>NC_087277.1:20011413-20317826 GCF_015220805.1 Pogoniulus pusillus
ACACACACAAATCCCACCAGGAATTGCTCCATAGGGAACATTTTCTGAGTCCCCTCTCTGGAAGAAGGTCTGAAATTCACCACTGAGGTTTTCAAAGCTGCGAGAAGGATCCAAGCAGGCAGCGGCAATAAAATTAACAGCAGCTGAGCATTCAGCTGCCAGCCATAACTTACTCCTCACCATTTACACCCCATTTACTCATGCCTGGGCATCAGTAACACAAACCAGCTCCTTCTACTAACTCCTGCCGCCAGCCTTTTGCCAAGCCAGCATTCCTTGGCCCATCCCACCACCCTTGCAGTGCTGGGCAAGGAAAATGAGAAATTGGGGGCTAGGGACTTTTTAGAAGGTGACAAGTGCAGGTGGCAGGGTGAAAGAGGTCTTCTAAATCCCACTGGAATTTCTCTCTGGGAAAAAGGAAATACAAACAGCATTTCCTCCTGCTTGGCAGCTTCACAGAAGACAGCTTCAATGCTGGTGGTGGCATCAGAGGACATGCAGGAAGCTGCTAACACAAAGCTTTATCTTAGCTCAGACTGGATCATGAGAAAAGCAAAGATAAGGAGGAAAGGAGGTGATTCTCCTCCTGTACTCTCCTCTTCTGAGATCCCAGCTGGAGTACTGTGTCCAGCTTTGGAGCCTCCACCAATGTCCAATGTGAGTAGGACACTGGAACAGGTTGCTCAGGGAAGTTGTGGCTGCTCCCTTCCTGGAGTTGTTGAAGACCAGGTTGGATGAGGCTTTGAGCAGCCTGGTCTGGTGGAAGGTGTCCCTGCCAATGCCAGGAGGGTTGGAATTAGATGATCTTCGAGGTCCCTTCTAACCAAAACAATTCTATGAATCTATGAGCTGTTCGAGTGGGCCCAGAGGAGGCCACCAAGATGATCCAAAGGTTGGAGCTCCAATTCTGTGATTGATGCTGCATCTCAGCAAAACAAAGACATGGACTTGTTGGGAGAGGGGCAGAGGAGGGCACAACAGTGATGCAAGGGGCTGGAACTCCTCTGCTATGAGGACAGGCTGAGACAGTTGCAGTTGCTTAGCTATGAGGACAGGCTGAGACAGTTGCAGTTGCTTAGCTTGGAGAAGAGAAGGCTCCAGGGAGACCTTACTGCAATCTTCTGTCATTTGAGGGGGGCCACAGCAGAGCTGGAGAGGGACTTATTACAAAGACACGTAGCAACAGCACCAGGGTAAAGGCTTCAGACTGGAAGAAGCTGGATTTTAAGAAGCAATTCTTCCCCACAGGTGTGTGTGGGGTGGGGGTAAGGCACTGGAACAGACTGCCCAGAGAAGCTGCAAAGGCTCCAATCATGGAGGTGCTCAAAACCAGATCGGATGTAGCCTTTAGCAGCCTGGTGTAGTAGGAGGTGTCCCTGCCAATGGCAGGGGGGTTGGAACAAGTTGATTTTTAAGGTCCCTTCCAACCCAAATCAGTCTCTGATTTTAAAGGGGTGAAAAACAAACCCAGTCTTGTAGGCAGTGCAGACAAACTGGAATCCAGAAAGTTCCACCTCAACACAAGGAAAAACTTCTCTGCTGCGAGGGTGCTGGAAACCTGTAGCAGGCTACCCAGAGAGGCTGTGGAGTTTCCTTCCCTGGAGACTTTCAAGATCCATCTGAAGTGTTCTGTGTGACCTGCTCTAGGTGATCCTGCTTTGGCAGAGGTGTTGGATCTCCAGAGGTCACTTCCAACCCCTACAGTTCTCAATTCTATGAAATCAGTTCTAGTGAGGCAAGGGTTGCTCTCTTCTCTCTAGCATCAGGTGACACAAAGAGAGGAAATGGTCTCAAGTTGCACCAGGGGAGGTTTAGGTTGGACATGACGAAAAATGTCTTGACTGCAAGAGTGGTCAGGCATTGGAACAGGCTGCCCAGGAGGAGCAGGTGTGGGTGGAGTCACCATCCCTGGAGATATTCAAGAAACATGTGGACATGGCACTCTGGGACATGATTTGGTGGCCATGGTGGTGTTAACCTGATGGTTGGACTTGATAATCTTAGAGGGCTTTACCGACCCAAACAACTCTCTGATTCTATGAAATAAGTTCATCTCAAGCTGCCCCAACCCTTTTCTATGATGATTTTGCACTGAGCTACCAACCCTGGTGCACACAAAATTATTTAAGGAGCAGAGCCAACACCACAATAAAAGCTCCTTGGAGAAATCTGCCTCTTCCTTTCTCCATCTCCTCCTTCCAACCAGCTGCGACTGTGCCTCAGCAACCCTCAGCACACAGCAAGCCTGCAAGGGGAACATTACAGAGGGGAAAAGCCACCAAGAGGAACCTCTCAGCAGCATCTTTGTAATATCCTCTAAATTCCACATACACAACCCCCCCCCCCCCCTCACCCTGCTGCTGCTGCTGCTGAACAATGCAGTTTGAAATTCAATTAAAGTGATTATCTGTTGTGGCAAAAAAATAAATTGTGTCCAGCATCTATCCTGCAGCATTTTTTTACACCTTTTAGCCTCATTATTTCCTAACTGTTTCCTCCTGTTTATGCTGCTTTCAAATTAAATTGCTGATAATATGAGGCCTCCCTCCCCCCAAAAAAAATGAAATAAAAAATGAGCACACCTTGTCTGAAGAAAATTGATTCTTTTCTTTCCCCCCTCTCCCTTCCCCCCTTTCCTGAAGAGGAGGAAGAAGGAGGGGGGGGAGGAATGGTGGTGATTGCCAGGTTTTATATACTCAGTTCTTGGTGATCATTAGTAATTCAATTTTCTTTTTATTAGCCCCCTTATCTGCTGAGCAATATAGTGGCAGAGCTGACCTCTTTCGCACGGGTAAATGTTTAAAATCTTTTCCCTGATTAATTTTGCCAGTTAAGGAAAGCAAAAAAAAAAAAAAAAAGAAAAAAGAAAAAGACTGAAAAAAAACTAGAAGAAGAAGAAGAAATAGCCCAGCTCTTAACCATCACAATGAATAAAGCTTAATGTTGATTGTGATGGAATTTCTAATGCCAAGGAAATTGATTGAACGCAGCAATTACACCTCAATAGTAACTCAAGGGAAATGGGAATAGTTTTCTCCTTTGGCCATAGCCCTTTTGGTTATTTAAAACAATCCAATTTGCAAGGATAATTATATATTAGTGTTTTATCTGCCACTTGAAATGAACATGGGAGTTTTGATACTGGCCCGGCATTAGCAGGTTATTGCTGCAAATTACTTGATATCTGCTTTCTTTCACATAAAAGAAGAAATTAGGCCATCAATAACCAGAAAAAGGTGGACCGAGGAGATGCGAGGGGCACGAGTGCCCTCTGCAGGACTGCCTGCAAGACAGAGGCTCCAAACATCCCAGTTCTGCCCTGCCCGCAGAGAGATGCCCCAAAATTCCCAGTTCTGCCCTCTCTGCAAGCAAGGGTAGGGAGATCCCCCTAAAGTCCCGATCCTACCCTCCCTTCAAAGAGAGATCCCCCTAAAGTCCAGATTTTTGCCCTCCCTGGAAGAAGAGATCCCTCAAAACTCCATATTCTGCCTTCTCTGCAAGAAGAGCTCTCCCAAAACACCCAGTTCTGTCTTCTCTGCAAAGGAGGACACAGAATTCCCAACTCTGTCCTCTCTACAAAGACACATTCTCCAAAATTCCCAATCCTGCCCTCCCTGCCAAAAAAGGCACAAAATTCCCAGTTCTGCCCTCCCTACAAGGAAAGGCAGAGAGAGATTGCCCAAATCTCCCAATTTTCCTTCTTTTTGGAGCATTGGACACACAGCAAACAGGCATGGTGCAGCTCCTGGTCCATAAGTCTGCCATATCTTTGGCATTAGAAGAAATAATTACACACAACAGCCTTAATTCTCAGCACTTCATTCCAGTTATTCCCAAAGAAGAAGCCAAGGGGGTAAGACCCAACAGAGCTGCTGTGCCCAAGCAGGGTGCACAACCCCCAGTGGCACCGAGGCTGCCAAGGAGGGACACAACAGAGATTTTTTGGAAGGGTGAAGTTAACAGCTGGCTGAAGAGGAGCCAGAAGGTTGTGCCCAGATGGCCAAGAACAAGGGGACACAGTCTCAAGTTGTGCCTGGGGAGGTCTAGGCTGGCTATTAGGAGGAAGTTGTTGCCAGAGAGAGTGATTGGCATTGGAATGGGCTGCCCAGGGAGGTGGTGGAGTCACTGTCCCTGGAGGTGTTCAAGAAAAGCCTGGATGAGGCACTTAGCACCATGGTCTAGTTGACTGGATAGGGCTGGGTGCTAGGTTGGACTGGATGATCTTGGAAGTCTCTTCCAACCTGGTTGATTCTATAAGAAGGCCAACAGCACCCTGGCTTGGATCAGCCTCAGGGTGGCCAGAAGGATTAGAGTAGGGATTGCCCCACTGGACTGGGCAACAGCGAGGCCACATCTCAAATCCTGCTTTCAGGTTTGGCTCTCTCACTCCAATAAGGACACTGAGGGGCTGAACATGTCCAGAAAAGGGCAATGAAGCTCAGGAAGGACCTGGAGAACTGGAAAGGAGCAGCTGAGGGACCTGGGGTTGTTCAGCCTGGAGAAAAGAAGCCTGGGGAGACCTGGCTTTCTACAACTCCTGCAAAGAAGGTTGGAGCCAGGTGGGAGTTGGTCTACTCTCCCAAAGAACAAGTGATAGGACAAGAGGAAATGGCCTCTAATCATCCCAGGGAAGGTTTTGGTTGGACATAAGGAACAATTTCTTCATGGAAAGGGTTGTCAAGGCCTGGACCAGGCTGTGCAGGGCAGTGGTGGAGTCTCCATTCCTGCAGGAACTGAAAAGTGATGGAGATGTGGTGCTGAGGGACACGGTTTAGCAGTGGCCCTCATAGTGTTGGATTAACGATTGGACTTGATCATAAAAGTCTTTTCCTGCCTAACTAATTCTGTGATCTGTTAAAGGTTCACACCTGCAGGCACTCACCTGCCTTCCACCCAAAACAAGAGTTGAGAAAGAGGCCACCAGCTAGAACTGGGAGTGAAAGCTATTAGGAAAGAGGTGGGGATTCCCACATCCACATTGCTCGCTCAGGACTTGTAGTACAGGAGGAGCACAACATCACTCTCTCATCACATCTGGAACAGCACTCAGAAGTTGCTATTTTCCCTTAACATTGGTGAGAAAAAGATCTTGCCCTTCTGCTTTTGGGCACAACACCAGCTCTAGCATGGGGAAAGCAGATAAAAGCTGCCTATGCCAGGGCAGGGCCAAAAGGTGGTAGTGTTCCAACCTATCACCACTAGTTTATTTTAATGTTTATTGCATTGGCTGTTTCCTGCAACAAAACCAACAGAAAACCAGGTCAGGGCAGACGTTTGCCATGGAGACAACAAAACTGTCACATCCCCTTGTTGGCAGAAAAGTTACTTGGGAAATGACAGAGCAGGACCTTTTGCCCTTTAGTTCTCAAAGGATAAAAACCCTAAAACAAATCCAGGTGGTTGAAGGCTTTCTCATCCTTAAATACCTGTTTCTTGCATCCACAAAGGAATTGCAAAATGAGGGCAGAGCCCAGGAACCTTCCCCAGCACAACTCCCACACAGTTAGGGGTGAAATTAGGGGTTTGGGCTCTAAGAGCTCTTCCAAGTACAGCAAATAATTTGAAAACACAATTAAAAAAAGATGCAAGACATCTAAAATACCTCTTGATCACCTCATTCTAGTGTTGCTAGTATTTTGCCTACCTAACAATACCTAAAGAGCTCCTTTGAAACACAAAAGGAAGAGAAATCACAGAGAACTTGCACTCAAACGTTCTGATGGAACACTGTGGCAGCAGTGGCCTGAGGAACATCCTGACGATCCCTGTTGATCCTCCAGCTTTCTCCTGCAACCACTGCCATAATTTCATTCCCCTTGGACCAGAGACAGCTCCCTGACTCAGATTTAAATTGTCCTGCTCCAAGCCTGAATCTGCCAGGTCTGTAGATAAAGGTGCCTTTCAACCTTGAAATTCCACCAGAAGGCTCAAAAGTGCAGGTGCCCAAGGAAGCAGATCCAGTGCCACCAGTTCAAACACAGGGAAGGCTTCACCAGGCTCATCACTGTGCCCAAAGCAGGACCTGAGTGGAGTCCCAACTCCCAGGGTCATTATCTCCAAGTTCTCCTTCCCTCAAAAGAGCCCAAGAAGGCTCTCTTGAGCCCAAGGCAGGGAAAGGGAGAGGCAGAAGAGGGAGGAGAACAGAAAAACTAAAGAACTCTCTAATATTAACAGCACATTAATATTAAGTACTAAGTGGTCAAGAAGTCCAACACCTAAAGGCTGCTTCATCAACATTAATTTGTCTCTGCTAAGTAACAAAACATTTTCTATTCCTGTTAGCTTTGGTCAAGCACTTTAGCTCCTCCTATACATGCATTCTGCTTGATTTTCAAGTACCTGGGTGATGGAGAGAGTACAAACTGCACCAGAAATGCTTCATCATCTACTGCCCTATCAGAATACCTTCAGTGTCATATCCTGATTTCTGAGTGGTTATTAAATGTTCCACTTCATCAAATGGGTATTTTGGATTTAAGTGTTGAAGAGC
The DNA here is from genome assembly GCF_015220805.1 of Pogoniulus pusillus. Classification (NCBI taxonomy): domain Eukaryota; kingdom Metazoa; phylum Chordata; class Aves; order Piciformes; family Lybiidae; genus Pogoniulus; species Pogoniulus pusillus. The sequence continues at coordinate 20,017,904 of NC_087277.1, forward strand.
TGCCCCACTACAGGAGACCAAACAGGTCCACTGGGGTCCAAAAATGGAATTGGAGAGTCAGGAGACAAAGACACCATAGTGTTACACCCCTGGGAAAAGCAGGAGCAGTGTTTGTGGTCACAACACATATCCCAAAAGCCTGTTGAACAGGACCAACAGCAGAAGAGCAAAGCTGTGTCACCACAGAAGGGACTGACACAGCTTTTTACACCCACACTGTGGGGCACCAAGCAGGACATGCTCCTCCCCAGCTGTCCTTCTCTCTTCAGCCCTGATTCACCAGTCTACCCCCAGAAAGCTCCCAGTTTCAGCTCCTCTCCTCTTCCCCCTCCTCTCCCCTCTTCCCTCTCTATCCAATTAACCTCTTGGACTCTTTTTGAGGGAAGGACAACTTGGAGTTCTTTATCTCATGAGCCCCACCCTGCTCCCAGGTGCCCCCAGTAACATCCCCATACCCCATCTACTTCCCTCACACTTGTTTTGTGAGAAATGGTAGCACTTAAACCCCACACATACACAAACCCCATACTTTGCACAAGTGAAATAAAACCACTCTCTGAAGTCCTGAGAACTGGAAATTGAACCCACAAACCTGCACTCCTTCCCAGCTTGCTGTAGGGAAGCCAGAAGACACCCACCAATAAGTATATACATAGCCAGACATCTAGAGGCACCAAATCCAAGTGATGTCAGAGCTGTTCCAAGCCCTACCAGTGGCTGAATTATGCTGCTGCTTCAAAACCATCCCTGCCCCAGCCAGCATCCAACAACCTTTTTGTCCCAAGTCATACACACCTACTACAGCAAATAGTGTGTTCCTGGAGTAGTCCTAATTAAAGAGCTGTAAAAGAACAGTTCCACACATTAAGCTGCAAATCACAGAAAGGTAGGGAGTTGGAAAGTACCTCAGGAGATCATTGAGTCCAACTCCCCCACCCAGGCAGGGTCGCCTAGAGAAAAAAAGAAATCACAGAGGACCATGTCCAGGTGGGTTTTCAATGTCTCCAGTGAAACAGATTCAGTCTGGGCAGCCTGTTCCACTGTTGTGTCACTCTCAAATTAAAGAAGTTCCTCCTTATCTTTAGATAGAATTTCTTGTGTTCAAGTTTGTGCCTGTCACTGGGCACCACTGAGAAAAGCCTGATCCCATCCTCCTGACACTGACCCTTTAAGTACTGATCAGCATCAATGAGATCTCTCCCCAGTCTTCTCTTCTCTAGACTAAAAAGCCCCAGTCCTCTCAGTCTTTCCTCGGCAGAGAGACGTTCCAGTCCCTTCAACATCTTTGTAGCCCTTTTCTGTATCTCCTGCAGCAAATCTCAGTCCTTTCTGAACTGGGAAGCCCAGAACTGAACCCAAGACTTGAGCTATGGCCTCACCAGGACAGAGCAGAGGGGAAGACGAACTTCCCTCAAGCCACTGGTCACACTCTTCTTGATGTACCCAAGGATACACCCAGGGTAACAGCAAAAACAATACACCACCTCAGACTGAACCTTCTCCAGGAAAAGTCTCCAGGTCCCAAGGATCCAAACCCAAAAACCTCAATTCTACTCTGAGGAACCAAGCCCACAGCTAGTTACAAAGGGTCACGCTCTGCTAGAGCTGACTGCTCAGCCTCCATCTCAAGGATGCTGCTTCTTCAAGGAAGTTAAAAGCAGGAATGTATGGGGCAGGCACCTTGGTGGTCGTTGAGCACGGCCAGTGCCCAGCAGGCTGCACCAACCCTGCCAAAACTCATTTCAGAACTGTCATACTGAATTTCTCTCCTTAGTGAAGAAGGAAAGCAGCCATGCATTGCCCAGCAGCTGCCAGCAGTGCAAGAAGGGAGAAACCAAGCCCTCTGGGATGCCCTGGATGATGGTACAACAGAGCTTGGATTACCAGCAATTGGCTACTTGTGTGATGTCAGGACTGAGCACTCCATGTGCCAGCAACCAGGAGACAGCCTGGAAGTGAGGTAAAGATGACAAGAACTGTCCAACTTACATCACTGCACTGTGCCATGGAGAACATCTCCACAAGAGGACACATAGCCAAGTCCTCACAGTCCCTACGTCAAGGGACAACAAACCTGGAAAGAGATCTCAGCTGCACAACGTCCTCCTAGCAGAAAGATGTTTCATTCAGCACTGTGTAGAGGCTGGACAAAGCAGCGGCACAAACGACCTCCTGTCTGCCTCTCTGGAGAGGAGAAAAATGGCCTAAAGGAGTCCAACAGAGCTGCAGGAGAATGGACACCAATGCTAGACCATTTTCCTCTGAAGACCATCCAGCCCAAGCCCCATGCTAAAGTAGGGCCACCACAACAGGATGATCAATGTCCAGATAGGTCTGGAATCTTTCCAGAGGAGGAGACTCCACAACCCCTCTGGGCAGCCTGCTCCAGCATCTTCAAAAAGCTTCTACTTACACCTCTCCAGACACCAAAGAGTTTGTTGCCATTCAAAAATGGAGCAAGGCAACATCACAGGCACATCTGATTCTCCTTGTCCCTGCCTCTCCCGCCTGCCAAAGCACCAAATCCAGACAGTTTCTGCTCTGACTCCTGCCAAGCCAAGCCAGCAGGACACAGACACAGCCAACTGGTTCACAACCATGATGGATCCCACATTTGTCTAACTATAGCGGTTGACACCTGCAGATGCTGCACAGGAATATGGGTCCATTAGGTAGGTCTGCAGGTGCTAGAGGCACATCTCATGGCATGCACAAGCTTTTGTCTGGTGTCACAAGACAGATTTGTCTTAGAGATATACTCCCACCTCTGCCATCCTCTTCCTTCCTTAAGCAGGTCCACTTAAACCACAACAAAGCCAAGCAAGAGCTTTAAAAGGGAGGTGACCAAGCACAGGACAGCTCAGGAGTAAGGTAGAAGCCTTACTCCAACCAAACTTCTCCTCAGTGTTTCCTCCCTGACCATCAACAACAGATTCATCTCCTGCAGGATGTAGAAAACCATTTCCAAATCCAAGTGTCTCCCAGCACACAGCCAACAAGCACCACAGGAAGGATGTTCCTACCTTCCTTGGTGGAGCCCTGCATCTTGGTGGCTGGCAGCCTGCAGAGCCTGTGCTTGGTGATCTGCACCAGGCCCTTGGGTGAGGAGCGTTTTGGTGTTGCAGAAGTTTTTCCTTTCAAGGAGTTTTTCTTCCTGAGGTGGAAGTGACCTTTCAGAGACGTGGTGGGAGAGATGTTCTTCTTCTCTGTCGGGGAACTGGGAAAGAGAACACCGCAAAGTTAGCAGACAGTAAAGAGGTGACCAAAATGCACTTGGTCCCTTTGCCCAGAGCCGAGATGGAAGGAGGGTCACCAAGGTCCACACTTTCTCCAGCAATTCAAGCCTCTTCTGCTTTCCCCAGCCCCCAACACGGTGAGGTGGTGGAGTCTGAAAAGCAGCCAAAATAGCTTCTTCCTTCTCTTTGAATGTTTTGCTGTTATTCAGGTCAGGGAGGAGTCTCATCAGTGCTGCAGCAAAATCTTTGGAGAACAGGGATGGGAGAGAAGAAAACCAAGCTCTGTTTGAAAGGCTGAAGTCCAGAGTTACACAACTGGTCAAACAATTAAGGCTTGAGACCTTCTAACCCTGGAAAGTGGCCTCCAGACAAAACAAAGTCACCACACTTATGAAGACAAAGGTACATACGTCCTCCAGAACACAACAACCCTCAGAACAAGTTCTTTACCACAAGGGTAGTGGAACACTGGAAGAGGCTGTCCAGGGAGGTAGGTGGTCAAGGCCCCATCCCTGGAGAAACTCAAGGTGAGGCTCGACAGGGCTCTGGGCAGCCTGATCTAGTTGATGATGCCCCTGCTGACTGCAGAGGGGGCTGGCCTGGTTGATCTTTGGAGGTCCCTTCCAACCCAGAACATTCTACAATTCCACGACTGTGAATTTCACTTCTAGCCATGACTTAGGTGACAGGACACAAAATGTGGCCAGCAATGAGAGGACACTGAAAACACTGGTAACTTACCCTGAGTTCCCTTTCCTCTTGATGATTTTGGTCCGACTCTTCACTTTGTAACTGGAGAGTGTGGCATCACCAAAGGACTTGGGCTCACCAAGATCACCAGCTGCAGTACTGGGAAGCGGTAGAGCAGCCCCAGCTCGAGAGAGGCTGGGAGTTGGAGGCTTCTTCTGATCCTCAGATCTCCACCTGAACACAGACTTGGAGGTGGAGGGTGAGGTCTGCAGGCTGGATGCTTTCCACTTGTATTTGCTGGGACAAACACCCACTTTGGACTGCAGCCCTGATTTCTTCAGCTTTGTCCCCAGATCTGCTTTTGGTGACACCTTAGCACCTCTGTCAGCTCCAACAACAGCCTTCTTTGTGCTTTCCAGAGCTCTAGGGCTGGCCCATCTCTTCACAGCACGAGAGCACTTCCCAGGGTTGGCAACCCAGGTGTAATTAGTTTTCCTGAACTTTGGAGATTTGCTGGAGAGGGATGTTGAGGCAGCTCTTTGGAGACTGGGGGCTTTGGGGGCTACAGAAAACCTGCTCTTGGCTGGTGTCATGCCCACCACCAAACTGGCAGCCTGAGGATCTCTAGAGCCCATCTCACCACTCCCAAAGAGCTTCGGTTCTCTGAGATCATCCCTGCTCTGCTCACAGCTGGGCTGACCAGAGGCTGGAGGCTCTGCCTTTCTCCTGCCCAGGTGGCGAGCAGGCGGATCCTGAGCTGGCAAGACCAAAGGGTGCTGCTGCGGCTCGGATTTCAGCGTGACGGCGCTTTCACTGCTGCCTCCGCAGGTGTCAAGGGAACTGTCGCCAGACAGCTGCACCCTCCGAGGCTTCTCCGACAGGCTCACGTGTGTCGAGCTCACGAAGCGGTGAGAGGAACTGAAGGAAACGGAGAGAGAAGGTCTCCTCTCCTCAGGCTGGCTCCTGGACAGAGACTTTGGCATGTTTCTACTGTCAACTGCGGCACCAACCACTGTCTGCAGCCCAGAAAACTCACAGTAAGAGCCCACATCACCAAAACCTTCTGTCTTCACAAAAGGACCAGCCCTCTGTGGCAGCTGGATCCCCACAACGATGTTGCCATCCGTGGTTAAGTCCACATGTCTCTCTGGAGATGAGGATCCTGGCAGCTCGGGTGCTTGGCTGCTCCCAAAGCTTCCAAACACCTGAGAGGTGCTGGCGCTTCCACCATCACACACTGATCCTGGTGGATGGTTGACAAGGGAATATTTTTTCCTCCAGGAGTGACTCTGCTGGGGTTGGAAATCCCTGGAAGCTTGTTGGGGGTACCTGGTGGAAAATGTCCCCCTCCTGGTGAAGGAAGGCTGACGAGGATTGGTCCAGCGCACAGGTGCAGAGGGAGGTGGCCGCGGTGCGTCCCCATGGGTGTTTTTGTGGTCGTTGATGAGCCCTGAGGAGAGGACGGTGGCTGTTAATTACAGAGTGGCTTGAGTTGGAAGGGACCTCAGAGATTATCTAGTTCCAACCTCTGGGCTACGGGCAAGGCACCTCCCACTAGACTAAGTTGCTCAGCGCCTCATCCAGTGGAGTTTGCGGCCTTCCTAATGAGAAAAATTTACTCTGAGGCCTATGAAGCGAGCGAGTGGTGCTAAGCAGCTGCACTGGAGCTGCCCAGGGCTAGGAAAGAGCATGGAAAACATCCCCCGCCACACCCCTCCGCCACGGGGCACATCCCACCCCGGTGTCACCGCCCCTAGCAGGGGACATCTCTTCCCCCCACCGGCCAGGAGGCTTTCAGGACCTGCATGGACCAATAGCACGGGACTTAACCTCACAAAGGCAACCCCAAATCCTCTCGACACTCTCACGACTCCCAGGGAGCCCTTCACCACCTACTTTTCCCCCTCACTGACTCCTGGGTCTCCCTTCCCGCCTTCCCTTTCTCAGTGCCCCCCCAGGACACCTCACCCCCTCTCAGATTCTGGAATACTCTCGGAGCCCCTCCTCGGACTCCGCGGTCCCTTCATAACCCGTCTTTCACCCTCTCATACGCCGGGGACGTTCCACCATCACCCGAGGTCTCCGAGGTCGCTCACACCCCCGCTCCGGGTTCCCAGGGTCGCTCGCACCCCCGCTCCGGGTTCCCAGGGTCGCTCGCACCCCCGCTCCGGGTTCCCAGGGTCGCTCGCACCCCCGCTCCGGGTTCCCAGGGTCGCTCGCACCCCCGCTCCGGGTTCCCAGGGTCGCTCGCACCCCCGCTCCGGGTTCCCAGGGTCGCTCACATCCCCGCTCCGGGTTCCCAGGGTCGCTCACATCCCTGCCGTTCTCCCTCCCTGATCTGTGTTCCACTCGCAATCCTCAAGCGCCACCTCCCCAGACCTCCGGCTCCCCTCACAACCCGCCCCTGACGCCCAGGACTCCGGAGTCCCCCTCAAAACCCACTCCCCTCGTCCACAGACCCCTGCGGCTCCCTTGCGGCAGCAGGCGCTGCCCGGCCGAGCCATACCCTGCAGCAGGCGGATCTGCCGCCATAGCCTCTCCCTCTCCTCCATCCCAGCAACGGCTTCGCGTCACCGCCCGCGTCCGCCGACGTCATCACCCCGCGACGGACGCGCCGCTGGTCACGTGGCCGCGCTGCTGCACGTGCCGCGCGGCGTCTGTCGCTCAGCAACGGCGCGCGGGCGGCCTGCGCGCCCCGGCGGAGCCTGAGCCTGAGCCTGAGCCCGGGCCGGGGCCAGCGCCGAGCGCCCCCCGCTGCCTGCCGCTGCCTGCCGCTGCCTGCCGCTGCCTGCCGCTGCCTGCCGCTGCCTGCCGCTGCCTGCCGCTGCCTGCCGCTGCCGGACCTGCCGCTGCCTGCCGCTGCCTGCCGCTGCCTGCCGCTGCCTGCCGCTGCCTGCCGCTGCCTGCCGCTGCCTGCCGCTGCCGGACCTGCCGCTGCCTGCCGCTGCCTGCCGCTGCCTGCCGCTGCCTGCCGCTGCCTGCCGCTGCCTGCCGCTGCCGGACCTGCCGCTGCCTGCCGCTGCCGGACCTGCCGCTGCCTGCCGCTGCCGGGCCTGCCTGCCGCTGCCGGACCTGCCGCTGCCTGCCGCTGCCTCCGGCGCTCGCCGCCTCTGTCCCGCGTGTCCCCAGCCTCTGCCCCTTGCTCAGCCTGCTCCAGCCGTCCCCGTTTCCTGTTCCCACGTCCTGTCCTCTGCCTAGCCCAGCGCAGCTGTCCGCAGCCCTGTCTGGGCGATCATGGCTGTTCCCTGCCCCTACACTAGCCCAGTCTGGCTGTTCCCCACACCCTGTCCCCAGCCTAGTCTGCTCTGACAGTCCTCATCATCTGTACTCAGCCTGGCTTCATCCAGCCACCCCTTGTCCTCATACTAGCCTGCTCCAGCTGTCCCCAGCCCTTGTCCCCAGTCTATAATATCCCACATGGCTTTTGTACCCAGTGTGACCTAGCCTGGCTGTCCACATCCTCTCTCCCCAGTCCGAGCTGTCCTAACTGTTTTTTGTCCCCAGTTAAGCCTGCTCCAGCTGTTTCCATCATCTGCCCCTAAGCATGGGCTATCTCAGCAGTCTCTTGTGCTGGGATGAGCCTGGTCCAGCTGTGCCCACACCCTGTCCCCAGCCCAGCCTGATCAACCTGTCTGCATCTCCTGTCTCCATCTCTGCCTGGTCCAACAGTCTCCATCCTCTGTTCCCTGCCCAGTCTCATCCAGCTGTCCTGTCCCCATTCCCTGTCCCTTGCCCACCTCTGCCCTCTGCCATCACCAGTGCCTGCCCAGAGCCTACCACCACCCCCCAGCCTATGCCTGCAGGAGTGAGCAGAAGGATTTCCTGGTGGCCCCACAGGACCATCATCTCCAGCAACAACTAATTTCACAAATCAGCCTTGCCAGTCCTTATTTCTCATACTTAATCATTTGAAATGTTTTGCAGATGAACCAGTCCTGAAGCTGCAGAGGTTAATAAAAGTTTGTACCTTATAATCAAGCAAAAAAAGTGGTTAAGTGGCTCTTCAACTCATGTTTTGTGACACGTTTCACGGGCAACTCTCAGAGCAGTTCATGTGTTCCCCCTCCCCTTTATCAATTTATCCCAGAAACCAGGAGCAAACTGAGCACAGGAGGTGATTTTCTGTGGTCTGATCTAAGTCCTTACCCCCTGAAAAGACTTTCTTTGGCCTGAGATGTACCCCTGGAATTACTGTTCAGGAAAGTGCTGGAGTGCCCATCCCTGGAGGGATTGAAAACCTGTGTAGAAGTGATGCTGAGGGACACGGTCTAGAGGTGGGTTTGGCCATGCTGGGGTATCAGCTGGACTTGATGATCTTAAAGGTCTTCTCCATCCTCAACAGTTCCATGATTCTATGATTCCTGAAAGTCAGGTGGCCCCATGTTACCAGCACAAATCAGCAGCATCCATGAAGGGTATCCACCCAAACAAGAGAACATAACTCCTACAGACTGTAATCCTGAAGGAGTTTGGTTTCTGAATAATTTCATCCTTCCATAAGGGAAAAAAAATCCATAACTTTAAACAAAGCTGCCACAGAACCTCACATCTGCAAAGGAGGTTGAAAACCCAGGCTCCTTGAAACAGTGGGGGGAGGGGGGGAGGGAAGAAAGGCTGAGCCAAGAAGCTATGCACTGCACTACAGCTGACCTTAGCCAAAAGGCTGAGAAGCTGTCCCAGCGCAGCCCAATTTCATAGAATCACAGAATCATAGAATGAAGCAGGTTGGAAGAGACCTCCAAGATCATCCAGTCCAACCTAGCACCCAGCCCTAGCCAGTAAACTAGACCATGGCACTAAGTGCCTCATCCAGGCTTTTTCTGAACACCTCCAGGGATGGTGACTCCACCACCTCCCTGGGCAGCCCATTCCAATGCCAATCACTCTCTCTGGCAACAACTTCCTCCTAACATCCAGCCCAGACCTCCCCTGGCACAACTCGAGACTGTGTCCCCTTGTTCTGTTGCTGGTTGCCTGGCAGAAGAGACCAACCCCACCTGGCTACAACCTCCCTTCAGGTAGTTGTAGACAGCAATGAGCTCTCCCCTGAGCCTCCTCTTCTCCAGGCTAAACACCCCCAGCTCCCTCAGCCTCTCCTCACAGGGTTTGTGTTCCAGACCCCTCACCAGCTTTGTTGCCCTTCTCTGGACATGTTCCAGCACCTCCACATCTCTCTTGAATTGAGGAGCCCAGAACTGGACACAGCACTCAAGGGGCGGCCTGCCCAGTGCTGAGTGATGAGAGCTTCATAAAAGCAAGCGAGATCACCCTCGGGTCACCTGAGCCAGCAGCTGTCCCTGGGGACATCTCCCTTGCCGTGGCAGTCAGGGGCACTCTGCCTGCCCCAGCGCTGCCCAGGCGATGCCCTCGGGGCCACCTCACGATTTGCCTGCTTGGCAAGGTAGAGTCAGTAAATTATTTACGACGTGATAGTAGCCTTTTAAAGCAACTTGGAGGTGGAACGTGGGGAAGAGCCAGCCCAGAGGAACAAACCACTTTGTATGGATGGCAGCAAAGGCTTCAAAATGCAAAGCAAGTGAGGAGTGCAGTGCTTATTAGCTTCCCTCTCAAGCCCGAAGACGGAAAGAAACCAAGCCAAAGCAAACCGAAACAACCCCTCCCACCTGACCCTCACATCCTCTCTGACTGCAAAACCCTGCACTGAAAAGAACAGGCTGGGGGACAAGGCAGGCAGAGACGGCAGATCTCTTCCCTTTGGGTGGCCTCAGATCCATAGATCACAAAAGCCCCACCCCGGATTTTGTAACCTCTTGAAACTGCCAGAAATTGGCACTTCTGCCAAAAAGAATCCTCCTCCGCTGCCAGCTGCTCGTTCCCTCCCTTGTGCTGGCACAAAGCTTTGAGTGGTTTGCATAAATGAGCCAGAGAGAGCTGCTCTGAATTAAAATTAATCCCAGGCAGGCAGCAGAAGAGCTAATTTTTAACGTAGGGAAGCCATGGATCCAGCACTCCCACAAACCCAGATCTGGGAAGGAGCACGCTAAAAGCAGAGGGTCTTCTTTTGCCAATCTGCCCCAAAATATCTGACTAGAAGAAGCAAAGTATGGGGGGGGGATTAAATAGCCACCAAGCTCCTCTTGCTGCTGGAGGCTGAGCAATGTCGTGGCTTCCTCAGCCTAAATTCCAGCTGCCAAATCCACAGCTCAGCAGTCCTTGCCATGGCTGTATGAGCGCTGCTGCAGGAGTTGGGCATCCATGGATTCATGGGATGGGTTGGGCTGGAAGGGACCTTAAAGATCGCCTAGTTCCACCCTCCCTGCATGGGCAGGGACACCTTCCCTGCCAGGAACACCATCCCTACCCAGTATCTCAAGGTCTCATCCAACCTGGCCTTGAACACCTCCAGGGAGGGAGCATCCATGACCTCCCTGAGCGACCTCTGAGTATCCCACGACCTTCCCAGTCAATCTCTGGGTATCTCATGACCTTCCTGGGAAATCTACCTCCAGACTCTTCTTCATAATGCTTCATCAAGAGGCTTTAGGACACAACCACGAACAATTTGGACAGTCATGGAGCTGGTAAGGCTGTAGAAACAGAGGTTTAAAACAAACGAGAAGGACACACACATTAGAGCTACTGGCAGGGTTCAACACCCCTTGGCCCCCTCAGGAGCACACTTGCAATCACAGAACCATGAAATGGTGTGGATTGGAAAGGCCTCTAAAGAAATCATCTAGCTCCAACCCCCTGCCCCCTATTAGAATAGGCTGCTCAAAGCCCCATTCAACCTGGCTTTGAGCATTTCCAGGGTTGGAGCCTTCAAAACTTCTCTAGGAAACCTACCCAGTCCCTCACCACCTTCGTGGTGAATACCTTACTTTAAAGCTTACTTTATAGCTTCCCATCCTCCCCAGGTAACCTCTTGATCCTCCCCAGAAGCTTCATGCAGTGCTCTAACTGAGACTCACAGGCGCCCTGTGTGAGAAGAATCACTCTGCTGGCTCAGACAAGGTGCTCCTACAAACAGATCCCAGGTGGTGCTGGAAGATCTGTGGATCCCAGGAGATCCCTGTGCCTTCTAAACCCACTCAGGAACAGGCAGAAGAAACACCAGTGCCTGCCATCAGGTCTCTTCCATCTGCTGGTGCAGAGATGAAGCTGGATGGTTTACCTTGTCTCAGCAAGCCACCAAGAGACTCCAGATGAAACCAAAGCTGACAAGGCCATCATTTCAAATGTATGAGTGGCTTAATCAGGTCCTGTCGCAGCCTCGTTACTGGATCCATCATTCTGGGGGCTGCTGAAGGCCATTAGAGGGATTAGCTCCTTGTTTATTTTGGGCTGAACGAGACAATTTAATTCCTTTCACATGTTTTAGTCTCCCTGAGGCATTTTCTCACCCTGCCAGCACAGCATCAAAAACCTGCACTTGCCTTTTGCTGGGTTTTTAATTAAATTAGACTCTCACAAATGAGTGCCACACGAGTGTGGCACTACCAGCAAAGAACCTGCCCCATTAATTCTTGAACCTCTTAGGCGTGCAGCTTGCAACAAGTATCAAGTGGTGAAGCTGCTGAATGGCAGCATCTTGGTCTCTCCTTTGCCCTCTGCACACATCTCGGGGGAGATACAGGCAAGGACAGCTTGCCACAAGGCAAGATGCTCCTCACAGTGCCCAGTTCATGCTTCAAATGGTGTCCCTGCCCTACTGGATGGTCCAACTCCAGCACAGCTCTTCTTGTGGTGAGCAATCAAGGAGACCCCATAGAGCACCAGAGGAGGATCACAGAATCACAGAGTGGTTTGCATTGGAAGGGAGCCTTGAGGGTCATCTAGTCCAACCCCGCTGCAGTCAGGAGGGACATCTGCAACTCCAGCAGGTTGCTCAGAGTCCAAAACAATCTGACCTGGACTGCTTCTAGGGAGAGGACATCTTCCACCTCTCTGGGAAACCTGAGACAGGGTCTCACCACTCTCATAATAATAAACCCTTTGCTTGTATGTTCTCTATATTTCCTTCTTTTAGTTTCAAACCATCCAGGGCCCCCAAACAGGCCATGCTAAAAAGACTGTCCCCAACTCATAGCCCTCCTTCAACTACTGAATGGCCACCAGAAGGTCTCCCTGGAGCCTTCTCTTCTCCAGGACGAACAACCCCAATTCTCCCAGCCTGGCCTTACAGCAGAAGGTTTCCAGCTTTCTGATCATTGCTATGGCCTCCTCTGGCCCTGCTCCAACAGGTTCATGTCTCTGCTGTGCTGAGGGCTCCAGCACTGCAGGTGGGGTCTCAGCAGAGTGCAGCAAAGGGGCAGAATCCCCTTCCTCTGCTGCTCACACTGCTGGGGATCAGCCCAAGGCAGGGCTGGCTCTGGGTTGGCAGTGCACAGTGCCTGCTCATCTCCAGCTTTTCACTCACCAGCACCCCCAAGTCCTTCTCCAAAGGGCTGCTCTGAAGCCCTTCATCCCCAGCCTGTGCTGATACTGGGGGCTGCCCAAACTCAAATCTGGCAAGGTGCAAGATGCAAGAAGGTGACCTTTACTCTGGAAACTGAGCAGACACTTCTAATCATCCTAAGAACCAGAGCCCAAACCAAGTGGACTTACCTGTTCGAGTGGAGCTAGAGGACTGAGCTTCAGCTCCAAGAAGGTTGCACCCAATGTCCTGCAGCTCCACAACTCTCCCAAGCAGCGGAGACCTGGCGTAGATGCCAACACATGCAAGTAAGGCCACCTTGCCCATGATGTCCTGGTCTGAGCTAGAACAGAAATGCTCTGGTCATCTAGTGGCCAACTCGACCCTAATCCTTGACACATGCTCAAGCAGTTGGGCAATATTTCCTTCCAGGCTTATCATCCAGGACCATCATTTGTGCCCTTTTTGTGCCCCACTTCTATTTTTAACCCACATGGAGCACCAGCTTATGAGTCTCAGCCCTTCTTGACATCATCTTGAGCTCTGTGTGCTGCTGGAATTCAGAGCATACTCAAAACTCATGGATGTGCTCAGCCTCCAGCAGCAAGAGGAGTTTCAGCAGCTCTTTAACACTGAAGAAAGTTTCTTCTCCAATAACTTTTTGCTGTTTTAACTTGAGGGAGAAGAAAAAACTGCCTCCCAAGGGAAAAAAAACTCTAAAATCACATTTTTGCTGATAATAGCAAGACTCAGGAGAGCAGGGCTCAAGGGAAGGAGACGTCTCCCGGGTTAGATGGAAAACAGAGAGGAAAAGAAAGTGCTGCATGATCCTAAAGGGAAAGCTGCTGGCAGTTATCAAGTGGGCACCACTTTTCTGCTGTCTTGTCTCTTTTGTCGTCCCTCCTTGCCTGCAGTCTCACTGCTGGTGCAGGAGCTGCAGCCAGACCTCTTTGGAGAACTCAGAGCAGTGATCTGTGTGCTTCCACGTCACTGCCACTGGGGTGATTATTTTCACAGAATCCCATAGAACCACTGAGGTAGGAAGAAGCCCTTGAGGTCACCAAGTCCAGCTGCTCACCTAGAGCTCACAACCCCACCACTACCGCCACGCTGCTGCCACTAAACCACATCCTTCAGCACCACATCCAGGCATCTTTCAAATACCTCCAGGGGTGGTGACTTCACCACTGACTTGGATAGCCTCTTCTAATGCCTGACCACTCTTGCAGGAAAGAAATTTTTCCTCAAGTCCAACCTAAACCGCCCTGGGGCAGGAGCCTGGAAGAAAACACTCAATACTGCTTGGCCATGCAGAGGACTTTGCTCCTGAAGCACTTGGGTGTTGGACGGTTCCCTGCTTGGAAAGGTGGTGAAACAAATCTATACATTGACATCTGTGGATGTTTGAGTTAGAAGCACAGTTTGCCTCTTCAACCTGCTCTGCTGTCCAAGGTTGTTTGGTGGAGTTGGCTGGAGAGCATGCCCAGCTGGAGATCCACACTTGCCCTCAGCCAACACCATTGCAACACTGGCTGCTGTTTCAACGCCCCCCCATTGCCTGACCTGCTGCTCAGGAGTTCAGTGATAAAAGCATTTGCAAATCCTGCCAAGACAATGAGGGTTTGGGAGTTTCACAACACCATCAAAGAGAGGGAAAGATCCCTTCTCCCCAAACCCTGAGTTGTGAATGAGTGACTGAGTGGTGGCATCTGCTGGATCTTAAAGCAGCTGTTGAAGGAAAAAAAACGGCAGCATCTATTTCTCCACAAGCCCTGGTGAGGAGGAAAGGATGCTCAGGAAGAAGGTGGTGAAATGTTGAGATGTTTCTGGGTTTGTTTTCATCTGGTTGCTTTCGTGGGAGATCTGTGGGCAGCAGTGACCTTATAGGACATCAGTGGGCAGTGAGCAAAGCCGAGGTTGATGTTCATGTCCAGCAGTAACTACAGAGTCATAGAATCATAGAACCTATTTGGTTGGAAGAGACTTTAAGATCATCACATCCAACAGTTAAGCTGGCACTGCTGGTCAGCACTAAACCATGGCCCTCAGCACCACATTTACATGGCTTTGAAAGCCCTCCAGGGCTGGGGACTCCATCACCACCTTGGGAAGCCTGGGCCAGGGACTGACAACTGTTCCCATGAAGAAATTATTCTTCATGTTCAACCTAAACCTCTACTGGCACAACTTGAGACCGTTTCCTCACTACTCCTTAATAGTCCTATCACTTCTTAATAGGGAGAAGAGACCAACCCCCACTGGCTCTCCAGCCTTCTTACAGGGAATTGTAGACAGCCAGAAGCTTTCCCCCACATTCTCCAGGCTGAACAGCCCCAATTCCTTCAGCTACTCCTTACAAGTGCTTCAGACTCTTCTCCTTCTTCTCCTGCCCCTTCAGCAGCTTTTTTGCCCTTCTCCAGTTCTGCTACAGCACCTCAATGTCCCTCTTGGAGTGAGGGGATCAAAACTGAACCCAGGATTCAAGGTGTGGCCTCACCAGTGCTGAGGACATGGGAACAATCCCTATCAGCTATCAAGCATGGAAAGGCACAGAGGAAATGAAGCTTGCCTGATTCCCCTGGGATGAATATTTCCTGCCACACACATAAATTGCACTCACCAAAGCTCCTCAGTATTTTGTTGGGAGTTTGTTGGCACCTCTTGGTGGAGTTTTGTTCTTGCCAAACAAACACCCTTTGGGTTCATGGCTTCTCTCTGGTCCACAGAATCACAGCATGGGTTGGGTTGGAAGGCACCTTAAAGATCATCTAGTTTCAGCCCCACTGCCATGTGCAGGGACACCTTCCACTTGACCAAACTGCTGAAGGACTTGCCCAACCTGGTCTTGAACACCTCCAGGGAGGGGATATCCATACCTTCCCCGGGCAACCTGTTCCAGTGTCTTGCCACCCCCACTAAAAATGGTGAGCACCACTCTGCCCTCCCAGCAGCTCTACCGTATCCCAACACCTCCTCTAACCCACACAGATGGGTCATGACAGGGTTTTTAAGAGGAACACTTGGACTTTGGGTACTTATCTCCACCAGCTTGATGGGGCAGGTGAGCAGGGGGCTCCAGTTCTTCTGTCCCTCCCAGCCTCCGTAGGATGCTTTGCTTTGGTGATGCCTTGCTTAAAGCTTTGCTCTAGAGCTGCTAAAATTAAACCAGTGAGCCCATTTCAGGCTGCAAACAGAGCATTCCTTCTCCACCCGCGTGCTCTGGATGGACATCAGAAGCCAACCCCAGGCTGTTAAATCCCCTGTGTGAAAACAATCTTCTGTTCTGATCCTCAGGCCACCGCCGCTTGCTGCGAGTTCCCAAACTCGCGCTTAGCTGGGGGTGGGGGGCTCCAAAATGGGATTTGCCTGGAAATGGAAAATATAAACACAAGAAGCCAGTATCTCAGCAGCATCCTTACTGTTTTCAACAAAAGCTGGTTCTGCTCCAGAGAAGAAGGAAAGAAGGAAAACAGAAGCCAATTCATAGATAACAAAAGCAGAAAAATAAATCCTTCGGGATCTCATTCCAACCCCATCTGTCCCTGAATTATTTGGGAAAGAGACAGTGCAAAGATTCATAGATTCATAGAAAAGTTTGAGTTGGAAGGGACCTTGAAGATCATCTAGTTCCAACCACCCTGCCCTGGGAGGGACACCTTCCACTAAACCAGCTTGCCCAAGGCCTCATCTAGCCTGGCCTTGAACACCTTCAGGAAAGGAGCATCCACAATCTCCCTGGGCAACCTGTTTCAGTGTCTCACCACCCTCACTGTGACAACCTCTCCCTGCTTTCCAAT
Source organism: Pogoniulus pusillus (assembly GCF_015220805.1). Lineage (NCBI taxonomy): Eukaryota > Metazoa > Chordata > Aves > Piciformes > Lybiidae > Pogoniulus > Pogoniulus pusillus. Next base: position 20,034,004 of record NC_087277.1, read on the forward strand.
CGATACCCTTAGTGTGGGGCCAGTCCTCATGGAGGTAAAAGCCTCAATGTTTCAGCCCTCGCTGAGCCGCTGTTGGGTGACATAAAACTGCTCCCTGAACATCCAGCCTCACTGGAGTCACAATCACAGAATGGTTTGGGTTGGAAGATACCTTTAAAGGTCATCTAGTCCACCCACCCTGCAGTCAGGAGGAACACTGGGAATGAGATGTGAGTTGCTCAGAGCCCCAAACAACCTGACCTTCAATGGTTCCAGGTACGAGGCATCTCCCACCTCTCTGGACAACCTAGGCCAGTGTCCCCCCACCCTCCTAGTAAAGAATATCTTCCTTATATCTAGTATAGATCTCCATTTTACTTTCAAACCATAACCTCTTGCCCTGTCACAACAAGTCCCTCATAAAAGATTGTCCCAATCTTATCAACCTCCTTCAAATATTAAAAGGCCATCAGAAGGTCTTCCTGGAGCCTTCTCCAGGATGAACAACCCCAATTCCAGCCTGTCCACACAACATTACAGCCTCAGCATCACTGCTGTGGCCTCCTCTAGCCCTCTCCAACAGGTCCATGTCTGCTGTGCTGAGGGCTCCAGAGCTGACCCCAGCACTGCAGATGGGGCCCCAGCAGAGTGCAGCAGAAGGGCAGAATGACCTCCCTCCATCTGCTGCCCATGCTGCTGGGGGACAGCACAGGACACAGCTGGCTCTGAGCTGGCAGTGCACAGTGTCTGCTCATCTCCAGCTTTTCACCCAGCAGCATCCCCAAATCCTTCTCCACAGGCTGCTCTCCAACCCTTCATCTCCCAGGCTGTCCCCTAGCCCATGAGGACCTTGCTCTTGGCCTTCTGGCACCTTATGGGATTCACATGAGCCAAACACCCCAGCAGCAGCCTTTGGAGAGAGCTCCAGAAAGCCTCAGCGAGCTGCTTTGCTCTGAAGTCCCAGTGCCACCATTGTTTGTTTAGGGTTTGTTTGGTTTGGTCGTTGAGATATTTTTAAAGAGATGAAGGTCCAAACTGGTTTAATTTGCAGCCTTTCAGATGTGTGAGCATCAAGCTGTGTAGGCACACCCCATACCGTGGCACTGGGGACCCTGCTGGTTTCCATGAGTTCGTGTTTGTCACTTCCACTGGTGTGGCCACTGCTCCTCAGCCCTCTCGGCTGGAATTCAGGTGTGCAGGTGGAGGGGACCTTGAGCTCCTGTAGGTCTCACTCTCGGCTGATGTTTCCCGAGTCTGGATTTTCCTTTCTCCGCGATCCCCGCAAATCTCTCCACACACCACCTGCCCCGCAGCACTGGCGGGTCTTTGCCCACCCAGCACCTATCAGGGGGACCAAACAGGAGCTGCGACACCAAGCCCTGGCTCCTGCTGCCTTCCCTTCTCTCTCCAGAAGGGTTTCCGTCCCCTGACTGCAGCCCCCACCCGCTTTCTCCCCACGCAGCTGAGGCAGGACAAAACTCCTGGCACCAGTGACTCCAGTCCTGGCCACTCGCGGAGCTTCCAGCCGCAGATCACTGACACGGCGAGGGCAAGCAGGAGTTAAACCCACAGCAGCCACTTTCCTTATCTTGAACCCTTTTTTGTGCCAGCTCTTCCACCCAGACAGCCCGGTGCCACGGTGCCCCCGGGGCGGCGGCAGACCGCGGGCTGCCCTCCCGGGCCGCCGGTGCCGTTCGGGGCGCCTCTAGGTGTCTCCCTCCGCCGGTTTTCCCCCGGCTGGGATTTTTCCTTTCTCCGAGATCCTGCATTTTTTTTCCCGATCCCTTTCTGATCCCTTTCCGGCCATGTGTGATTGCCGTTTCCTCTGGGCGTCCATTTCATCAGCCCGAAAATTAAGGAGCAGCGGAGGAGAGAGGAGCGGCGGGCGGCTGCTTGGGAGGCCCCCTCCTCCTCCGTCTCCTCCTCCTCCTCCTCCTCTTCCTCCACCTCCTCCTCCTCCTTCTCATCCACCACCGCCACTCTCCGCCACCCCACATCCTATCCCACCAGGATCTCTCACCGCTTCCTCGGCTTGACCGAACAACCCCCTCGACACCCCCATCGCCGCTCCCCAGTTCCAACCCCGGCCCCGCTTGGCCCGGCGGCCGGGGGTGGGGATCCGCCAGCTCCACGCCGACACTTCGGGGGTGACTTGGCTTTTTTTCTTTTCTTCTTTCCCCAGCTCCCCAGACCACCTTCTTCACCCACAAAGGTGTTTCCACCATCTCCCTACGGCGGCCGGATGGTTTTTCTCCCCCCCAGCTCTCAACCACAAGGCCGACACGACCGGCGCTGCCCAACGTCTTCTGCCACCATCGCTGGATGCCAACGCCGGGGCCGGATTCAAGCTCGGCGAGAAGGTCACGGCACCTCCAGCCCACCCCTTCCCTCCCCGCTGTCACCAAGCCTGCGTGGTGGCCGTGGAGCGGCGGTGGAGACGTCGCCCGTAGAGGAAACCCCCGCCCGGGGCGAGCGGAGAAGATCCCCAGGGAGCTCTCAGCCCTTTGGTTTGTCCTCTCCTGCATGAGACAGCCTCGGCTCTGCGGCTCCGCCGGGCGATGGCCGCGCACTGAAGATGTCCATGGCCAGGCTCAGCAGCGTCAATGGCTTTCTGGAGGACAGCAGGATGGAGGCAGGGGACATGGGCAGGATTCTCCGCTGCCTGGAGATGGGTACCGTCCTCACCTTGTTCTATCAGAAGAAGTCGCAGAGGCCAGAGAGAAGGACCTTCCAGGTGAAGTTGGAGACCCGGCAGATCATCTGGAGCCGGACGCCCGAGAAGGTGGAGGGGGACAGTGAGTAGCGGCGGCGGCGGCGCGGGGGGCTGGTGGGGTGTCCTCCTGTGGTGGGGGTACCTGGCTGTGGAGCTCCTGGTGGAGGTGGGCTGTCCTGCTGTGGTGGGGTGGCCGGCTGTGGGGTGCTTGGCTGCGGTGGGGTCCCCTTTCCATGGCGGGATGCCGGGTTGTGGGGTGTCTGCCCATGCTGTTAAGTTCTGCTGTGGTAGGGAGACTTGGCTGTGGGGTGTCTGGCCATGCTGGAGTGACTGGCTGTGGAGTGCCCTGCTGTGGTATGGTGTCCTGCTGTGATGGGGTGCCTGGTCACGGGGTGCTTGGCCATGGCAGGAAGTCCTGCTGTGGTGGGATGACCAGTTTTGGGGTGCCTAGGTGTGTTGGGATGCTTGACCATGCTGGGGTCACCCATGTTAGGAAGTCCTCCTATGATGGAGTTTCTGGCTGTGGGATACTTCAATGAGGTAGGGTACATGGATGTGGTAGGGTGCCCTACCATGGTGGGGTGACTGATTATGAGGTGCCTGGACATGTTGGGATGCTCAGCCATACTGGGATGACTGTCTGTGAGGTGCCTGGCTGTGATGGGGTGCCCTACTATGGTGAGATGTTCTGCTGTGGTGGGATTCCTGGCTGTAGTGGGATACCCAACCACAGTGAAGCGCCTGGTGGTGATGAGTTGACTGGCTGTGGTAGGGTGCCCACTGTGGTGGGGTGCCTAGATACAGTGGAGTGCCTGTCCATGGTGGGGTGCCCAGCCATGATAAGATATCCAGATATAGTGGGGGGCCTGGACATGGTAGGATGCTCAACCATAAGGGGATTGCTGCATATGGTGGAATCTGGCCGCACTGGGGTGCTGGGCCAGGAAGGGGTGTCTTGCTGTAGCAGGATGGCAAATTGCAGTGGGATGCCCTACTGTGGTGGGATGTCCAACTATGGTGGCATTCCCAGAGATAGAAATGTAGGAGCTGCTGGGCTGAGCAACCCTCACCTCCTCCATCCCAGCTCATGTGATCCGTAAGTTGCTGTGGGGATCAAGATGCTGCCATTTCATCCATGGGGGTTGAAGTCCTCCCTGGCAAGGAAATAAAAGAGCTGGCTACCGCTTTGCCTGCTCATGGTGCTTCTAGCCAAAACTGAGGAGCTCAGGCTGCTGGGGCAAGCAGCAGCATGAGATGAAATATGGTGTTGTCCCCATGCAGCCCAGAGAGAACTTGGCCAGCTGTGTCTTGCCCCACATGTGTTAATGATGTCAGTGCAAAGTTTGGTGGCACAGGAGTTGCTGCCGCTGGAGCATCCGTGGTCACCCTTCTTTGTGGGTTCACTAGTGGCTAGTAGGCTGTTGGCCCATGCTACCACCACTGGTCATCAGTAGAGGTCCATGCCTTGGTGCTCGTTACCGCAAGGCCTGCACCTCCCCTTAATTTATGCTCAAAAGAGCCAGTGGATGAAAACATGAGGTTGGAGCGATGTGGATCCATACCATCACCTCAGCCAACATCCCCATGTGAGGAGGAACCCAGTTTTGGGGTATCACCTCACCTGGATGATGGCAAAGCCCATCTTGGAGGTTTGAGAGGTGACAGGTGTCATTTCCCTCGGGATCTTGGGGAGTGTCTTTAAAAATTGCCCATCTAAAAATCACCACCCACCACTTGTTTTGCATGAGGTGGTGCAAAATCCCTAGGAGGGTTCAGCTCCTACTGAAGAGGGGACAACTCTGAGCCAGGCTGACAACCATGGGGAAGCTTTGAGCTGAGAAAGAGGGTGGCACCTGCAGATGAGCATTGTCACGAGCAGAATCCCTGCCTGTCTGGACCTGCTGTGTGCAGGAGCAGATGTGTGGGAGGAGGAAGAGGAGGAGAGATAGGTGAAAGGAGGAAGGACATCCAATTTTGGAGAGGTCTTTGTGTGGAAGAGCTCATTCTCCACCTACATAAATAACATGTTCAGGAGCTGGGTTGAGGTCTCAGGTTGATTCTGGTGTCCTGCCTCAGTTTCCCCACCTTTGTTTTGGCTTCTCCCCTGTAACAGCCCAAATCCCACCGTAGGAATAAGTGGCCAATCATCCTCCAAGGACATCCCCTGGGAAGTGGCACAGTCCTGCCATCCAGCCCCACCACTCAGCCTTGGATGAGACCCATCCCACCATCTTGGTGGTGAGATGGAGCATCCTCACCCCCTGCTCCAGCCCTGCTCCATTCTCACATGTGCTCTCATAGCCACAATATGGAAGTGCTGGGATCATCCTCAGGGTCTTGCTCCCACCCTGTGTCCAACCTCACGCCTGTCCAGATCATTTCAAATCCCTTCTTCATCCAGACCTCCCACTTGTGGAGGGATTAGTGGGGACAACTGTCAGCTCTGATGTCTCTGTTACGGGCTGGCAGGGCTAGGACGCAGAGCCTGGCTGTCTCAGCCGGTGCAGGATAACAACACGCCTCGGACGCAGCCGGCGGAAGCGTGTCCGTGCTGATGGGCTCACCTGCAGCATTGCCTCCAAAATCAGCCTCATCCTGGAGCCTTTCCAGCTCATCAGCCTCAGCAGACCCCAGCACAAAGATGAAATCTGGTGGAAAACTCCAAGACATGGAAACAGGGGGAAAGGCAGCTTGGCAGACTCAAGAGTGTTTCAGAGGGGCGTTCTGCCATGAGGATGGGTAGTTGGGGTCCCACCTCCAGCCTCCTGAACTCCAAATAGGAGACCGTTCATGGAGGACAAAATCCATCTGGGGTTTAGCACTGCTGGACCAGGAGGAAATCTTTTCCTCCAGGCTTTCAATCAGCTTCTCAACACCATGTGTAGCCCTGAGGGTGGTGAGACACTGGAACGGGTTGCCCGGGGAGGTGGTGGACGCTCCCTTCTTGCAGGTGTTAAGGGCCAGACTTGAGCAACCTGGTCTAGTGGTAGGTGCCCCTGCCTGTAGCAGGGGGGTTGGAGCTGAGTGATTTACAGGGTCCCTTCTAACCCAAACCATTCTGTGAATCCCCTCGTAGAGGAGGATCTGAGCTGTCACATGTCCCACCAGAAAGGATGACCATGGTAAAGATGAGGGGACATAACTTGTGCCACCGCAGCTGGGATTTCCCAGCACAACCATTCCCTCCAGCCGCTTCGCTTTGTTTTAATCCTCATGGATGAAGAACACTGCCAGGCTCTCAACGTCCCTGAAAGCCACCAGGCAGAACCTGGTCCTGCATCATCTCCCAACTGTTTCAAAGCTTCTTTGCGCCAAAGCTTCTTTGCACCAAAGCTTCTTTGCATCAGAATAGGGAGGGGGCAAAAAAAGGGATTTTCACAGCTGGAACCAACTTCCAGAGTGTTTTCAATTGCCCGGGACCCCTGAGACAATGCGGGGAGGAGTTTGGAGACATAGTTGTGACATGATGGCTGCAAATCCGCTGCAGATGTGGTTTCCAGGAAGCCACCGGCCGTGGTGCATTGTGCAGCCCTGTGCCGCTCCCTCTTCCTTCAGCTCTTTGTGGGGCTGGGATGTTTGTCCCGAGGAGAAGGACTTGGGGGTGCTGGTGGGTGAAAAGCTGGACGTGAGCTGCCCAGAGCCAGACGTGTCCTGGGCTGATCCCCAGCAGCATGGGCAGCAGGTGGAGAGAGGAGATTCTGTCCCTCTGCTGTGTTCTGCTGAGACCCCCACCTGCTGTGCTGGGGCCAGATCTGGGATCCCAACACAAGAACCTGCTTGGGAAGGTCCTGTGGAGACCAGGAAAATGATGAGAGGGCTGGAGCATCTCTGCTGTGAGGCCAGGCTGGGAGAGTTGTTGTTCAGCCTGGAAAAGAAAAGGCTCCAAAGAGAACCTTCTGGTGTCCTTTCAGGACTTCAAGGGGGTCTGTAAGATGGGGACAATCTTTTGTTAGGGACCTGCTGTGTCAGGACAAGGGGCAATGGTTTAAAACTAAAAGAAGGGGATTCAGACTAGATCTAAAGAAATTCTTCACTGTGAGGATGGTGAGACCCTGGCCAGGGAGGTGGGAGATGTCCTATCCCTGGAACCAGTCCAGGTCAGGTTGTCTGGGGCTCTGAGCAACCTGTTCTGGTTGCAGATGTCTCTGCTGGCTGCAGGGGGTTTGCACTAGATGACCTTCAAAGGTCCCCTCCAACCCAAACGATTTGATGATTTGATGACTCTGTGGTAGTTGGCAGCACCCAGATGTCAGGTCAGAGGCTGGATCATGAAGGTGGTGAGCTGGGGGCTGACTACATTGTGACTTGGTGGTGGAACCTTGGTAGCTACTGGCTTCTGCTTTTCCCTGCCACCCTGTGGGTGGGCAGGTTTGGGGATAAGCAGCTGTTTTTTAACCAGCAACCCCCCCTTTACACCCAGATACCTGCCTGCTTGTCCCAAAGAGGGTTTGCTCTAAGCCATTGAAGCTGCAGAGGGTCACCATCAAGGTTTCATTTCGGAAGATCTGCTCCTGAATAAATGCATGTACAAGGGTGCAGACCTCCTTTGGCCAGCTAAAACTCCACCCAGATCCATGAAATCCAGCTTGTGGTCATCCAGGCTGGATGAAGCCTCCAGTGTTTTCCAGACTCTTTTCCTCTCCTCTCTCCTTGCTTCATCAGCCCAATTTCTTCCCCCATCCCATGTTCTTTGTCCAGCTTTGCTCTGGATTTGGGATGAGAGTGAAGTCACCATCTCTGAGGATGTTTGAAAAAAAGGTGTGGACATGGCACTGAAGGACCTGGTTTAGTGGCCACAGTGGTGTTGGGTTGATGGCTCTTAGGTCATTATAGAGATCTTTTCCAACCAAAGCAGTTCTGTGAATCTGTGAGTCTGGATTTAGGATTAGGGTGTTCAGGAAACATGTGGACATGGCACCTTTTAATTAAAGGCCATGGTGATGTTGATTTGGTGGTTCTCAGATGATCTCAGAGGTCTTTTCCCACCAAAACAATTCCATGATTCTACAGTCAGGGCACCAGCAGCCCTTCCCCACCACCAGGGCAGCATCGGAAACGCGGCTGGGCTGGAAGTTCTCCAGGAAGTGACCTATTTCCTGGCAGGACAATACCTCGGCGCCGCGATCAGGCCACTCTTGGCCATACAAAGGTCCTTTCCGGTGCCGGCGGCTCAACTCCGGATCGTGGAGCTGCCCACAGGGGTGATGCTCCTGCTATCCAGATCAGCTTTGGCTGTTATTAATCATCTCATCGTATTACTGTGCTGCTGCTGCTGCTGGGACGTGTCCGCTCAGCCAGGGAGAGGTTGGAAGTATCCTCTGGTAATGTAGTGGTGAGGAAGACCAGGGTCCGGAAACCCAACCCTCCTGCTGCTGACAGGGCTTTATATAGCGGGATAATGAGAGAGCAGCGTGGCAGGAAAGAACCACCCTGTGGTCCAGGCTGCTGGAGCTGCAAATTGCCACCTTTGGGTAGATGTCTTCATTTAAAAGATGAGCTCAGCCTGCCCCAGAGCCGGGGAGGAGAAGCGGCTGGAGATGAGCTGGTTGGGATGGGGCAGGCTGAGCTTGGAGGACACGTGGCACCCACAAAGCTGGGAAAGCAGTGGGCAGCACTGCTGGGATGCCACATCCTGGGGACATGAGTCTGTGGAGGACAAATAGGAGTAGGGTGAAACTATATACATGGAGGCAGTGCTGCAGGGACACCTTATGCTGGGCACACGGATCCCTGGAGGACACATGGACCCAGCACCGGTGGTGCTGCCATGCAAGGGCGGCAGTGCTGCAGGGACATCCTGTCCTCATGACATGGGTCTGTGGAGGACATACGTCCACGGCACCCATGGTTCTGCCACGCAAGGGCAGCAGTCCTGTCCTGGGGACGTGAATCACTGGCCATGGCCATCATGCATCAACAGGCAGTGCCATGGGGATGCTCCATTCTGGGGACACAGTTCCATGAAGAACATGTAGTGCCATATCATTGGGTGGCAGTAGGGACATGTCTTCCTGGAGGACCCATGACTGCAACACCCGCAGGAACATCACACAGCAATGGGCAGTGCCATGGGGATGCCACATCCCAGGGACAAGCCTCCTGAGGTGGCCATGGTCTCCTGGCAGCGCCACCTCCTGTTGCCTGAGCCCGCGGTGGCAGCGTGTGAAGGTATCAGGGGACAATCCCAGGTTCTGTCTCCCCGCAGTCGACATTCGGGAGATCAAGGAGATCCGCCTGGGGAAGAACTCCCGGGACTTCGAGCGCTACCCCGAGGACGCGCGCAAGCTGGACTGCAGCATGTGCTTCATCATCCTCTACGGCATGGACTTCAGGCTGCGGACGCTCAGCATGGCCGGTCAGTGCGCTCCGTCCTTGTCCCGCCTGGCTGCCCTTGGGCTCTCGTCCCATCACCGACCCCAGCTCCCCCATCCTCACCTCACCACCCTCCTCTTTCTCCTTCAGCCTTCTGCGAGGAGGACATCAACTTGTGGATAACAGGTCTCAACTGGCTGGTGGTGGACACCCAGAAAGCCCAGACCCCGCTGCAGATCGAGAGGTGAGGAAGGACCAGCAGGTCTCCTTTCATGGTCAGCATCTGGGGGACAAAGCCCACCCTGGGTTTGGTTCCTCAGTGGGGCTGAGCACCATCTGCCATCCCTTCCTTCCCAGGTGGCTACGGAAACAATTTGATGGGATGGACCGGTCACGGGAGGGCAGGTGAGGACCACCCCGTGCCAGGAAGTGACTGGTGGGTTTGACTGGACAGGGTACCCCAAATCTGGACCCCAGTGTCCTCATGGCTGCTGCTGCCTTTCCACCAGTGCCAGGAAGGGCTGGACCATCAATGTAGCCTGTAAACATCTCCCCAAGACAGCAAAACCCCAAAATCAAATGAATTTGGACCAAAATGATTATGGGAATGGACATCATCTCCAGGTGGTTCTTGGACATGCTCCTTCTCCCCAGCCTCATGCCAGAACCTGTGTAACTGTGTGCTGTACCACAGTGGGGGTCTACAGTCTGGTAGGGTGGGAGCCCCACACCAAACACCACACTGTACCAGGTTTTAGGGTGAAACCCTCGGTGTTGGGTGCTGAGACCCGACCAGGGGCTGTCCATCCTCTGTGGGGCCTGGCCAGCACCCTGACACCATCTGCACTCTCCTGCAGCATCACAGTGAAGGACCTGAAGGCCATGCTGCCGCAGGTGAACTACCGTGTCCCAAACATGAGGTTCTTGAGGGACAAACTTGTGGTAAGGACTTGCTAGCTACACAAGAAGATGGTCTTCAAGCCATCCCTGGTGTCACCAGCTTAGGTTGGGTGGCTCCATGCTCATGAAACATCATCTCCCACAGGAGGTGGAAGCCAGGAATGAGATGACCTTCTCCCACTTCATCCAGTTCTACAAGAACCTGATGTTTGATGCACAGAAGTCGGTAAGAGCCACAACTTGTCCTCTAAAGCATCTCCCACCCAGTGTGATGTGTCCCTCATCAGCTGAGCCTGGCTCTCTCCTTTGACTTGCAGGTCATTGAGCAGCTGGAGCTCTCCTTCCCTTTGAGGTGAGTATCCAGGGAATTCTGTGGCTTCTATTCCAGACAACATTCCAGAAATTGGATCTGTTATGTGGGCAATGCAGCTGGGTGGCGGGACAGAGCTGGGGATGGGAGAAGGGATGGAAGTGGGGGTGGAAAGCAGATAGGAGAAGGGATGAGAGTGGAAATGGGAGCAAGAACAAGAGCAGGGATGAGCAGGGATGGGAGTGGGAATGGGAGCAAGGAGAGGGGATAGGAATAGTAGAGGGAATAGACATAGAGATTAGAACAGAGATGGAATTAGGAGTGGAAATGGGAATGGGAGTGCAGATGGGAATGTAGATGGGAGGGATGAGCAGGGATGGGAGAAGGGATGAACAGATATGGAAGTGGGGCATAGGAATAGGGATAGGAGCCAGGACAGGAGTGAGGTTGAGAGCAGGGACAGAAGCAGGAGTGGGAAGAGATGAGAGTGGAGGTGGGAGTGAGGATGGGAGCAGGGATCTGAGCAGAAATGGGTGTGGAAATGGGAGCAGGGATGAGTGCTAGGGATGTAGGAACATGTCACCTGCACTCTCCCCAGGCCCCCTGTGCAGCTGGCAGGACTTGGGGGCATCATGGGGCTGAGGTGACCTCAACCTTTTCATGGGGTCTGTCCCAACTCCTGCTCCTGGTCCCCACTGATGGCTGCTCCATGTTCCAGGAACATGGATCGCCCTGAGCTGTGCCAAATCTCCCTCTATGACTTCCAGAAGTTCTTGCTGCATGACCAGAAGGTGAGTGCTCTTAGACACCTGCCTAGCATCACTCTTAGCTTCAACCTGGGACCTCCATGGGATGTCCCAGCCCAGCTCCTCCTGTAACAATGGCTATGTTTCTGCTCCAGGAAGCCTGGGCCAGCGACATGGGCATGGTGAGGGACTACATGTGCAGTTACCTCAAGGAGGGCTGCAATGAGGCAACAGACCCCTCCTTCCAGCTGGATGAGGTGGGTGGTCCCACACAGCACCCACCCAAAGGCATCTCCTTGTCCCCATCAGACTCTGACCTCTCCGCTTCCCTCCCCAGTTCCTTACATACCTCTTCTCCAAGGAAAACATGGTAATGGACTCCAAATATGAGCGCGTGGTGCCTGAGGAGATGAACCACCCCCTGTCCCAGTACTGGATCTCCTCCTCCCACAACACGTAAGGACTGAGTGGGCTTTCCTCGGGGACCTCTGTGAGCATCTCATCACCTTTGTCAAGGCAGCCTGGGCCACTGATGGTCCTTCTCACCCCTCCGCAGGTACCTAACAGGGGACCAGTTCTCCAGTGAGTCCTCCCTGGAGGCGTACGCCCGCTGCCTGCGCATGGGCTGTCGCTGCATTGAGTGTGAGTCCCACCAGAACCCTGTGCTGGTCCTTGATCTCCCCCAGAATTTCATGGTCCATCAGACAGACCATCCTCTGCACCCATCGTGCAGCACTGGGGGCGGGGGGAATGTCCTTCCATGTCCTTTAGGGGCCCACAAACATGGTCCCCAGTGCATGGTTGGTGACCAGAATGTGTTAACCAAGGTGTCTCCTCACTCAGTGGACTGCTGGGATGGTCCAGATGATCTCCCCATCATCTACCATGGCCACACGCTCACCTCCAAGATCAAGTTCCTGGATGTACTGCACACCATCAAGGAGCACGCATTCGTCACCTCTGAGTAGGCTCCAGCACCCCAGCAGCACCCCAGGTCTGGGCCCAACAGGCAACCTCTCCCTCACCTTCATCTGAGGTCACCATTCCCACCTGCTCCTTCCAGGTTCCCCATCATCCTCTCCATTGAAGATCACTGCAGCATCGTCCAGCAGAGGAACATGGCCTCCCACTTCAAGAAAGTATTTGGAGACATGCTGCTCACCAAGCCAGTGGACATCAATGCCGATGAGTTGCCCTCACCCACACAGCTCAAGAAGAAGATCCTAATCAAGGTATGGAGTGGACACAACCCTGAATCCTGCCTTTGCAGGAGGCAGAAGGACTGTGTTGGGCTGTGTGTTATGGTGGGTTTCCCAGATCTTGGAACCCAAGAGCAATATCCCTCCGTGCACATGTAGGACATCTTCAATGTTCTGCTGCAAGAGACAGTCAAGGGGATCATGGGGTGGTAGAAAGTGACCTGCAGGATCCCACACATGGAGATCAGTGTGATGGTGAGCATCATGGTGAGCTGCCTTCTCTTGTCTCCAGCACAAGAAGCTGGTCGAGGGGAACCTGTATGAGGAGGTCTCCACCGCCAGTTACTCAGAGAATGACATCAGCAACTCCATCAAGAATGGCATTCTCTACCTTGAAGATCCCATCGACCACGTAAGGGTCTCTCTGCCAATGGCAGCCAGGGGTCAGATAGGGATGAGCATTGGGGCTTGAGTTGGCTGTGGGCTTCTCTGGACCGCTGCAATGCTATGAGGGACAGGAGAGAACAGAAACAAGAATCTCAAAGCCCTGTCCCTCTATGCTATCAACCTCCCAAACTTGGTGGTGCTCTTCCTCCCTCCCAGACCTGGAGCCCTCATTATTTCGTCCTGACAAGCAACAAGATCTACTACTCGGAGGAGACATCCCACTACCAGTTCAACGAGGATGAAGAGGAGATGGAGCAGAAGGAGGTGCGTGAGGGGCAGGGGCACTTAGGGAGGACACCTTGGGGAGGGTGGAAGTTGACAACACTCATTTTGGGACAAACTTGTAGGAGTTCAACAACAACGAGCTGCACTTCACCGAGAAGTGGTTCCATGGGAAGCTGGGAGGTGGCCGCGATGGGCGCCAGATTGCTGAGAAGCTGCTCCATGAGTACTGCACTGAGACAGGCGGCAAGGATGGGACCTTCCTGGTGCGCGAGAGCGAGACTTTTGTGGGCGACTACACTCTCTCTTTCTGGTAGGACTTCTGTGGTGGAAACAGGATGCCACTCTCCCCAGGCTGGTCTGGGTGTCCCACCAAGGGCTGCCCCAGCAGTCAGTCCCCAGTTTGGAGGCTGGAATGGCTTTTACAGGGGGGAAGTGCCACACTGTTGTGCAGCACGCAGACCCCTGAGCACGGGGTGGTGGTAACGTGGACCTGAACTGACTCAGCTTCTCTCCACCACCATGGCAGGAGGTCCAGCCGGGTGCAGCACTGCCGGATCCACTCACGGCAAGAAGCTGGTGCCACCAAGTTCTACCTGACAGACAACCTAGTCTTTGACAGCCTCTACAGCCTCATCTGCCACTACCGCGAGGTGCCCCTCCGCTGCAACGAGTTCGAGATGCGCCTCACCGACCCTGTCCCCCAACCCAATGCCCATGAGAGCAAAGAGTGAGGATGGTCCCCAGCCCCATCCCATTGGTTCACCAACCTCTTCCATCCCTGATGTCGGATTTGGGTGCCCCCCTCGGGGTGTGGAGGCACTGATGTCAACCCACCACCTCTGTGTTCTGCTTGTCTAGGTGGTATCACGCTAGCCTGACACGCCTGCAGGCCGAGCACATGCTTATGAGGGTCCCACGGGATGGAGCCTTCCTGGTGCGCAAGCGCAGCGAACCCAACTCCTACGCCATCTCCTTCCGGTGAGCCTGGCCACCTCGATGCCACCACGAGGCTGGCTGGACTCAGTCCTGGTTGCCAACCAAGCTGAGAACTGCCTGGCTCATGTCTGTTATGAGTCCACAGTGGGTGGAAAGGATCTACTGTGGATCACCAGAATGACACAGTGAGGTGCATGATGCTGTTAGGGTGGAAACTCATAGCTGCAGCAATGGGAGAGCCACATCCTTGGGTTGTCTCCCTGGCGGCATCACACAGAACTACAGAACAGAATCGTAGGCACCATTAAGTTTGGAGCAGACCTCTAAGGTCATCAAGATTAACCAAATTGGGCCTTCAAGTCCAGCACCACCATGTCCACTAAACCATGCCCCAAAGTGCCATGTCTACACTTTTTTTGAAGACCACCAGGGATGGTGACTCCACCTCCCTGGGCAACCTGTCCCCACTATGGAGCCAAGGTCCAGCCACCTCTCACGTGTCCCCTCCCTGTCTCTCTTGGCCCCAGGGCGGAGGGGAAGATCAAGCACTGCCGCATCCAGCAGGAAGGTCGGCTCTTCATGCTGGGCAGCTCGGCCGAGTTCGAGAGCCTGGTGGACCTCATCAGCTACTACGAGAAGCACCCCCTCTACCGCAAGATGAAGCTGCGCTACCCCATCAACGAGGAGACTCTGGAGAAGATGGGCACCACTGTGAGTGCTCATGGTGGTGGGGATGGTGAGGACAGGGGCTCTGTGCCACAGGCAACTAAGACCCACTCCCAGTTTCATCATGGTGGGAAGGTCTCCTTCAGCCTCTTGGTTGAAGCCCAGCCAGAACTGGCCAAGCTCTATTCCACAGCTGTTATCCACAGTTATGGCTCCACCAGAATTCCCTTCCAAGTTGCAAAGGGACATTAGGTCCCTCTTGACCTCCTCTGGATCACACTGGTAGCCCAGATCCCAGCACATCCCCTTGTTGCCCCTGCCCACATCCTGGTGACCCACTCAGGCCTTTCTCCTTGCAGGAGCTGGACTATGGAGCTCTGTATGAGGTGCGGACCCCCCACTTCTACGTGGAGGCCAACAAGATGCCAATGGCCAGGGTAAGGGACTGAGCTGGTGTCCCTGGGTGGTGGAGGGTGGTGGGACATAACAACTCTAGTGCTGGAGGTCCTGGGTGATCCCCTCACAGATTCACCACACCTCCCACCTGAGAAGTGGAGATGTTTTGTTATGTTTTTCTGACCTTCAAGCAATGCTGAACCCTTCCCATATCACTATCACCTGAGGACAATCCAAGCTTCAGTGACAGCACTGTCACAATGTGGTGGGTAGGACAGGTGTGGTGAGACCTGTTAGTCCCAACAGCAAGGAAAGCCCCATGGACTCCTTTCCAGTGGGGAAAAAGAGCAGCTTTAGCATCAGTTCCCAGGTGGTGCAGTGTCCATCTTCAAGATTTTGGGTTCTGAGCTGGAACTGACCCAGACTCCATCCTTGGAAGGTTTTGGGACCAGGATGGTCTTGGTCTCTGTCCTCAGAGGGTTTTGAGATTGGGATGTTCATAGAGCTGACACTAAAGGAGGCTGGACTGTGGATTCTACAATGCCATGGTACAGCACCAGTCCACCTTTCAAGGTCCCTTTTTATCAGAGCAGTGTTTAGGATAAGACCAAACATGCGAAAGCTCAACCCAAAGGGACTGTGGTGGCATTGTGGGATTAAGGCCTTCAGTGCACCAGAAGAAACCACTGTAGGACCCAGAAGAATCACAGAATGACTTAGGTTGGAAGGGCCCGTAGTGATCCTCTGCTTCAACCTTCCTGCCTCAGGCAGGAATGCCTCTCAACGAGACTTGGTTGCTCAGGGCCTCAGAAGAACCCACTTTGCTCTGAATGTGGTGGTTCTACAGGACCACGAATACCTTTAGCCCTCTTAGCCCCTTTAATGCATCCTCCTGCTGACATGAGTGATTTAGGGGCATTGTTTAGAATTTAGGACCCTCCAGAGCTTTCATGTTCCACCATGGGGGCTTGAGAAGCTAGGCTGAGTGGGCCCCAGCTAGGCTGGGTGGTGACACACATCCCTCTTCTTGGTGGCCCAGTGCACAGTGAAGGCTCTCTACGACTACAAAGCGCAGCGGGAGGACGAGCTGTCATTCTGCAAGCAAGCCATCATCCACAACGTCGACAAGCAGGACGGTGGCTGGTGAGGACCTTTGGGTGGCCCTTTGGGTACACAGCACTGTGGGTGGAAGGTGGAGGGGACACCCTGAGCTTTCATCCTATAGTGGGTTTTAACTGCCTCCTTTTCTGTGTTCCCCCCCCCCAACCCCTTCTCCAGCCACCCCCTGACATGGCACACAGCATGGTGACCCCTGTCCCACCACCCCAAACCGCTCCATTTGCCTTGATCCTCTCACCCCTTGCAGGTGGCGAGGGGACTACGGTGGCAAGAAGCAGCTCTGGTTCCCAGCCAACTACGTGGAGGAGATTGTCAGTATGCAGGCACAGGAGCAGGATGAGGCTGTGAGTGCCACGGTCCTGCAAGGCTACCTGAAAGGCTCCCAGCTTTGTGCCCATCTGGACAATCCAGAGGCTGGGGGATGCTCCTGGCCCCACACTAGCCCGAGTCTTCTTTGGAATCTGGGAGATGCTCATGGTCCTACTTGAACCCAGATCTTTCTCCAGAGGCTGGGAAATGCTACCAGCCCAGATTAGCTCAGACCCTTAACCAGAGCCTGGGGAGAGCTTATGGTTCTGTTCCAGCCCAAACCCTTCTCCAGAAACTGGAGAATGCTCAACTGCAGAGCAGATCAGGTCACGTTCACCACTTTTGCTCAGACTTGACCAATTTGGAGGGCTGGAGGGAGGCTTTCAAATGGAGCAGTCACCAGGCTTGGCCCCACATGTCCTCTCCACCACCCCCACTTCTTTCTTCTCTTGCAGTCATCAGAAAACAGTCCCCTGGGAAACTTCTTGAAGGGCTTCATCGATGTGCCATCCTGCCACGTTGGTGAGTGTCCCCACCATGTCCTCACTGCAGCTACGGGAGCCTCTGCTGAAGCTCAGACATGAACTGAGGCTACTCAAACTCATCAGGCAGTTGCCAGCTGGGCTTGTGCTTAGCACAGTGTGGTGGGGAGCAGCATGGAGCTGGGCTTGGAGGGATTTGCATGGTGGGGGGTCAGGTGGGGCTGGTGGGGGCCCGGGAGCGGGACCGCTGAGGTTTCGTTTGCTCCACAGAGCCATCCGTTGGGAATGTCTTCAAGTAAAGCCCCCCTCTGATGTCCTTATAGTTATCTCCAAAGACGGGAGGAGCTCCAAACCATTTGTCTTCACCATCCATTCTCAGCAGATGTCCCACGCAGCCCAGTCGCTGGACGTGGCCGCAGACACTCAGGAAGAACTCAGCGAGTGGGTGGCTAAGATCCGAGAGGCCACGCAGAACGCCGATGCCAGGGTGAGGGGCACCAGGGTGAAGAGGATTCATAGAGTCATAGAATGGTTTGGGTTGGAAGGGGCTTTGAAGATCATCTAGTTCCAACCCCTCTGCCAAAGGCAGGGACACAGCAATGTGCCCTTGTGGCCAAGAAGGCCAGTGGGATCCTGGGGTGTATTGAGAAGAGTGTATCCAGCAGATCAAGGGAGGTTCTTCTTCCCCTCTAGTCTGCCCTGGTAAGACCTCATCTTGAGTACTGCGTTCAGTTTTGGGATCCCCAGTTTACGAGGGACTGAGGGACAGGGATCTGCTGGAGAGGGTCCAGCAGAGGTCTACGAAGATGATTAGGGGACTGGAGCACTGCTTGATAAGGAGAGGCTGAGGGACCTGAGGCTTTTTAGTCTGGAGAAGAGAAGAGTGGATGGTTCCATTTCTCTGTGGATGGTCTTCAACATCTCCAGAGGAGGAGACTGGGGAAAGACCTTCAGCTCCTCTTAACCCTTGTGCAGATGCAAGAGGGGAAGATCATGGAGCGGAGGAAGAAGATCGCGCTGGAGCTCTCTGAGCTGGTGGTGTATTGTCGCCCAGTGCCGTTCGACGAGGACAGTAAGAGCTGGAGAAATGGGATGGTGGGATAAGCCTGGGGAGAGATGGGTGGGGAGAACCAAGCAGCCATGGTGGGCCACCCCCAGGCCACCACACAACTCCCGTGTTCTCCACTGATGGTCACCACGGTGCTTTCAGAGATTGGCACGGACAAGGCGTGCTACAGGGACATGTCCTCCTTCCCGGAGACCAAGGCGGAGAAGTACGCCAACCGCAGCAAGGGCAAGAAGTTCCTGCAGTACAACCGGCGCCAGCTCAGCCGCATCTACCCCAAAGGGCAGCGCCTGGACTCCTCCAACTACGACCCCTTGCCTATGTGGATCTGCGGGAGCCAGCTCGTGGCCCTCAACTTCCAGACACCTGGTAAACCCTGCTCCTGGGGTGGCTGCTGAGCTCATCCCCACGGGTGGCCCCAAAATCACCATCCCCAGTGGCTCTGCTCAGGGTTCTGTTGCTGGAGGTGGTG
The DNA here is from genome assembly GCF_015220805.1 of Pogoniulus pusillus. Lineage (NCBI taxonomy): Eukaryota > Metazoa > Chordata > Aves > Piciformes > Lybiidae > Pogoniulus > Pogoniulus pusillus. The sequence continues at coordinate 20,052,281 of NC_087277.1, forward strand.
TGGATGATGTCTCCAGCCTTTGTTCTTATCCTGCTGGGGACATCTGCATGCAGTTCTTGGGTGCTCCATGCAAAACCCATCTGCATCTCTTCTACAACCAGGGTCAGGGGCTCTTGGCAAGGGGTTTGCCATGGCAGGACTTTCTGCCCAAGAGCCTTGAGGAGGTCTCTGAGCCTCACAGCTCAGAACTGCCCTGTCCTCTTGGCCACAGACAAGCCGATGCAGCTGAACCAGGCTCTCTTCATGCTCGGTGGTCGCAGTGGCTACGTCCTGCAGCCTGACATCATGAGGGATGAGACGTTTGACCCCTTTGACAAGAACAGCCTGAAGATCGTGGAGCCCATCACAGTCCAGCTGCAGGCAAGTGGGCAAGGACAGCGGGTCCACCTTGAGGTGGTCACCATCAAGATGGGAGCTTGCATCTTCCTTGCATTTTGGATCAACTAAGGATGGTTTTGACATGTTCCAGCCACAGATTTGCTCCATGGAGTCTCTGACCCCATGATCTCTTGGGTTTGTGGGTCTTTCTCCACATATGGCATCATTCTGGGGCGGGGGACAACCCCACAATTGCAGAAAGCTGAGCCTAATGTGAGTGAGATCAAGATGGAGGGCAGAGCAGATAAACCAAGATGTGACGTGGTCAATGATGGCCAGAAAGCTTTGGGTCAGACCAAACCTACTGAGCCACTGGGCTGGTTTGAGGAGTCTTTTCTTGCCTAGCATGGCTGGATTTCATCTTCTTCCTCCCACAGATCCTTGGTGCACGGCACCTGCCCAAGAACGGGAGGAGCATCGTGTGTCCCTTTGTGGAGGTGGAAGTGTGCGGCTCTGAGTATGACAACAGCAAGAACAAGACAGACGTTGTAGGTGAGGATCCATATGGGTGATGTTCCCATCCATCCCCTGTGCCGTGGGGACACCAGGACAACCCCAGCTATGTCCTTCATAGTCTTCTTGGTCATGTAGTTGATGGGGATGGGTTTTGTGGGGAGGTGAAGACAAGCATCTCCCACTAACGAGCTGGTGCCGTGCTGGTGGTGTCCATGTGTCTAGCCCTACTCTGATCTCCCTGCTCTCTCCTTGCCCCTCAAGCTGACAATGGCTTCAACCCTGTCTGGCTCTTCAAGCAGTTTGTCTTTGACATCAATAACCCTGAGTTTGCCTTCCTCCGCTTTGTGGTGTACGAGGAGGACATGTTCAGTGACCCCAACTTCTTGGCACAAGCCACCTTCCCTGTCAAGGGCCTCAAAACAGGTAAAAGTCCTCCCTCCTGCACCATCAACATCATCATCATGACTGTAGACTCGTAGAGCCATAGAACGGTTTGGGTTGAAAGAGATCTTCAAAGGTCATCTAGTCCAACCCTCTAACAGTCATCATCATCTCCCTGGGGATCTGGCTGTGGTGAGGCACTTGGACCCTGCCATGAGCTCATGTTGTGGTGTTGTGTCCAGGCTACCGCTCAGTGCCGTTGAAGAACAGCTACACGGAGGACCTGGAGCTTGCCTCCCTCCTCATCCACATTGAGATCATCAACGCCAAGGCAGGTGGCCCAGGCAGCTCGGGGATCCTTGTACCTCAGTTTCCCCAGCTGAAGCAAGGGAAAACAGCACCCTGGGGTGTCGTGTCCACCTCGCCAGCCTCATACCCTTGTGTTGGAGCAGGAGGAAGATGAGGAGAACCTCTACTCATCCATCCAGCAGCTGCGGGACCGCACCAGCGAGCTCTCCAGCCAGGTCTCCAGCTATGAGCGCACCAATGGCTGCGACTCTCGATACCAGCAGCGCCTCGACGAGCTACGGGCAGCCCAGGAGCGCCTCATGGAGCTCACCGAAGTCCGCAACCGCAAGTGAGTCTCCCCTCTCTGTGCCTTTGGGACGTCCATCTCGACAGGGTTCCTAAGGCCACCCCTCTGCTCCCAACCAGGTTGATGGAGAAGAAGAAGAGAGACCGGCAGATGGTCACCAAACGCAGCTGAGCTGGATGGATATGAGCCCACCAGCCTGCTGTGGATCTTCCCCACCACTTCCTCTTCTGCTGCAACCACCTTTGGAGGTGGGGTGGCTGGATCTGGACCATCCCTACCACACCTAGGCCTGGTTAACAGCAGTGTAACAAATCTGCGGACAAAAGGGGACTTTGGGTAGCTCTGCCTGTGGTGTTTCTCTGCCAGGGTGAGGTGGGAGGTGGGATGCTCTGATCGTACATCTTGAGTGCCTCCAGCTTCATCCTACGTGCCCTGGGAGTCGTGGTCATATCCCTGTCCCCTTGGGTTGGCCACCACAGCTCCTATTCATCCTGTGTCTTCTACTTCCCACCACAAGCCCTGTGACCTTATGGGGAAACTGAGGCACAACCAGCCCAGGATGGGACAAAGAACAGCCACATCCATCCTGGGGACAGGGAACAGGACCAGCTGGCAGCGAGGCATCAGGATGGGGACACAGGGGACACTGTGGGAGGCTGGGGGGACATTCTGTCCCCCTGCTATAAATATCTGTATTTTCTTCTTTTATCCAGCGTGTACATATGGCCAGGGGTGGGGTGAGGGCCTGCACCAGCTGCAGTATTAGGGCATGGAGGGGGTCCCAAAATGTCCTGAGGCTTCCCCATCATGGTCACCAGGGAGAAGGGGACAAGGTATGGTAGTGTCCCATGGAGCACGGGGGTGACAGGGTGCCCTGAGAAGGCACCAAGCAGAGTCAACAAGGTTGTCCTAAAGGGGACAAGGATGTCCCTGAGGTAACATCAGCGTTGGCACCAAACCCTGGGAATGGAGATGGATCCTGCCAGTGGAGGTGATGCCTGGTGGGTTGGTGGCTGGGGACATCTCGGGGTGTTCCCTAGGGTGGAGGGGTCCCGATGGGGTGGGATCTGTGTATTCTTTGTATGAAAATAAATCTATTTAGCCAGTATTCATACCCTGCTGCCGCAGGCTGGTGTCACCCCCCAGCGCCTGCGTGCCCCCAGGGTGGCGGCTGGGTGGGTGCAGTGCATCAACCTTGTCCCCATGACCTGTCCCAGCGGGGATGGGGACACTCAGGCAGTGCATGGAGGTGTGCTGCAGTGGGCAGAGCCAGCCGAGGAGGGGACACAGAACGTGGGACACGCGGCCACAGCACACGGGCCACAAGTTAGAGGGCCAAGGGGACACAGGGACGATGGATGCCACACTGTGGGGATGCAGGAGGGGGATGGGAACAGTGGGCCTTGAGATCCAGGCATTTGGAGACACCGGGGATGTGGGACACTGGGCTGTGGTAACAGAGCTGTGAGGACATGGGACACCGAGCTCTGAAACACAGGCCTAGGGGGACATGGGGACACAGGGCTGGGGCAACACAGGCCCATGGGGCACGGAGACACAGCACTAGGGGACAAAAACTCATGGGGACGCGCAACTAGGGGACACCAGGCCATGGAGACACAGGGCTACGGGGACACGGGACTAGGGAACACGGCACCAAGCCCCACCGTACCCTGCAGAGACCCTCCAGTACCCCCGGCGTCCAGCAGGGGGCAGAGCCCTACATCCCCCTCCTCCCCCACCCCGCCGTGCCATTGCACCCCATACCCGCTCCTCCCCCACCCCGCCGTGCCATTGCACCCCATACCCGCTCCTCCCCCACCCCGCCGTGCCATTGCACCCCATACCCACTCCTTCCCCACCCCGCAGTGCCATTGCACCCCATACCCGCTCCTCCCCCACTCCTCCGTGCCACTGCACCCCGCACCCCACACCCCTCCTCCCCCACCCCGCAGTGCCATTGCACCCCATACCCGCTCCTCCCCCACTCCTCCGTGCCACTGCACCCCGCACCCCACACCCCTCCTCCCCCACCCCGCAGTGCCATTGCACCCCACACCCACTCCTTCCCCACCCAGCCGTGCCACTGCACCCCATACCCCCTCCTTCCCCACCCCGCCGTGCCACTGCACCCCATACCCGCTCCGCCCCCGTGCCGCCCCGCTCCGTCCATTGGCTCCCCTCGTCACCCTCCGCCTCTCGCCGTTCGGGCCGCAGCGGGGCGGGCCGGAAGTGCCGGCGCTGTGGCTGCGCCGCTCTGCGCTGCGCCGCTCTGCGCTGCGCCTGCCCGCTGGTGGCGCAACGCCGGGGTCGGGACAGGGATCGGGAGCGAGGCTGCGGCGAGAGACGGTGAGAGCTGTGGGGGACGAGGACGGCCTGGCTGGGGTCCCCCTCACCTCGGCTTCCCCCTGCGCCTTCCCCATCGCCCCATAGCGAGGCCTTTACCTGGACCTTGGCACCCCACGGCCCCTCTGGGGTCATCTCAGCTCCCCACTAGCTTAGGGCTAAGCCCTGGGAGACCCTTCCTCTAGCCCAGCCTCACTTTTACTGCTGTCATTTCGCTTCAGTCTGGCGTCGATTTTCACTCTGTGGTGCTTTCCATGTTCCCCTCCGCACAGTCGTTCAGGTTTCGGGGACAGGTAGCCCAGGCTGGCTTGGATGTGCTCTTATTTCTGTTCAGCTGGGACGGCACCGGGGGAGCTGTGTGCTGCAGAGATGCTTGATTACTGATCTTCTAACGAGGGAGTAAAACCCCTGTTTATCCGTGAGCTGTGTAAAGAAAAAGGGGTGATTCTTGGCTTTTTTTACGAGGCAAACCGTTTATTCCTGGAGGTTTTATGAGGAAAAAGAGTCTGTTCTCGGGGTGTGTGTCTGTCTGTTAGGAGGACGGTGGTTTCTGATGAGGAAAATGCTTTAATCTGGGCTTTGGATAAGGAAAGCAGTTCGATTTTGAGGTTTGGTGAGGGAAATGGTTTATCTGGTGGGTTTTGCCGAGGAAAATGATTTATTCTGGTTTTCTGGCAGATTTAACACCGAGTGAGGTTTATTTTATCCCTTGTGGCAAGAGAACTTTAAAGACACGAGGGAAATAAAGCGGCTAAAAAGGGAAGGTTGATCAGGGTGGGGTTGGGACACAGAGTGTTACACTTTAATTCTGTCCCTTAATTTCACAGCATTTCAAGGTTGTGCTCTGCCAGCTGAGTTGCCAACCCCCAGCAGCAAGTTGTGTGGATGGGAAATGAGGGATTTTTTCCACTTCCACTGTCACCTCCCAGCTCATAGCAGAGCCTCGCCACAGTTGTCACCCCGTGACTTTGAGCTGGTCACGCCAGAGTGAATGGTGCTGAGTCCCTCTGGCAGAAAGGGAGGAGTAGGAGTGTGGTCTGACCCACTGTGGTAGGCTTTTGGTTGTTGGATCTCTGCCTACGTGGCTGTGGTGGAGTCAGCCACACTGACAAACCCTGCTTGAGGAGATCCGGGATTTTTTGTGGGGTTTGGAGATCAGACCCTCAGGTTCTCTTTCATACAAACTGAGCTCTCTCAGTGAGAGCCACCAGTGAAGCTCCCAGGAGCACCACCTTCCTCTGCCTGGAGCTCCCTGCACTCTTGCTGCCCAAGTTCTGCCTGTGTTGTCCTCCAGACCCACCCCAACTGTATTTGGATTTCCTGCCACAAAGCCTCGAGCATGTTTCTACTTCCCTTAACTGCATCCTCTCAATTCTTTTCTGACCATTTCAGTCTTCTAACAAACTTCTACCAGGAGGCCCAGCGTGGAGGCATCATTTTGACTTCCTTAATTTTGTCCACGACCTAGAAACAGGCATGCCTCTTGTTTTCTGAGTATTGGCCAGCTTCTGTCTACCTGCAGGATATTTCCATGTTCACCCCTGGCTTTGGGTTGGAACAGAACAGTCAGGTCCAGGAGAAGTTAAACAGAGATGAGTCTTTGCCCTACTTCTGTGAGAAGAAAGAAGGGGGTGGAATGTAATGAGGCATTTCTGGCCTTGTAGAGAACAGGACAGGTGAGCTCCTGCTCTGGGCAACTTCCTACCAGAAGGGTTTAGTAGAGAAGACAGAGCTGGACTCATCCTTTGGGTGGACAGCAGGGGGGCAGGAGGCAATGGGGAAAGGCAGCAGTGTGGGAAACCTAAGTTAGATGAATTTTTATTTGCCTAGCATGAAGATGACCAACCACTGGAACAAGGGAGCAGGGAGGCTGTGAGATCTCTGTCGTTGCAGATGATGAAAACTCAACTGCATGAGGCTTTGAGAATCCCAGAATGGGGGGGGTTGGAAGGGACCTCTGGAAATCATCCATGCAACCCCTTGCTAGATCAGGGCCACCCACAGCAGGTTGCCCAGAATCACAATGTCCAAGTAGGTTTGGAATTTCTCCAGAGAAAGATACTGCAAAACCTCTCCAGGCAGCCTGCCCCAGGGCTCTGACCTCACAGGAAAGAAGTTTCTCCTTATGTTGAGATGGAACCTCCTGGGTGCAGTTTGCACCCACTGCCCCTTGTCCTATCACTGGGCACCGCCGACGTGAGTCTGGGCCCAGCTTCTTATCCCCCACCCTTCAGCTCTTACTGAGCATTGAGCAGATCCCCTCCCAGGCTGCTCTTCTCCAGGCTCTACAGCCCCAGGGCTCTCAGCCTTTCCTCCACACAGAGATGCTGCAGGCCCCACAGCATCTTCCCAGCCCCCACTGGACTCTTTCCAGTAGTTCCCTGTCTCTTGAACTGGGGAGCCCAGAGCTGGACCCATCTATGTGTCCTTACCAGGGCAGAGTAGAGGGAGAGAAGAACCTCCCTTGCCCTGCTGGCCACACACTTCTTCATGCATCCCAGGACCCCAGTGGTCATCTTGGCCAGAGGAGCAGATTGCTATCTCATGGGCAACTTAGTGCCCACCGTTAGGATCATCTCCTCACTGATGTGCCTCTTTGCTTTCTCTCAGAGCAGAGGAATGATGCTGAGCAGCCTCCTGCCTTCAGCAGGAGATGGGAACTGCTATTACATCCTGACAGAAGACTGCACCTACGGCAGCAAGTACTTCCAGGCTGGCAACATGTGCTTCTGCAGCGAGAGGAGCTACCTGCGCAACTTCTCCAGCGAGGGGCCCCCGGCCTGCTTCCTGAAGGTCATCATGCTGGACGACAGCTCCACCGTCACCGTCAACATCGAGATCCTCCAGCCCGTGCGCCAGGAGACCGCAGCCTTCCTCCTGGCCATCGGCAGCCACACCGAGCGCCTCAACTACTTCCTGGAGAGGCTGAGCCTCGAAGCAGCTCTGCGGGCAGTGCCGGGCCAACAGGTGATGGTGGAGATCGACCGGCAGCATCTCCCTGGTGTCATCCGCTACGTGGGCAGCACCTGCAGGAACAGCTCGGCTGTGCTGGCGCCCTGCTTCTTCGGGGTGGAGCTACAGGTGAAGTGGACAAGGCTTGGGAGAAGTCAATGTCGAGGGTAGGAAGGTTCTATAGAAGGATCTGGCCAGGCTGGATCAATGGGACAAGGTCAGTGGGATGAGGTTCTAAAGGGCCAAGTGAAGGATCATGCACTCGGGTCACAACTACCCGAAGGCTGCAGACTTGGGGCAGAGTAGCTAGAAACTGTCTATTGGGACAGGCCTTGAGGGTACTGGCTGACAGCAGCTGGAGATGAGCCAGAGTGTGCCCAGGTGGCCAAGAAGGCCACCAGCAGCCTGGCTTGGATCTGCAGTAGTGTGGCCAGCAGGACCAAGGCAGGGATTGGGCACTGGTGAGGCTACATCTTAAGTTCTGGGATCAGGTTTGGGCCCCTCACTCCAAAAAAGACACTGAGGGGCTGGAGCAGGTTCAGAGGAGGGCAAGGAAGCTGGTGAAGGGTCTGCAGCACAAGTCTGGTGACGAGTGGGAGAGGGACCAGGGGTTGTTGAGCCTAGAGAAAAAGAAACTGAGGAGAGACCTTCTGGCTCTCTACAACTCCCTGAAAGGAATTTGGAATGAGGTGGGGTTGGTCTCTTCTCTCAAGGAACAAGTAATAGGACAAGAGCAAGTGGACTGAAGTTGCCCCAGAGTGGGTTTAGGTTGGACGTGAGGAACAATTTCTTCATGTAAATGGTTGTGAAGGCCTAGCCAAGGCTGCCCAGGGCAATGGAGGAGTCTCCATCCCTGGAGCGTTCTCAAAGCCCTGTAGACGTGGTGTTGAGGGGCATGGTTTAGTGGCAGTGCTGTAGTGCTGGGCTGGAGGTTGGACTCTGTGATCTTAAAGGTCTCTGCCAACCAAACCGATGCTGTGAAAGTAAGTTGCCTGTTTTCACCTTGTCTCTTTTTTTGGTGTTTCTCCAGGGTGAGGGTGAAAACAAAGGACGTAGCGATGGCTCCTACCACGGCACCGAGTATTTCAAGTGCAAGAGGAACTGTGGGGTTTTCCTGCCCTTTAACAGAATCCAGTTTGGTCCCATAGTGGATGATGACTACATGAAACAGAAACCAAAACTGGACACAGTGGAGAATGTTCCTGTGAAAGTGGGAGATGCAGTTAGCTTCTACGTGGACGAGGTCCTCACCAAGGGAGTAGCCATGGCAGTTTACAAGGAGGGAGCCCAATGGTTCGTTAAAGTCTGCCCGGTAAGAGCAGCCTCGGGGTTCAGGGAGGATTTCAAACCAAGTTGTCTTCTGGTGGGACATCAAAGAGACAAAAAACTTGCCAGACCTTGAAATACTAGTTGATATTGCAGGGTTTCTCCTGAGTCTCACAGATGGAGCTGATAGATCTTCCTCCCCTTTCAGGAAGAAGAAGGAACAACAGACATCTTCCGGGAAATCCCCATGGATTCCATTGTGAAGGAAAGCTTGCAAAGTATGTTGTTTGTCACCAGACATCTCATGGAGGTTTCACTTTTGTTCTCTACAGGGTTATGAAACTAAAAATCCCACAAAAGCTTCAGCTAGTCCCAGCTCAGTTGATCAAGAGGCAGAGAAGGTCCATGGAAATGTCTCACCTTCTAGACAAAACTTTGTAATAGGCAACTAAAACTGAGTCTACCCAGTCACGAGGCAGAAGAGTCTCATGGAAGGGAAGAGACATTTCCTACAGGAGAAGACACCACTGGGTTCAAAGTCTTTAATTTAGCTGTAGAAGGTGGAGCAAGAGCTGCCTCCTGATGCCAGACAGATTTGGAGAGGATGTTTTGAGTTCTTGGACAAGACCATGGCCTCTTTAAGACAATGAATGGTCAGCATTTGGTCTGCTCCAAGAGAAATTCAAGTTTGGAACAGGCTTCCTAGGGAAGGGCTTCAATCTCCGTCCCTGGAGGTGTTGAAGGGAGGCAGAGATGTGGTGCTGAGGGCTGTGGTTTAGCACCAGCTTTGGCAGAGTTGAGAGAATGTTTGGACTCAGTGATCTTAAAGGTCTTTTCCAAGCAAAATGAATCTGTGATTCTGAGACTAATTATCAGAACCTCTCTGATGCCTTCAGAAGACACCCACAGAGCTTTCACAGCCATCCTGAGGGGAGTAATTGGGTAACAACACCCCTACTGCTGTCATTTCAGGAGCCAAACATGGCTCTCAGAAGGGTTAGATTAGCTCCCGTGTCAACAAGAAGTTGGAGTGAGCAGTCTTGAGCAGGAAAACAAGGAGCAGGATTGTCCTGGTAGACCAGTTTGGTCATACCACTGGGAATTACACCTTGTGTCTCTGGTGTTCAGTTTCTTCCCTGTCCATGTGGTCTGTAATTTGAAAACAGACCTGACTTAGTGTGAGTTGAGATCCAAATGTGTCATCAGATGTTGACTTCCTCCCTCACCCATCATTTTGTCACCCCCTAGGTTTATTTTCACCAGTGGTGTCCAACGTGGGCTTGGTACACCCAAACCAAATGAAACATGAGATAAGTGAGAGTGGTGAGGAGTGTCCAAGTTGGATTTCATCCTTGGAGGTCAACTCCATGGTCCAGATCACCTTGGATAAGGGAAATCAGGTTTCCGGAATCATCCGCTGGTTGGGCTACCTGCCCCAGATCAAGCACAAGATGGCAGGAGTGGAACTGGTAAGCAGCAGCCCATGGGGACATCATGCATCAGAACGGGCAGGTTTGGGTTGCTCTGAGCTTTGAAAGTCTGCAGCTCTTATCTCACAGCGTGGCCTGGGTCTCTGAGGTGTCAGAGCTGAGCTTTGAGGTCAAGCACATGATTGTGCCCTTCCTGAAGCTGGGGAGGAGAGTATGGCATGATGACGCAGTGAAGCTGGTGGAGGGTCATGGAGGTCTTTTGAGGAGCAGGGTTGTTGAGCCTGGAGAAAAGGAGGCTGAGAGGAGACCTTTTGGCTCTTACAACTTCCTGACAGAAGGTTAGAGCCAGGTGGGGGTTGGTCTCTTCTCCCAAGGAGTAAGGGATAAGGCAAGAGGAAGTGGCTTCAGGTTGCCCCGGGGTAGGTTTAGTTTGGACGTGATGAACAATTTATTCATGGGAAGGGTTGTCAAGACTTGGCCCAGGCTGCCCAGGGCAGGGGTGGAGTCCCCATCTCTGGAGGCATATAGAAGCTGTGTAGATGAGGTGCTGAGGGACATGGTTTGGTGGTAAACTTGGCAGTGTTGGGTTGATGGTTGGGCTCAATGATCTTGAAGGTCTTTTGCAACCTAAACAGTTCTGTTTGATTTCATGCTGAGGGCTCTCTTCTAGAGTGATGTTACGGTAACGTGAGGTGGAACAATCATCAGTGGGTTCCAAACAACCAGAATCAGTGGAAACAGCCAATGAAACAGGACCACACTTCTGCAGTGCTCTTGAGATACGAAATGGCCATGTTGGAGGTGGCACCTCGCTCGTGGACAGCCTCCTCTGATGTTGTCCCTTGGTGCTCTCTGCCCAGGATGAAGATAAGGGGGTGACGGACGGCGAGTGGCTGGGCCAGTACTACTTCCACTGCCCTCCGAAGCGTGGCCTCTTCGTGAAGCTGCAGTCCTGCCAGCCTGACGTCCGCTTCCAGTGGTCGCGCAGCAGCCAGCGGAGCCTGGGGCATTGTGGTGAGCTCCCTCAGCAGATGGGCTGAGGTGGGGCACGGGAACGCTGCCATGGCATCGGAAAGGTTGGGAAGGACTCCAGGATCACCGAGTCTAACCCTTAACCCAGTACTGATAGGTCACAACCAAACCATGGCCCTCAGCACCACATCCTTTCAAAGCCCTCTGGTGATGTGGAGACTCCATCAGTGCCCTGGGCAGCCTGGGCCAGGCCTCACAACCCTTTCCGTGAAGAAACTGTTCCTTTGGTCTTACCTAAACCCACCCTGGTGCAACTTGAGTCCATTTCCTCTTGTCATGTCACTTGTTCCTTGGAAGAAGAGACCAACCCCACCTGTCTCAAGTCTCCTTTCAGGGAGTTGTAGAGAGCCAGGTCTCCCCTCAGCCTCCTTTTCTTCAGACTGAACAACCTCAGGTCCCTCAGCTGCCCCTCACCAGACCTGTTCTCCAGACCCTTCCCCAACTTCATTGCCCTTCTGTGAACCTGCTCCAGCCCCTCAGTGTCCTTGGAGTAAGGGTCCCAAAGCTGATCCCAGGATTTGAGGTGAGACCTCACCACTGCCCAGTTCAAGGGAACAATCCCTGCCCTAGTTCTGCTGGCCACACTATTGCAGATCCAAGCCAGGCTGCTGGTGGCCTTCTTGGCCACCTGGGCACACTCTGGCTCATGTTCAGCTGCTGTCAACCAGCACCCCAAAGGCCTGTCCCACTAGGCAGTTTCTAGCCACTCTGCCCCAGGCCTGGAGTCTTCATGGGGTTGTTGTGACTCGAGTGCATGATCCATCACTTGGCCTTACCACAGAATGGTTTAGTTGGAAGAGCTTTCAAAGATCAAGTTCCAACCCTCTGCCATAGGCAGGGAGACCTCCCACTAGAACAGGTTGCTCAAGGCCTCATCCAACCTGGCCTTGAACACCTCCAGGGAGGGAGCAGCCACAGCCTCCCTGGGCAACCTGTTCCAGTGTTTCACCACCCTCACTGTAAAGAACTTCTTCCTAACATCTGGTTTAACTCTCCCCTCTGCCAGTTTCAACCCATTCCTCCTCATCCTGTCATTACAAGACCTTGTTCAACCTCATGCCATTGGCCTTGTCCCACTGATCCAGCCTGGAAGGAAAGATGGTTAGGTTTGATCTTTCTTTTCAGTAGATGAATTACTAGAGACAGGTCTTCATTCCAGCATGGTTGGGTCTCAGCAGAGGCAGGTGGTGACATCTGAGCAGACTTCTGGGGCATCAGGGAAGCACAAAGTTGGGAAGCTAAAGGGATTTGCTTCTGTTTCTTCTCTTGCAGGAGACCAAGAGGTGCCTCCCCAGGCTCCAGATAGTTTTCCTCCTCTGAGGGATGAGGCAGCAGTGCGTGTCCTGAAAGGGCGGATGAAGGGGATCCAAGGCCACTGTAATTCCTGCTACATGGATGCAGCTCTCTTCAGGTAAGGACCTGCTTGGGTGGAGCCTTTGTCCAACTCTTAAAAGCCCTCATGAAGTGTCCAGCAGTCCCCTGTACCTCCAGACTTGCTGGAAGCCTACCCAGTGTAGAGCAGTGGAGATGCAGCCTCAACACTTGCTGCTTTTTGATCTCATCCTGGTACGGTTGAGGTTCTCAAGCCCCGAAGTGGTCCTCTTGAGTACCTAAGGTACCCTTGTGCCTGTCACAGGGCACCGAGAGGTGCTCGTTCTCTGCACTTGGACCATGGTGACTCTGTCAGTGGAGGTAATGGCTGGAAACGTTTCAAAGCAAGCACCCAGGAGGTCCCAGCTTCACTCTGCTGCACTTATTTGGTGAGGACAAGGCTCTGGAGCCTCCTCCATGAGCAGTTTTGGCTGCAAAGTACAAGATTTGTCTCTCTCTGAGCTGTGTCCCTGCTTACCACCAGTGTTAGTTGGCCCAGACGTGGTTGCTCTCACTGTGGAGACACTTTGCCTCTCACCTCTCTCCTAACTGCATGCATGGAGTGTTGGAAGGAAAAGCCACCAAATGTCACCAGGCACAAATGTTTGGCTCTAACTCGCTGCACGCCCATCAGGCTTAGACCCCTCCTGCTCTTTTCACAGCCTCTTCTCTTGTACATCCGTGGTGGACTCCATGCTCTTCAGGCCCTTCCCACTGTGTGACCGGAATGTCCAGAGCATTCTGCGGGACGAGATTGTGACCCCGCTCCGGAAGTGAGTATGGACCACAGGAGGTGCTGCTGCTGTTGAGTGAGAGCTGGACAGCCTGGAGAGCTGGGCGACAGGAGCCTCATGAAGCTCATCAAGGGCAAGTGTAGGGTCCTGCAGCTGGCGAGGAATAATGCCCTGCACCAGTACAGGTGAGGGGTGACCTGCTGGAAAGCAGCTCTGTGGGGAAGGACCTGGAAGTGCTGGTGAACAAGTTCACCATGAGCCAGCAATGTGCCCTAGTGGCCAAGAAGGGCAATGGTGAGTGGTGCATTAAGTGTGGCCAGCAGCTGGAAGGTTCTCCTGCCCCCTCTCTACTCTGCCCAAGGGAGGCCACATCTGGAGTCCTGGGTCCAGTTCTGGGCTTCCCAGTTCAAGAGAGATAGGAAACTACTGGAGAGAGTCCACTGGAGTCTCTGAAGATGCTGAGGGACCTGGAACATCTCTGTGAGGAGGAAAGGCTGAGAGCCCTGAGGCTGTTTAGACTGGAGAAGAGCAGCCTGGAAGGGGATCTGCCCGATGCTCAGCAAGAGCTAAGGGGTGGGGGGGCGAGGGGCTGGGACCAGTCTTTTCTCATTGGTGCCCGGGGACAGGACAAAGGGCTCCAGTCACAAACTGGAACCTAGGAGGTTCCACCTGAACATGAGGAGAATATTCTTTCCTGTGAAGTTGCTGGAATCCTGGAGTGGGCTGCCCAGAAAGGTTGTGCAGTCTCCTTATCTGGAGAGCTTCCAAACCCACCTGGGCATTGTGACCTTGGGCAAAATGCTCTGGGTGCCACTACTTTAGCTGAAGGATTGCACTGGATGATCTCCAGAGGTCGCTTCCAAGCCCACCATGCTGGGATTCTGAAAAGCTGGACAAGAGCTGGCACCAAGCACTGTGAGCCCAGAGCCAGCTGTGCCCTGGGCCAATACCCAGCAGCATGGGCAGCAGGGGGAGGGAGGGGATTCTGCCCCTCTGCTGCACTCTGCTGAGACCTGGCCTGCAATGCTGGGGACAGTTCTGGAGTCGTCAGCAGAGACATGGGCCTGTTGGAGTGGAGCCAGAGGAGGACACGGGAGCGATAGGAGGACTGGCTGCTCTCTGCTGTGAGGCCAGGCTGGGGTTGTTCAGTCTGGAGCAGAGAAGGCTCAGGGAGACTTTCTGGTGGCTTTTCAAGACTTAAAGGGGGCTACAGGAAAGATAGGGAGGAACCTTCATCAGGGATTGTGGTGATAGGACACTGAGTGATAGTTTCAAGCTGGAAGAGGGGAGATTTGGATGGGGTATTAGGAGGAAATTCTGCACTGTGAGGGTGGGGAGACCTTGGCCCAGGTTGCCCAGAAAGAGGTGGTAGATGCCCCATCCTTGGAACCATCCCTGGTCAGGTTATTTGGTGCTTTGAGCAACCTGCTCTAGCTGAAGATGTCCCTGCAGACTGCAGGAGGGTTGAACTAGATGACCTTCAAAGCTTTCTTCCAAACCATTCTGTGACTCCTTAATGTTTTGATCACTGGAGAGGTCACCTGCAGCTGCTTCCTCCTAGGACTGGCTTTGTCCATGCTGGCAGCGTGATGCACCTCAGGGAGCAGCTGACAGAGAAGGGGCAGTGTTCCAGCTTCACCAATGCTGAGAAAGGTAAGGTGCTTTCTGGGGTCTTCCTCAAGCTGCTTCACTTCAGGTTGCTTCATCCAAGCCCCTCACTGACACATTTTCCATAATCCCAGCTTTTCAGACTTGGCTGGAATTTGTCCCAAAGTCTGATGGAAAGCTGGGAATTTGGTGGGTCTCTACCTGCTGGCAGCTGTCACTGGGAGGGGATTTTCAGTTTCTATGATTGTCTCCAATTCACTTTTGGTGTTGGCTCTAAGTGTCCAGTAAGGTCTCTGAGATAATGCTGGTGTGGTGGGATTGTAATGGTGGCACCAAACTGGGAGCAGTGGCTGACACTCCAGCAGGCTGTGCTGCCATTCAGCCAAACCTGGGCAGCATGGAGGGATGGGGAAGGAGAACTTCATGAAGTTCAACAAGGGCAAGTGCAGAGTCCTGTGGCTGGAGAGGTGAGGGGGTGCAGCTCTGCACAGAAGGACCTGGGAGTGCTGATGGCCAGCAAGGTCACCATGAGCCAGCAATGTGCCCTTGTGGCCGAGAAGGCAAATGGTCTCCTGGCCAGCATGTGAAGGGAGGTTCTTCTTCTCTACTCTGCCCTGATGAGGCCACATCTGGAGTTCTAGGTCCAGTTCTGGACTCCCCATCTCAAGAGGGAAAGAATCCAGCAGAGGCTACAAAGCTGCTGAGGGGCCTGGAACATCTCTGTGAGCAAAGGCTGAGCGCTGGGGCTGTGTAGGATGGAGAAGAGCAGCCTGAGAAGGGATCTGCTCAATGCTCAGCAAGAGCTGAAGGGTGGGGGGCAAGAGGATGGGGCCAGACTCTTGTCAGTGGTGCCCAGTGACAGGACAAGAGGCAGTGGGCTCAAACTGGAACCCAGAAGGTTCTGTCAGGAGAAACCTCTTGGCTTGGAGGGTTCAGAGCCATGGAGCAGGCTGCCCAGAGATGTGGAGTCTCCCTCTCTGGAGAGCTTCCAAACCCACCTGGACATTGAGATCTTGGGCAGCCTGGTTTAGCAGAGGAGTTGGAGTGGATGACCTCCAGAGGTTCCTTCTAAGGCCACCATGCTGGGATTCTGCAAGAGTGCACTGTGTGAGGGCACCAGTGTGGTGTGACCTGCTGCTGGTGGTGTGTGACCTGTGCTTGTCTCTCTCACCCTTCCAGATCCTGAGGAGTTCCTCACTCTCATAATGCACCAGATCCTAAGAATAGAACCGCTCTTGAGACTCCAGTAAGTTCCCACCTCAAAGTGACCTGATTTACCTCCTTGGTCACTCACCTCACAAACTCTGTGTGTGACTTGGACCTTCTCATACAGGCTTTGGAGCTACAGCTCCTCTCTGCTGTCCATGTGATCTTGCTTGTTGTCATCTTCTCTCAGGTGACACATTCAGGACACTTCTAAGCTCTCCCTGAAGGTGATAAAATGGTGATAAAAAACTTGTCTCATCTTCAGGGAGAGACAGCAATGGTTTAAGAAACATAGTGTCCCAACTTCAGTGTGGAGCCAGCAGAATCTGACAGCCTTTAGATGCTTTTGGGTGGTGTCCAGACATTCAAGTTGGCTCAGACCCTGCAGCCTCTCAACCAGACAGTCCATGGATGCAGTCCCAGTTTTTTAGGACTCTACAAAGACAATGAGAGGCTGAAGGCAGCCAAAAATAGCCACATAGAAGGGGATTGTTGGGTTTCTGTGGATCTTTGTTGGCACATCAGCCAAGCTGGTAGATCGTGGAGTGCTCCAAAAGGCTCCAGCACAAAGAGGACTCTGTCCTTCAGCTCCCCTGCAGAGGGTCAGCTGAAGGAAATCCTTTCTCTGCGGGCTTGTGGGAGGTCTTCTGCACACAACTCACCTCCTGAATGCAGCCAGTTCTGCTTGGTGGCTTTTGTAGGTGCAGTTATAAGTAGATCTTCCAGCTGAAAAATGAGTCTGCTCCAAATATAGCACAGTGGCCTTCAAAATTTACACCAGCAAGGAGAAATTTGAGTTTTGCTTGAGGGGTAGTGAGACTGAAGATGCAGCTTGTGCCCTCGTGGCACATAGTTCTGGGTGGACAAATTGCTTTGTGTTTCACCAAGCAGCCCTTGATGCCTTGGGCCCAGACACTTCTTGCAGGACAAACCCGGTATGTCCTCCAGGAGCTGAGATGTTTGTTCCACCACATGAGCAACCCCCATGACCCAACTCCTTGCAGGTCAGGAGGCCAGGAGCAGGACTGTTACTGTTACCAGATCTTTATGGACAAACAGGAGGATTTGGTGGTACCTGATGTGCAGCAGTTAGTGGAACGTTCCTTCCTATCCTCCGAGCTGAAGCTAGTGGAGGTGAGCCCAGCTACCACCTTCCTGCTTTCTGCTGCCTCTTTCTTGCTTCCACCAACGTTCTTCTTCCTGCCAGTGAGGTTGTGGTGGGTCTGGTCTTGCATCCAACCCTGCTGATCAGTAGAATCTATAGAATCATAGAATTGTTTGGTTTGGAAAAGACCTCTAAAGTCATCAAGTCCAGCCATCAGCCTAAGACAACATTAGGATGCAGCCAGAAGAGAAAGGTCATGAGGAATCTGAGGGGGACTGGGGTGAGGGCTTTGCCTTTCCTTTTGCCAGTTTGTCTTGGGAATGCCCAGAGCAGAAGGTCTTTAGTCCCGTGGAGACAGAAGAGCCTCTGGAGGTTGTCCCTTCTGGCAGGATGACTCATTTCTCTTTCTTTTCCCAGATCCCTTCTTGCTTCATTATCCAGATGCCACGTTTTGGGAAGGAGTACAAGATGTTCAGTAAAATCATTCCTTCCCTGGAGCTGGACATCACAGATCTGCTGCTTGACAGTAAGTTCTTTGGCTGTGGTAAAGCTCCTGGCTGGGACTGTGAGCCACCAGGTAATGGCTCTCACCAATTTGAGTTGTGAGCAGGTGTGAGGTGGGATCAGGATGTGGAGGTTGTTCCATGTGCAGGTGAGAGGTGGGATCAGGATGTGGAGGTTGTTCCATGTGCAGGTGAGAGGTGGGATCAGGATGTGATTCTTTGAATGTCAGTTTGGGCACAATGAATTGGATTTCAAGTGAGACCCAGAGAAGGTCCATCCATCCCCTGTTGTCCCTGCAGGTCCCAGGGAGTGCTGTGTGTGTGGTGACGTTGCCACCCTGGAGTGTTCAGAGTGCTTCAAGGACAAGATGTTCTCAGCTACAGGCCTGAAGCAGTTCTGCAGCTCCTGCTCCAGACAGGTATTTCCTCTTGGCTGCTCCTCAAGTCTTGTCTTGCTCAGAGCCCCATCCAACCTGACCTGGAATGGTTCATAGAATCATAGAATCAACCAGGTTGGAAGAGACCTCCAAGATCATCGAGTCCAACCTATCACCCAGCCCTAGCCAGTCAACTAGACCATGGCACTGAGTGCCTCATCCAGTCTTTTCTTGAAGACCCCCAGGGACGGTGCCTCCACCACCTCCCTGGGCAGCCCATTCCAATGGGAGGGCAGCCCATTCCAATGGGAGGGCAGCCCATTCCAATGGGATGCAGGGATGGGACATCTCCCACCTCCCTGGGCAACCTGGGCCAGTGTTTCACCAACATTGGTGTACAAAATTTTGTCCTTAGATTTAGTCAAAGTCAGAATCCCAGCATGGTGGGGGTTGGAAGGGACCTCTGGAGATCATCCAGTCCAACCCTCCTGCTCCAGCAGAGTCATGCACAGAAGCTTGCCCAGGATCACAATGCCCAGGTGGGTTTGGAAGTCCTCCAGAAAAAGAGACCCCACAGCCTCTCTGGGCAGCCTGCTCCTGGGTTCCAGTTTGTGCCCACTGCCCCTTGTCCTGCCACTGACCACCACTGACAAGAGTCTGGCCCCAGCCTCTTGCCTCACACACTTCAGCTCTTGCTGAGCATTCAGCAGATCTCCTCTCAGGCTGCTCTTCTCCAGGCTAAACAACCCCAGGGCTCCCAGCCTTTCCTCCTCACAGAGATGCTCCAGGCCCCTCAGTAGTTGTGGAGCCTCTACTGGACTCTCTCCAGGAGCTCCCTCTTGAACTGCAGAGCCCAGAACTGGACCCAGAACTCCAGATGTGGCCCCACCAGGGCAGAGTAGAGAGGGAGGATAACTTTCCTCCATGTGCTGGCCACACTCCTCTTTCATTCACTCCAGGAGACCATTTGCCTTCTTAGCCACAAGGGCACATTGTTGGCTCGTGATGAACTTGTCCACCAGCACTCCCAGGTCCCTCTCCTTGGAGCTGCTTTCCAGCAGGTCACCCCTCACCTGTACTGGTGCAGGAGGTTGTTCCTCCCCAGCTGCACGACTCTACACTTGCCGTTGTTGAGCTTCATGAGGTTATTGTCCTGCAACTCTCCATCCTGCCCAGGCCTCCTCTCCTTAGTTTCAAGCCACCACTGCTTGTCTCGTCCTGTCAGGCCCTGTTAGAACGCAGCCGGGTTCAGTTCTGGCCGCTCAGTGGTGCCACCCCGCCCTCATCTCCGCAGGTTCACTCCCACCACCACCGCAGCTCACACAAGCCTACTCGGCTGCACGTCCCAGAGGAGTTCCAGAGCAGGAAGGCCTGTGGCAGCCAGCAGGTCCCCCGCGAGAAGCTGGAGCTCTTCGCCGTGCTCTGCATCGAGACCAGTCACTACGTCTCCTTCGTGAAGTACGGCCCCGGCAGCCAGCACTGGATGTTCTTCGACAGCATGGCTGACAGGCACGGTGAGAGAGAGCATCGCTGCTAGGCTCGGCTTTGGGCGCCGCTGCCTGCTGTGTGCTGGGCAGCAGGCAGGGTTTGCAGTGCTCACATGGTCCATCCAACTTCCCCTTGAAGGCCCCTACACAGTTCAGGCTCTCTCTGGACCCTGTTTCCCTAGAGAAGACTATGGCTGTGCCAAGCACATGTGAGTTCCTCCTGGTGCTTTCATCCAGCTGCAGCTGGCTGCAACGTGGGCCCTTCCCTACTTCACTGGCCTCCAGACCTCAGCTGTGTTACTGTTGAGTGATAGCATTGATAGAATCCTAGGATGGTGAGGATTGGAAGGGACCTCTGGAGATCTTCCAGTCCAACCCCCTCAGCACCCACAGCAAGTTGCCCAGGATCACAATGGGCTTGGAATCTCTCCAGAGAAGGAGACTCCACAACCTCTCTGGGCAGCTTCTTCCAAGGCTCTGAACCCTCCAAGCCAAGAGGTTTCTCCTGATGGAACCTCCTGAGCTCCAGTTTGTGCTCATTGCTCCTTGTCCTGTCACTGAGCACCACTGAGAAAAGTCTGACCCCACCCTTTTGACACTTGCCCATTAGATACTGATGAGTGTTGAGAAGATCCCTTCAGTCATCTCCCCTCCAAGCTAAACAGTCCCAGGTCCCACTTGATCTGTGGGTTCTCGTCTCTAGGTAACTCACTTGGACCTTTCTCCTTCTTTCTGGCTTAGGTGGTGAAAATGGCTTCAACATTCCCACTGTGACTCTCTGCCCTGAAGTGGCCAAGTACCTGGACTTGCCTCTGGCCGTGCTGGCCCTGGAGCAACCTCGGGACATGGATGGAGTGGCCAAGCGCCTCTTCTGTGATGCCTACATGTACATGTACCAGAGCAAGAAGATGTCCCTTTACAAGTGACACTGCCTGGGTCTGGTGCCACCAAGTAGTGAGAGATCAAACAGGAGCTTGGATCAACTCCACATCTCATCGGTGGTGAAGGCAGACAAGTTCAGGTGCATCAAGCTTGGTTCTTCTTACCTCCTCCAGCGTCTGCTATCAAGTTGCCCACATCAGCCTGTCTGGATGTGTTCTTGGTCTTACCAAGTGGTACTTTGTACTTCCAGCAGATCTGGACTCTCAACTTCATTCTCATTCCGTAACTTCCACCCTCCTTCCTCCCCAGGAATCTCTGTCCTACCTCAGAGTCCTCCTCAACATCCTTTTCTCCCTGGCAGCTCTTCTCTCCAAAGCCGAGGACCAACATCTCACCAAAACCATGTTCATCCTCCTTGAATTTCAAAGAGCACAAGGAAACCACCACCTCACCTTATTAAGACACCCTCACTTGTGGAATGAGAAAACCAAGACCTTTTGGTGTGGTTAAGAGATGAGTTGTGGAATCATAGTATTTCAGTTGGAAGAGACCTCCAAGATCATCAAGTCCAACCTTCAACCTAAACCCACCATGGTCAGGGCAAGGATTTGTCTTGTGGCGTTTAGGACCCATATCAAGTTGGGTCCTTGAGCTGTCTCCCCTTCTTCAGCACTTCCTGCCACCCTCTCTCATTTTTAACCATGAGGTGAACTGGAGATCTCTTGAGCTTCAAAGATGCTTCAAACCCATGGTTTTTTGGTAGGAACAAAACTGGAAGATTGATCAGAGGAACAGCAGATGGCCTCATGGTGCCTGCTCTTGTTTGCACTATTGTTATGTGATGAGGTCACTGAACCTCACTTTTAGCACTTCCTGTCCCATCTTTGAAGGCATTTTGGAGACCAAAATCAGACCTTTGAAGGAAAAAGTGTTAAAAATGAGCACTTTGGGCTTCTCTGCTGTGGCCTGGGGTCTCTGGGTGGGAACTGGTGAAGTCATCCAGATGGAGATTCTCTGCCCTTAACCACAGGCAGTCATGGAGTTAGAGAAGTCAGTGTGATGAGTTGCCCACACTCCATATTGCACTGATATTGCACTTTTAGGGGCACCTCCAGGAGTTCCAAACGTGCAGCCCAAACCATCTTCTTGCTGTTTCCCCCTCTTTTTGTCACATGCTTGAACCATGTGATGGATGTGGTGTAGGATGATTGTTGGAGGGTTGTGAGACCAGCTGGGATCTCAGCAGCTCAATTGTACTATCAGCTTTCTGGTGTGTCCTTTGGTACATGGTGGCCACAAAGGCCAGCTGGTGACTGGAAAATCCAGACTGTTAAGGTTTGAGAGCGCTGCTGTCCAGCTTCCAGCTGGCCTTGGTGAGCATTTGAGCCTCAACACCAAGTTGTTTTCATGGTACAGAAGGTGAACAGTGGCCTGGTCAAAGGAGGCCATCCTTCCTCTCTACTCAGCGTTGGTAAGGCCACACCTTACCAGTACTGGGGTACTGGCCCCAGTTTTGAGCTCTCCACTACAAGAGAGCCCAACAAAGAGCCGTGAAGATAGTGAAGGGACTGCTAAGAGCTGGAACCCCTGAGCCTTGAAGAAGGCTCATGGGGGGACCTCATCAATGTCTGTAAACACCTGAAGGAAGCGCACAAAGAAGACATCCAGGACCTTCTCCATGGTGTCATGACAGGACCAGAGGCTCTGGGCACAACACAGGAGGTTTCCTCTGACCATCAGGATGGACCTCTTTGCTGTGAGGATGGCAAGCAATGGCACAGGTTGCCCAGAGAGGTGACAGAGTCTCCATCCTTGGAATACTCAAAGTGGTCTTGGACCAAGTCAAAGCACAAGTGGTTGACAAACCTTTCTAGGGGTAGGAGAGATGGTGGCAGATCCAGCAATGGATCATCTGAAGGCTGGGTTAACTCTTTTCCTGCTTCTGCACTTACTGACCTCTGGCCGATCCTCTATGGCCATGGAGAGGCCTGGAGGGTGCTGCTGCCTTTCTTTGTCTACCTGAAGTTGTTGTTGTTCCTTCTTCCCTTCTCTCCAAAGAGCTCAGGACAATGTCCTCAGGTACACCAGGGGTTGGGCTTTTGTATCTCTGGTACTTCTGCTCTGAAAATGTTCCCTTGAGTAGTAAACTTCCCATGGTCAGAGTGTTGGGTGTGAAAAGCTGCGGCAGGGCTGGTGGGCTGGGAGTGCTGGTGGACAAGTTCACCATGAATCTGCAGTGTGCTCTTGTGGCCAGCAAGGCAAATTGCATCCTGGGGTGGGCGACAAAGAGTGTGGCCAGCAGATGGAGGTTCTCCATTCCCTCTACTCTGCTCTGGTGAGGCCATAGCTGGTCCAGTTCTGGGCTCCCCGGTTCAAGAGAGAGAGAGAAATACTGGAGACTCCAGTGGAGGCTGTGAAGGTGCTGAGGGGCCTGGAGCATCTCTGTGAGGACAGGCTGAGAGCCCTGGGGCTGTTGAGCCTGGAGAAGAGCAGCGTGTGAGGGGATCTGCTCAATGCTCAGCAGAAGCTAAAGGGTGGGGGACAGGAGGCTGGGACCAGACTCTTGTCATTGGTGCCCAGTGACAAGAAAAGGGGCATTGGGCACAAACTGGAAGCCAGGAGGTTCCACGAGAAGCCTCTTGGCTTGCAGCCCAGTAGCAGGCTGCCCAGAAAGGTTGTGGAGTCTCCTCTGGAGAGCTTCTAAACCCACCTGGACATTGTGATCCTGGGCAACCTGATGTGGGTGACTCTGCTTTAGCTGAAGGGTTGGACTGTGTGATCTCCAGAGGTCCCTTCCACTTCCCACCCCCCACCATGCTGGGATTCTGTTCCTGGGGTTGTTGAGATGCATCTCACAGGGCACTTCCTCACTGTGCCTCAGTTCTGTCTCTCAGGAGAACAGGATTGGCTTTGTCCTTGGTACAGATTTGGACAGGACTGGAGACAATCCATGTGGGAGACTCAATCTGTGCAGGTTTTCCCCTGCTACCATTCTATGCAACTTTTCTTGACCCTCTCAGGAGCCTTCAGACAATCACTGTGGGGACATGGAGCTACACCAGAACTGCCCTCTAGAATTAGGGTCACAGAATCATTCAGGTTAGAAAGGACATTTAAGGTCATAAAATCCAACCATTAAAAGTCCCCTGCTGCCACATGCTGCCTGCTGGGGACACCCTCAGCTGCTCTCATGGGTCACCTCTGAATTTTTCACTCCAGCTTGATTCAGGCCTAAACTATCAAGTGAGGGATGCTGAAGTTTAACCTGAAGGCAAGCAGGGTTCAGAAGGAGCAGGGCAGCTAGGGGTGGGGTTGCAGCAGGTCAAGACCTTTATTTTGGGGAGCTTTTTGCTTAGGATGAAGCTAATGTTGGGATTAGTTCCTCCAGGAACATCAGGTTATGAGTGCAGGCATCAACCTCAAGCTGGCCTCCAACTCCTAAGGACTGCATACAAAATGGAAGGTGATGAGATGTGGCCAGAGTCAACATCCAGAGGATGAAAGGCAAAGTCCTTCTGCCACAGGTGTTCACAGGACCCAAGTGGAGGGTACAAGAAAGCTCTTTCCAGGTTAGGGGGCCTGGTCCTGGTCAAACTCTTGGTCCTGGTTAAGCTCTTGGTCTTAGATCTTCATCATGGCCTACCATCATGGAAAGTGCAGGGTTGACAGAGCCACCAAGGTGGGCAAGAGCTGCCACAGCAGAAGGCACAGGGTTGGTAGGACCCCCTAAGATGGGGAAAAGCTGCCATAGCAGAAGGCAAAGGGCTGACAGGGCGGCCAAGGTGAGCAAGAGCTGCCACAGCATAAGGCACAGGGTTGGTAGGACCACCAAGGAGGGCAGGAAAGGACCACTGCTTCCAGAAGATGTGGGGACAGCTGCCTCCCACCTCATTCTGCCCCATCCCTCTGTGCCCAGCTTTGCTACTGGGACCTCAGGGTGCTCCTCCAGTTCTAGCAAGGTCCTCAGATGAGCACCACACAGCAGCCACATCACAACCATCAATTCCCAGTTAGTCACTTGGTCTTCAGAAGAGCATGGAGGAAAAGCTGGTCCCAGGCTGGCACAATGTGAGGTGTGGACCTCCTCACTGGCTGGCCTCCTGCAGCTTGGTAAGGAGCTGGTGAAGCCTCTCTGTCATGGCCACCTGGCACAGGAGCAAGAGGGGACAGTGAGTGTCTGCTCCCCACTGCAGCTCCATGGTGGAGCCACAGTGCTTTGCTCAAGCCACCAGGGCCATGCTCTCAGGTGTGCACTGGTAGTGCCCAGCAAGAGGTGGACATACTGGGTAGGGTTGAGGGTCATGGAGCCGGCGGTGAGCAGGGTTGAGCAGGCTGAGGGACACCTGAGCGTGGGTTCTCACCTCTGGCAGGCTGGGCAGCGGCTCACACAGCTGCAGGGAAGGAGATGACCATGGCCATGTGAGTTCCAGCCAGCCCAAATCCCCAGTGAACCAGCCTCAGCCTGGACTTTGATGCCACCATGTCCAGGATGGCATCCAGGTGCCTGGGCAAGGCACGCTGAGGTTTATCCCTTTGGTCCCGATGCTACCCTTAGTGCTTGACCCAGCGCAGGGAAGCACCCCAGCCCCAGAAGGCAGAGCTGCCCTGACCTGACCATCCCTGAGGTAGGTGCGGTGGAGCGGCTCCACGGTGGCGGCCACAACCTTACAGGTCTCCCCAAGCTGCCCCAGGACACGGATCACCAGCTCTTGGCCTGCCTGGGGTGAAGGCTCCTCCTCCAAGGCCATGAGGTCCATGAAGGGGTGACCTGCAGGAATGGCAGGTTAGGGGACAGCAGGTATGAGGGACATCATCAAGGACAGGGTTATGGAGCAGGTCAACAGGACAGCACTGAGGCAAAGGTGTCCCAACTCACCAGCAGCATCAAAGAGCCGATAGATGGTCTTGGTGCCTGGGACTGTCATCTTCTCCTCATCTTCTGTGAGCTTCAGGCAGGGGGAGCCATTGACCTCCACCAGCTGCAGGAGATGGGCACCTTGGTTTTTGTCACCTACTGCTGCTGCTGACCTTTGTCCTCTGTCCCACTCCACGTGGTGGGGAAGCCACCAACACAAACCAGCTGAATAAATCATTACAACCCTCTCAAGCCACCCCAAAGGTGGACATCCCATCTCCTGCCTGCAAGCTTCTTGCAGTGCTCTCATCTACCTGCCAAGGAGAACATAGATGGTGGTGCCACCTCCAGGTAGTTTGCAGATGATACCTGTTGAGTCCCTTAAGAGAGGGGCAGGAGCTGGACAGGCTTGAGAGGTAGGCCCATGTGAACTTCATGAGGTTCAACAGGGACAGGGCCAAGGGCAAGGTCCTGCACTTGGGCTGGGGCAGCCTCCAGGATTACTGCAGGCTGGGGGGGCAGCCATGTGGAGGACTTGGGAGCTGCTGGTGGGTGAAAAGCTGGACTTGAGTCAGGTGAAGTTGGCTGGAGCTCTGAGCAACCTCAGGTGTCCCTGGTGACTGGGGGTGGGGGGGGTTGGATGAGATGACCTTTGAAGGTCCTTTCCAGCCCAAACCATTTGATGCCATTGCCCTCGCAGCATGATCCCTCAGGGCCAGGTCCCCCTTGACTGCACAGCCCCTGCCATCCAAAGCCTGGGAGAAACCAGGTGGTCCCCAAAGCTGAGCAGGACAGAGCTGCCACCACCACTGACCTTGTAAACACAGCCCAGCGATGGCTGCAGGGGGCACGTCACCAGGTGTGTCCCGACGCCGATCATGTCAACCTCGCTCCCCTGGTGCAGAAGAGAAGATGGAGGCCAGCGGTGGCTCAGCCCTACCACCAGTGTTGTGACCAGAGCCACAGAGACAGTTCAGAGTGCTCTGCCTGAAGGTGCCTGGTGTCCACCTGTCCCACCCAAACCCACCAAAAGCCAACGTGCCCTCACATCCCCGGCAGCAGCCACCTCACCTCCTGGATTAACCTCTCCAGGCTTTGCTCGCTGATGTCATTGCTGACAGCAATGGGGATGGTCTCAAACCAGGGCACCTGGAAGCTGGGGAGGACCTGGGGTTTGAGGTGGATCCATATCTCCATTCACAGCACCCTCCTAAGCTGTGAGGCCTCCCGCCACAGCAGGACAAGGCGCCCAAGGTGGAGAAGCTGGTGACCAGTGGCAACCAGCCCAGGTGCGGTGATGGACTTAGGTGGACTTACTGAGCACCACAGGCTCGGAGCACTTGGCGGATCTCCTTGGACTGCTGGGCCAGGTCGCCGCTGTCCAGCCGCACGCCGATGGCCTGGTAGCCCAGCTGGTGCAGGGCCAGCGCCACGGCGCAGAAGTTGGGCAAGCCACTCCTGGCATGGGTGAGAAGGTTACCATCTCTTGCTTGGTGGGACAAGGACCCAGGATGGATCCAACAGCAGGTTCAAGCCCTCTGCCAAGCTACAGCGAAGCACGAGAATGCTCCCCAGGTTGAAATTTCTCTGCTTGAAGGCCACCAAGCAAGGAGGGATGTGGTCATCCCCTCCACCATGGTGGCAAAGCCACCCTAGTGGCGAGAACCTGATGTTCTCACCTCCTGACACAGTAGGTGTCCAGCAGCCCCTGGAAGTCACGTGGGAAGGTGACAGCGTAGGAGAGGAAGGCAGCCAGCTCGCCCCGGTTCGTCTTCTCCAGGGGGGTCTGAAGCAGCTCACACACCTGCTGCAGCCACGACTCGGCCAATGTTGGAAGGTCCACTGGGTCTCCACCTGCCAACGGCACCAGCTCCTGCACAGGAAGACATGGACTTCACACACCCCGTGGCAACCCCAGGGCACCTCGCCCCCACCCCGCGGTGATGCTCACCCGGGGCTGCACCTCCTCCAGCGTGGTGAAGGACATGATGAAGGAGTGGGCGATGGTGCCGCGCACCGGGATGCCATAGAGCTTCCCTGCCAACACGTTGCTGGTGCAGTCGAAGCCTGTGAGAAGGGACAGAGGGGACATGTGGGTGATGAGGTGGCCATGGTGCCATGGGACACTGTGGGTCACCACTCACCCCCGATGTAGGAGTACTTGGAGGCCGAGAGGGCACCATCTGGCCCCTGAGCACGCCGCAGCCCCATCTCCATCAGCTTCACATCTGGGCCAGCAAGGAGTCGGAAGCGAGTGGCATTGGTAGCCACCAGGCTGGGGAGGAGGAAGAGATGGGTCACACCAAACAATGCAGGTCACGCCGGCACACAGCCAAGGGTGGAAGGAGCTCCAGGACCCTCAGCTCAGCAGCTGCATGAGGACATGGAAGGGACTACCATGGGACTCCAGTGGACCACAACAGGATGTGTCCTACCTGGCATAGTTGACCAGGCACAGCAAAGTGGTCTCCAGCAGCTGCACCACCAGCAGTGGCCCCTTCACCTGTAGGAACGGGACCTGCAGGGCACAACCAAGTGGTGATGTCCTCATCCTCCCTTGGGACATCAGAGCTGCTGGCCCTGCACCTCCTCCAAAGCAGGGAAGGGGAGCAAGCAGTGTCCCACCCTGGCAAAGACGACGGAGCCCTCGGGCACAGCAGAGACTGTCACCTCCGAGGTGTCCAGGGTGGCCAGGTAATCAAAGAAGGCCTCCTCAGTGGTGCTGGGCAGGACAGAGCGCAGGTAGGCAATGTCTGTGGGGGCAGAGCTCAGTGGTGACCCAAGCTGGTGGCTCCCCAAGCCACGTAGTGACACAGGAGGGACCAAGCCTCTTGTGCCGGGGGTGGGTGACAGCTTGTGTCCAGGGGACACTTCACAGCACCCACCAACACTGAGGTGTAAGTGGCACCATGGCCCACCAAGTCTCCTCTGAGGGACAGTCCATGGGAGCATTGTCCTCCTGGAGGGTGTCCCAGTGTCCTCTAAGGGCTGGCCACATCCACCCCTTCCTGTGTCCCTGTCACCCAGATTCCTTTGAGATGTTCCCATCGCCCTGAGGAACGCCCACGGCCCCTGCAGGTTACCCTGAAGGGTCCTCCTATCCTCTAGATCCCTCTGAGATATCTCTGTCCCACTTAAACCCCCTGAGGGGTTCCCCTGTCCCCTAGATCCCTCTGAGATATCTCTGTCCCACTTAAACCCCCTGAGGGGTTCCCCTGTCCCCCAGATCCCTCCGAGATGCCCATGCCCCTTGCAAGTCCCACTGGAGTCCCTCTCTCCTGTAGGACACCCTCAGGGGTCACCCTGCCCCCAGTGCAGATCCCCCCTGAAGGACCCAAGGGGCATTCCCTGGCTTCAGGGCCCCCTGAAGGACTTTGAAGGTCCCACTGTGTTCTGAGGATCCCTCCTTGTGCTCCAGGCTCCCCCCAAAGGATCTCTTGGGGTCCTCCCTGTCCCCCCAAAGGTCTCCTGCAGTTTTGCCCTCTCACCCAGGTCCCTGTCCCCTCGAAAGACTCCAGGGGATGCCGCTTGGCCCCAGGTCCCCCTCCAAACACGCTGCCGGTTCCTGGCTGGCTCCAAGCGCGCCCGTGCGGAGCTGCCTGCAGGCTTCCCTCTGCTGCTCAGGTCTCCCCTGAAAGGCTCCCAGGGTGTCCCTCGCTCCCCAGCCCCCCTTCAAAGGACCCCTGGCTGCTCCCTTACCCCACCGGGTGCCCCGAAGCGCCCCGCAGCAGCCGCGGGAGCCTCCTCTCGCCCCGGGTCCCCCCCCGTTCCCCCGGGAGGCCGCGGCGGGGCGGGCGCCGTCCGCTCACCGGCAGCCGAGAAGCGGAAGGCTCGCAGGCCGCGCAGCCCCTGCGCCAGGCCGGCGGCCAGCGCGAAGGCGCCGCCGAAGGGCCCGCGGCGGAAGAAGAGCTCTGCCGAGGCGGGCAGCCGCGCCCGGCCGCTGCGCCAGTGCCCGCAGGCCATGGAGAGGTGGTAGAGGTCCGTCAGCCCCGCCATGGGCACCGCGCCGCGGGCACGGCGGCAGCGCAGCGGGCGGCAGCCGCACACGGCCGCGGGGAGGGGCAGCGGCGGGGGCAGGGACACGGAGCGAGGCAGGCAGAGGCAGCCGGGACGGCGGCAGCGAGGCGGCAGCGGGGGCGGGCGGGGGACGCGGGGAGACGGCGAGGGCAGAGCGGAGTGGTGGTGGGCACGGGAGCGCGGCAGAGGGCACACGGGACAGGCAGGGCGGGCAGCACACGGCAGCCACGGGGACACGGAGCAGCAGGGACTGCGGCACACAGAGCGCAGGGGAACACGAGGGAGGCAGCAGACAGGACACATGGCCCAGGGCAGCACAAAGGACACCTGGACGCCAGACACGGACCACAGAAGGGCCAGGGCAGCACAAGAGATGCAGGGCACCGTAGGTGGCAACAGAGAAGCCACCTGGGACAAAAAGGACAGCAGCACCCCCCAACGCTTGTCTCCAACCCTTCACCCCCAGCCTGAATTTGGGCTTGGGGTTACACCCAGCCATGGCTCAGAACCTCCTGCTGGGCCAGGTCCAACCTCATGCTGTTCACACAGGCCTACGTCTCCAGCCTGTGCAGGTCTCAGCTGCATCCTGTCCCTCAGGTGTGTCACCAAGCGGAGTGGTGCGGAGTTCCCTTGGTCCCACTTGCCTATATCACCCCCAAGGACATTCACCACCCCCAGGACGCCAATATGGAGCAGAAGACACATGCCACACACCCAGCATGACAGAACAGCCACCACACCACCACCGGGACAAGTGCCAGCAGGGACAGCTGGCATGGCGGGTGCCAGCCCCAGCAGCGCCTCACAGCTTGCAGCCCAAGCCTATGGCTCTTCCTCGTGTTGGCACTGTGTAACTTGAGCCTGGACCTTGGACTCTGGCACTGTGACCAACCTGTGGTTAGAAATGTCACCACCCCTTGGTACTTCAGCTCCAGATCAGAGTTTCAGGAGCAGCCCCAAACCAACAGCTCCTGGGTGCTTCCTGATGATCCATCCCAGGGGTTTTGTGCAGAGCCTGACCTGAAGTGCCACCTTGGGAAAAGTGGGGAACACCCTCAACATGCCCCTCTGATCTTCAATCCAACTCAGAAATGGAGCTCACCTCCATCTCAAGACCTTTCCTGAAGGGCAGAAAAGGAAGGGAAATATCCCAAAGTGACAACCAAGCGCCCAGGAGAAGCTGGCCCCATCAGAGAAAAGCCACCACTCCCTCTGCAGGTCCAATCTTGATCTTTATTAGTTACAGTTTCAGGAGACACCGTTAATGCTCCTAGATCTTGTTGAAAGCAGCAATGTCCACACTCTGCACCTGCAAGGGAACAAAAAGCAGCAGCCAGAGGTCACCAAGGTGGCTTTGGACATTTAAAACCAGAGAAAGCATATCAGGAATGTCTTCAAAACCATGCTCAGAGACCCAGGTGGGCCCAGGTCCTGGGTGCAGTGTTAGGGTCCCTCACTCCAAAGACACTGAGGGGCTGGGATAGGGCCAAAGGAGGACAGCAAAGCTGGTGATGGGTCTGGAGAACTTGTGAGGAGCACCTGAGGGACCTGGAGTTACTCAGCCTGGAGAAAAGGAGGCTGAAGGTAGACCTTTTGGCTCTCTACTGAGAGGAGGTTGGAGCCAGGTGGTG
The DNA here is from genome assembly GCF_015220805.1 of Pogoniulus pusillus. NCBI lineage: Eukaryota > Metazoa > Chordata > Aves > Piciformes > Lybiidae > Pogoniulus > Pogoniulus pusillus. The sequence goes on from NC_087277.1 coordinate 20,082,893, forward strand.
CTCAGTCTCCTCCATCAAGGAACAAGTGATAGGACAAGAGGAAATAGCCTCAAGTTGCCCCAGGGAAAGGTTTAGGTCAGACATGAAGAACAATTTCTTCATGGAAAGGGTTGTCAAGGCCTGGCCCAAGCTGCCCAGGGCAGTGCAGTGCCCATCTCTGACAGGCTTTCAAAGCCCCACAGGTGTGGTGCTGAGGGCCATAGTTTGGTGGCAGCCTGGCAGTGCCAATCTTAAAGGTCTTTGCACACCAAAACAACCCCATGACTCTATGAAGCTTTCACAGTTCACCCAGTGAAGAACATCTTAGGAACATGTAGGAACATTTAAAGTTCCTCTTTTACTCCAAATGGAACCAACCATCAGGCAAAGGTCAAGAACAGGAAGCCTCTGGCCTCCTGCTCTCCCAACAAGACTGGGAGTGCTACTGGCACAGGGCTGGAGCAAGAATGGAGATGGAGACATCTCCAGGCTTAAACATTTGTCTCAGCAGACACCACTGACTTCATCTACAGCTCCCAAGTGTAACAATAATCCACACATGGTTAGAAACCACCCTATGGGTCAGACATCACCCAGCCCGCCCCAAAGCTTACATAGTCTTCAAACTTGGTGATCTCCTCCTCCAGGATGTCCGTCCCCACTTTGTCATCCTCCACCACACACTGGATTTGGAGCTTCTTAATGCCATAACCCACCGGGACCAGCTTGGAGGCTCCCCACACCAGCCCGTCCATGTGGACGGAGCGGACGCACTCCTCCATCTTGGCCATGTCGGTCTCATCATCCCACTGCAAAAGGGTCAAGTGTGAACTTCAGAGGTGTCCTGGAGATCATCAATAGCCTCAACAAGTTTCAAGTGACTCATAATTCAACATTCCTCCTCTCTCAGCTCTGCTGAGACCCCTACCTGCAGTGCTAGGGACAGCTCTAGGATCCTCAGCACAGCAGAGACATGGACCTGCTGGTGCAGGGCCAGAGGAAGGCTGGAAGCCCTCTGCTGAGACCAGGCTGAGAGAGTTGGGGTTGTTCAGCCTGGAGAAGAAAAGGCTCCAAGGAGACCTTCTGGAGACCCTCCAGGACGTCAAGGTGGGAAAGATGGGAGGGGACTCTGGGTCAGGGAGTGTAGTGATAGGAAAGGGGGTGATGGTTTCAAACAGAAAGAAGGGACATTTGGATGAGATGAGAAGGAATTCTTCACAGTGTTGTCCAGAGGTAGTGGAAGGCCCATTCTGGGAACCATTCCAGGTCACGTTGGACAGAGCTCTGAGCAACCTGCTCTAGCTGTAGCTGTTCCTGCTCACTGCATAGGGGTTGGACTGGATGACCTTTGAAGGTCCCTCCCAACCCAAACCAGTTTATGATTCTAATTCTGGAGGTCTTATCTCCAGCAGTCCCTTCAGCCACACTCGGGAGCTTCCCCTACTTGAGCCACTCACTGGTTTGACATCCAGGAGGATAGAAGACTTGGCAATCAGGCCAGGCTTTTTGGCCTTCTTCTCTGCGTACTGACGCAGCCTCTCCTCACGGACTTTAGCAGCCTCTTGGTCTTCCTCTTCATCATCGCTACCAAAAAGGTCAATGTCATCATCACCATCTTCCTCTGCAGCAGCTGGCTCAGCCTTCTTTGCAGGTGAAGCTGACGGGAGCTCCACTTTCTTGGAGGGAACACTGAAAGGTTCCACTTTCTTCAGCGGGGTGAGGAGGATTCCAGTTCACATGGAGGAAAGAGAGAAGATGATCCTAAATCAGAGCAGACCTTGAGAAGCTCAAAATCTACACTGCTCAAGACACTGGGCACGACCCACACCATGGGATTTAGGTGAAGATCATCTGTTGACCATCAAAGTAGGACCTCTGAAGTGTCCCACCATGCCCGCACTTAGAGCCCTAGAGTGAAAACCACCACCAAGTGCTGAGCCTTCTCTACAGGGTTCAGGACATCTAGATCATAGATCTGAGCACTACAGCAGTTGGGAACACAACCAAGTGTCTTCCCTGGCACAAAGAAGGGTCTGCTGCTCACTGCCAAGACCACCACTGGCAGCACATCTTCTAACCTACAAGGAGAATCAAACCCCAGACTGCAACAAATCTGCACCAGCTCTCCCACCTGAAGTCTCCAACTCTGCAAAAGTATGTGTAGGAAGGAAGGATGAGAAGGCAGCTGCCAGAGCTGCTGGTAAACCTATAAACTCGTCCTATCTATCAGCATCTCTGCCTTCAGACAGCCAGGCCACCTCGGGAGACCTGGCACTTGGTGAAGCATTCAAGAACATCATCTTGCCCAGGCTTACCTGGGTTGGTGGAACCGGTGACGGTTGGTGGGAGGTAGATGACTTCTCCAGAGCGTTCAGGCGACTTTCCAACTTGAACATGGCCATCTGAAGGTCTGAAACAACTGTGAGAAGAGGGCAAGGAGAACCTTATCTTGTGGCTCTGCACCAGGACAAAGCTGCTTCTGCTCAAAAGTGGGCTTTACAACCACCAGTTGCTCCACTACAAACATCTGATCAGAGCTCACTCCCACCAGGACACCACCATGACCTCACCTACCAACAGACCAAGATTCCCCAACTTACCACTGCGAAGGTTCTGGTTTTCTGCCTCCAGGTGGGAAATTCTGGCAAGGAGTTCATTATGGTCACCAGCAGACCCAGAAGAGGTTGTGTTGGTGCTCTGCAACAAGGAAAACCAAGATGAAACTCATCACCTCTTCACCTGCTGCCAAGGCTTGGTGAGGCTTAGTGAAGCTGAGTTATGCTTCCAGGGAAGGAGAACATTTGAGAGCCAGTCTAAACACAATCTAGAAACAAGGACAATCACCTACAAAGACAACAGGACATCTACATCTTCTCTGAAAGCTCCATAAAAAGCTCTACAGAATGAAGCACCAAAGGTATCTCAAGAACCTTCAGCTGGCACTGATGAAGGACATGGCAGTCACAAAGGATAAAGTCATTCTCTGAAGGCTAAGGTCATAGACTGCAACTAAACACAGTTTAACCCTAAGCCTCTTAGATGGGACAAGTGGTCTCCTCTAGAGACAAACTGAGGGACAGAGCACAACAATGACCCACCTAATGTCACTATGGAAGCTAGGAGGAGATCCCTACACTTCTACCTTCCCCCAGCCCAGGTTTAAGTCCTCTCAGAACAACTTAACCCTGCTTCCAGGCATCCTGAAGGAGAAATTCTAGAGATCTACCTTCCAAGTATTTATCAGTCAATAAAAAGGGGGGAGAGGAGGGATTTGTTTCAAAGGAGGCTTCAGATTGACCGAGGGGGAACAAAACAGAGGTCTTCAGGCCGTGACCTGAAAACAATGGAGGAACTGATGAGGTGTCAAGAAATAATTAACACCCTGCCAGTGGATGGAATAAGGTGACCCTTGGCTTTGGAGATGTAAGCAGTCACTGAAGGTGGAAAATGAGGGTGAAGAAAAAGAATCTATGGCACTTGGAAAGAAGGTTAGGAGATGCCAAGCCCAGGAGGACACACAGAGCGAGAAAGTCAAAGAGACACTTCTCCACCCACTCAAAAAGGGGCACAGGGCAGACATCAGAAGCAGCAAGAGCCCAACCTCCCAACACCACCACTGAGGCAGAGCAGGCTCAGGGGTACGAGTGGAGATCTGCAGTTGTTGGACAAGCTGGGAGATCTAAATGTCCTGCTAGATGATCCTACTAAGGGACACGGTTTAGCACCAGCCTTGGTAGACAGTGGTTGGACTTGATGATCTTAAAGGTCTTTTGCAACCAAAATGACTCTATTCTATGATTCCATGACACAGCCATGTGCCACAAGTTCTCATCGCAGGGGAGGAGAACTTGGTCTATCTCTCCAAGGCAGGGCTGTCCTTGCTCTACACCATCCTCTCAAACCACACAAGCAGCTCCACCCATGCGTAGCTGACTTACAGTTGAGCGGCCTGACTGCCTCTTCTGACGGGCAGAAGGAGCTTCTTTACTACGAGGACCACCTGTCTTCTGCTGCAAAGGGCAAAAGGTTTGGGGGATGTTTGGGTGAACATGGAAGATACCAAAGGATGTCACTCATGCTGGAAGAAGTCAAGTTCAGGCAGCAGACACACATGCAGGACAAGTTGTTAAGCAACGAGAGGCAGCTTCACACCAACCAAAGCCTGCACACTGAACTGGGCCATCTGCTCAGGACACAGCTCAGTGTCTGCACAGAGGTCACACAGCTGGGTGGCAGAACCACAAGAAGATGTCTAGAGCGTGGTCCCAGCTATCTTCCATCTGCAAAACCCAAGGTGAAGCAGATTCATGCATTGCTGTGGCACACACTGCTCTCAGATGGTTCTCCTGTAATCCCAGAATCCTAGCATGGTGAGGGAGGGGTGGAAAGGACCTCTGGAGATCATCCAGTCCAACCTCCCTGGCTGAAGCACACTGGCCAAGACAGCAATCTCCAGGTGGGCTTGGAAGCTCTCCAGAGGAGACTCCATCTCTCTGGACAGTTCCTTGCAAGGCCCTCAACCCTCCAAGCCAAGATGTTTCTCCTCATGAAACCTCCCAGGTTCTATTTTGTGCCAGTTGCCCCTTGCCCTGTCACTGGGCACCACTGAGATGACCCTGGCCCTATCCTTGATCTCCATCCTTTAGATAGTAATGAGCACTGAGAAGGTCTAACACCTGACAAAGAAACACATTCAAGGTTACCAAACCCTTAACAAGCCCCCAGTAACCACCTGCTGGAGAAGCAAAGCAACACAACATTGGTCTGCAGGGAGAACTTGGTGAAACCTCCTACATGGGCTTCTATCCTCATTTGCACCCCCACAAACAGAGGCTGCTAGCACCACCAGGATATCCCTCAGGACACCAAAGAGAAGAAAGCAAGCTCAGATGGACTGTGTCTGTGTCGGACCTCTTCTTGCTCTGGTTACATCATCTGGACCAAGTTAATTCAGGGAGGAGTGAGTTCTGGTCACCGAGTCCTCAAAAGGTTGGGTTGAAAGGGATCTTCAAAGACCATCTAAGTCTGCCCCCTCTGTGTTGAGCAGGGCTCAGAGAGCCCCAACCAACTTGACCTGGAATGGTTCCAGGGATGGGGCATCTACCACCTCACTGGACAACCTGGGCCAAGGTCTCAGCACCCCCACTGTAACAGAGTTTCTTCCTCCCTCCTTTTTTTGGTTTCAAGCCATCACCCCTGGTCCTGCTACAATAGGCCCTGCTCAAAGGTCTGTCCCCACCTTTCTCATACATCTCTAAGTCCTGAAAGGGCAACAGAGCCATCTCTGATCGACTGTAATAACCCCAACTCTCTGCCTGGCCTCACAGCAGAGGACTTCCAGCCTCCTAATCATCTTCAGGGCCTCTTCCATACCTGCTTGAGCAGCTCCTTCTTGTGTTAGGAACCCAGAGCTACACTCAGTGTGCAGCGGTGGGGCAGAATCCCCTCCCCCTGCTGCCCACACTGCTGGGATCAGCCCAGGACAGAGCTGGCTCTGGCAGTGCACAGTGCCTGCTCATCTCCAGCTTTTCACCCATCACCAGCCCCAAGTCCTTCTCAGGGCTGCTTATGAAGTTCATAGGCCCACTTCTCCAGTTTGTCCAGGTCCCTCTGGATGATGCCATCCCATATGGTAACAACCTCAGAGCCAAGGAAGCATTCATGATCAAGCAGATGACAACTGGAGAGGCTGATGCAGAGATGACCATGCAAAGCAAGATGGAAGGTATGTGCAAACAAATGCTTCCAGCATCTGAGCTTTGTAACCTCCTTCAGGAGGTCCAAGCCATCTACTCAACCCTTCTCAAATGTGTGTAGAAGCCTGGAGAAGAACAGAGCAGATCTGAAACCAGCCCTGGATGAATTTCAGAGTAAATAAAAGCAGCAATCTTCCATCCCCCTATCTTCTAAGGGCCAATTCTTACAACTTTAGGCTCCTGACGCACGTTCAGGCATCTAAGCCCTGACTCCAAAAACATGCTCCTCCATTCTCTGTCCACCAGACAGCACAAATTTGCATTTATGAAGCAAAACAAACCCCACACAAATTTAAGTATGCTCTCAAGTCAAGCCTGTTCTATGTTGTCCAGCAGTCAAAGACCTGGGAATGCTGGCTGAAGCTGACCCAGTATGCACCCAGAGGCCGAGAAGGTCACCAGCATCCTGGCTTGGATCAGCAATAACTTGACCAGCAGGACTAGGGCAGGGATTGTCCCCCAGGATGGGCAATGGGGAGGCCACACCTCAAATCCTGGGTTCAATTCTGGGGTTGGAGCATGTCCAGAGAAGGGCAACAAAGCTGGCAAAGGTCTGGGGAGCTTCAGAGGAGCAGCTAAAGAACTGGAGTTGTTCAGCTGGGAGAAAAGGAAGCTGAGGGGAGACCTTCTGGCTCTCTACAACACCCTGAAAGGAGGATGGAGTGGGGTAGGGGTTGGTCTCTTCTCCCAGGGAAGAAGCAATGGGATGAGAACAAACAGTCTCAGGTTGCACCAGGGGAGGTTTAGGTTGGACATGAGGAACAATTTCTTCATGGAAAGGGTTCTGAAAGCCTGGCTCAGTCTGCCCAGGGCAGTGGTGGAGTCCCCATCCATGGAGGGCTTTCAAAGCCACATAGATGTGGTGCTGAGGGACCTGACAGTATTAGGCTGATGGTTGGACTTGATGATCTTAAAGGTCTTTTCCAGCCTAAAGAATTCTGTGATAGGTTGTCCAAGGCAACAGTGGTCCTCCAGAAATACAAGCTACAGAACTGATGCTTCCAGTCTGTTTCTCTGCACCCCTGTCCTAACTGACAGAGAAGATCTGACCACGGCTTACTGAAGTTTCCAATCCTCCAGCCCACCAAGCTTTCCTCACAGGAACAAAAGACAAACCCCAGCAGATTGATTTTTGTGCCATGAGCTTTCCAACCCTGTTTGGGATGGGGATTCATTTCCTTACATACTTCTGCCTTACTCAAAGACTTTGAGAAGCTGCTGCTCCCCTACTGAAAGCCCAAGGAGTTTTGATTTCAGCTTAAAATGAGCCACTTTAGGAAAACCTTCAGCTGTTGGCTGAAATAAGGAACTAGAATTAGAAAACTTCCAGATGTTTTCCCTCCACAACAGTATTTTCAGTTGGTTTTCCTCTTAAGCTGTCCCAGCCTTCCCCTGATTTCTCTGCTGTAATTCTGGGACCACCAAAGCACACTAAATCCTTTTCCACCACCCTTTGGTCAAATTTACCCTCACCTTCCTCCACCCACTTCCAAATTTCTTCTTGGATCCCATGCTGGAGCAATGTGTCAAGTGCAGCAAGGCCACGAGGGTAAAGAACCAAACTCCTTCACATTCACCCCAAAAGTATTGTGTTAGCCCTTTCTGCTGCTGTTAAGGAGGCAGATTAAATATTCCCCTTGAGAAAGGCTCCATCCCCTGGTTGTGTCCTGCTCTAGGTAGAAATTAAGATTTTAAATGCCCCCAGGAGGAACCAAATCACTCCAAGTGAAGGATAGAGGCCCTCAGATGGGAAGATCTGTGCAGCAGTCCACTGCAGAGTTAAGAAACTGAGACACATGAGCTGGATTCTGTGAGTTTTCCTGACCTGAAGCTGAAGGCTGTGCAGCCATCCAGAGAGACCTGGACAGATTGAGAGCTGGGCACAGAGGAACCAGATGAAGTTCAACAAGGACAAGTGCAGAGTCCTGCATCTGGGGAGGAATAATAAACTGCACCAGTACAGGCTGGGAGGTGATCTGCTGGAGAGCAGCCCTGTGGAGAGGGACCTGGGGGTACTGGTGGAGAACAAGTTAACCACGGCACAGCAATGTGCCCTTGTGGCCAAGAAGGCCAACGGGATCCTGGGGTGTATTAAGAAGAATGTGTCCAGCAGATCAAGGGAGGTTCTCCTGCCCCTATACTCAGCCCTGGTGAGAGCTCATCTTGAATAATGTGTTCAGTTTTGGGCTCTCCAGTTGAAGAGGGACAGAGATCTGCTGGAGAGGGTCCAGCGGAGGGCTAAAAGGATGATGAGGGGACAGGAGGGCATGGCTTATGAGGAGAGGCTGAGGGACCTGGGGCTGTTTAGTCTGGGGAAGAGAAGACTGAGAGGGGATTTGATAAACAAGTATCTGAGGGCTGGCCAGGAGGGGGGGACAGGCTCTGCTCACTTGCTCCCTGTGATGGGAACAAAAACACTTCAAAAAAGCCCGTTTCTGAGCTTCTAGGAGATGGTGAGGACCTGGAGCAAGCAGCCAAGCTGAATTTCCCAGATTCAGCAGAGAAAAGGTACCCTTTTTTTTTGCACATACCCTAAAACTGAAGGCACCCCCAGGAAAGAGAAGGTGGCAGCTGAGGGTACCCCAGCAGAGACATCCTCCTGTGCTGGCAGCTCGGGGGTTTTGCTGCCCCAGCAAGGTTACTTGAGACTTGTGGCAACATCCAAGGCCAAGCTGGGGGAGGCCTTGAGCAGCCTGGGCTAGTGGAAGGTGTCCCTGACCATGGGCAAAGGGCTTGGAATGTGGTACCTTTAAGGACACTTCCAACCTAAAGCATTGTCTGAATTCACCATGAGGAACAAAAAAAGTAAAGGAAAAAAATTGAAGGAAAAACCCAAAACAGAAGAAGGAAAAAAAAAACAAAAAGGGAAAACCCAAAAGAGAAGAAGAAAAAAAAGGAAGGGAAAACCCAAAACAGAAGGCAAAAAAATGAAGGGGAAACCTAAAACAGAAGGAGAAAAACAAATGAAGGGAAAACCCAAAGCAGAAGAAAAAAAAAAATGAAGGAAAAACCCAGAAAATGTTAAAGTAAATAAAAATGACAAAATAATTAAAACGTAAAAGGAAAAATAATGAAAAATGAAACTGAAGAAAAATAAAGAAAAATTAAGAAAAATTGAACATTTAAGAAAGCCAAGAGGAAAAATAAGGAAAAAAAAAGGAAAAAGAAAACTTAAAAAAAAACTCCAAAGCAATGTAGCCCTGGAGGAATCTGAAAGCCCAACAGAGTGAGTGTGCAGAAGCCCCCCCCAGCAAGCAGCATGCTGACAATGGGATGGAGCCCTGCTGGTGGGCACAGCGCCGCACACCTCCATCTCCTCTCGGCTACAGAACTGAGGAGCCAACAGGATCAGGTCTCTCGAGGTTGTGGCCAACCAGCAAGCAGGGTTTGGCTTGGGTTTGGTTTTTTAGTGTGAGATGCCATCGGAGCTAAAAATGGTTGGAAGGAAGCCAGCTGGTGAGAGAGCTTTGGTACTCACTCCGGCCAGCGACTTCTGGATATTCTCCCTGGCTCTGGCAATGTCGCGGAGGATGGTGCTGGCTCCGTTCTCCTGCAAACAGTGCAGAAAGAACTAAGGTTTGGGGAAAAAAAGTTTAAAAATAGGAAACAGCTGAAACTACTTTGAAAAAAAAAGGGGTAAGAACAAAAGTAGGGAGGGAGAACCCTTCCTATGGGAAGGATTGGCTCTAAATCAAGCTGCAGCAAGCGCAGCCCCTGGTGAGATCAGGGCCACGTGTCTGTGAGATCAGCCAAGTCAAGGAGCTTTGAAATTCCCTTTCTGATCAGTCTGAAGGGGTTTGGAAAGCTGCCAGGCAAGCAGAGGGTTGGAGTCACATCGGTGTTCCCTCAAGATCTAGCATGAAGTAGCTCGTTTTGCTTGTCATTGTACCCAGCTGAGAAGTGACAACCCAGACTGAAGGCTTTAGGACCCAGAGGATGGAGCATAAGGAGGGTTTTTTTATTAGCCTAGACTGGAAGATTCTCTTCCTAGGGCACAAATTCCCCACTTCCATCATCTATTCACTCCTTGCCTCAACCAGACAGCAACCCTACAAGCAAGATCTGAGACATCAAAGTGCTTGCAAGCCCCAAAGCCCCATATCTCAAACAGACCACAGAAGATCAACAAGCTGCCCACACTCACTTCTCAGTGACAGGAACGTTTTTTTTTAAGGAGCTTGGATTATTTTTTCCCCTTGGAGAAATGACTGAGAAAGCGATGCAGAATCTCCCCTCCAAGAGCCTTCACACCACCTCTCAAAGCCAGAACTTCAGTGGTAGAAGCTCCTGATGTGGAGTGAAATTGTCTACACTGTTCTTCTAAGAGCACCACAGAGGTTTGCACTTCATCACCCACTTCAAGCACTCATCTAATTTTTAGGCAGGTGTCCCAGGGGACATTGGCAGGCAGCAGGAACAGCCAAGAGTGGGCCTAGAAGCTCAGACTTCAGCAAAAAGCTTCTCCTTCCAACATTTACACCACAGCCATTTCAAACTCTAAGCAGCTTTCTAGACAAGCAGCCAAACAAAGCGGCAGTTAACAGCTCTTGACAGGGCAGGAAGAGGTCATCAGAGCTCTGGAGCTTTCAATCATCATCATTTGGGGCTGGAATTAAATCTTGAATGGCTTCAGCTGCTCCCCACAACTCCCCACCACTGTGATGCAATCACCTGCAGGAGCGCACTGATGGCTTCAAGGGGTACAAAGAGAGGAACATCATTCCTGTGGGATTTTTGGAGCCATGGTGCATCTCTTCAAGCATCATGTCATGTAGATCCCTCAAGGAAAGCTTAACTGCTCTGAAGTGGCAGCAAGACATCATCTTCCTTGGGGATGGGTGGATTCTTTGCTCAGCCCAGGCAGAAAAACCACAGGTTTCAGGGTTGCTCAGCTCACTCTGGGTCCGTTAGACCAGAGAGAGCATGGTGCCCTGCTACAGCACTCTGAAAAGATTAGGAGTAGCTGCTGCAACCTAATCTCATTGTTGGAAGGGCATCAGATAGCTCCTGAGCACAGGAGAAGGCTCTGCACAGGTCAAAACTGGTCTTTTAAAAGGCAAAAAGGGTCAGAGCTAAGGGGCAAGCTCAGCAAGCTCCAGAGAAGACACTCACACAAGGACTCTCACAGATGGAAAAGCAGCACCATGAGTGCACACCCAGGTGGATCATGTCCTTCAACCTGCTCTGTACCAGCTCCTGAACTCCAGCCCCCTGCTAACACCCTCCTGAGAAGCAGCACGTACCTGCTGGCGGGAGGAGCCACCGACCGGCCCGTTCATCTGCTCATAGAACCTCCTCTCGGCATCATCGTACTTGTACTTCTCAAACCAGACCTTCTCATGCATGAAGTAGTCCACTGCCATTTTTCTGCAGAAAGGAAGAACAAAAAACACCCAAAGTGAGACCCTAGAAGGTGGAGAGTTTGTTATGAGCTCATCGGAAGAGTTTTCTTTCCCCACAGAGCTCTGCCTGCAGCTGTCTGCTTGGTTTCCCTCTCCAGAGGAAAGCTTTAAGTCAAATGGATCCTCTTAAGAAAGCAGGACAGGCCTAATCACCCACTTATCTGCCCGGCCTGACCCCACACTAAGTGGGGATGGGATAAATCACCTCCTCTGCACCTCCTTCCACTGCTAAGAAAGACAAGATCTCTAGAAGTCCAATACACCCTCAACTTTCAACACCACCACCACTAACTGTCCAAGTGCCCTTTAGGAAGCTGCAGCAACTGCTGGAGATCAAAATCATCAGCAATGTGATGCTTGCAAGAGACAGACACACATCATGTCACTAAGGAACAGCTTCAACCACCTTGTGAAATGGTACACCTTGTTCTTCTTCAGTGCAGCAGCTTCCAAAGGTTTCATTTCTTAGCTTGGAGGCCTCAACCATCATGAGAAAAGAGGATGTGCCCTTGTTTCAAGCCAGGGGACAACTACAGAGCCAGTATCAATTTGAGGTGGTGAGGAAAGCAGGGATATGAAACCACCACCACACAACACAGATGAGATGCTCTCATTAGCAACCCACAAACCTTTCCTTTACCAGCTCCAAACCCCACAGCTACACAGCAACACACTTCGAGAGGCCAACAGATCACTCTGTTGCAAAACAAACCTCATCGCACCCAGAAGAGACCAGAGGCCACCACAGGTCCTCCACGCTGAAGTCATTCCGTGTCATACCCAACCCTCCAGACCTTGCTTGAGCTGCCAGCCAGCACCATCAATAGAGGATCCCAGTTACAGACAAACTTAGGCCATGCATCTGGCACCACCAGACGGACTTTCCTGGGAAGGGGTGACCCAATATTTAAGATTTGTCCAACTCAAGATTCTCTCAAGCAGGAGAAGGCAAAAGACATGTGTCCTCCAAAGCTTCTCTTAAAAGCTTCCTCATCAAATCCCAGGACACCTCAAGGATCAGAAGTGTCTTGTCCCCAAATCAACAGCAGCTTGCAGACCAAATGATCTAACTGTGGTGAGCCTCCTCCTGCAGTGAGGCAAATACAGTGCATGCTCCTGCTCCAAACTGGACTTCAGCAACTCCAAGCCTTCCTCAAGCTGGATGCTGGGGGTGATGCTAAATGTAGTCACCACCCCTGGCATGGAGCTCAAGGGCCAGCCCGAGGGTTTGACAGAAATGGGGGGAAATTCCTTCAGAGAATCACGTCTCTGTTGGGTCTCATGGACTTTTAACAGAATGACCCAGCAGAGACACTTTTGTCTTCTCCAAGACAAAGGGTCAGGTTCCCCCATGCAAAGATAAGGCTCGCTTCCTAGCCCTGACTCTAAACCACATGAGCACCACCTATAACCACCATCATTCCTCAGGAGAAGGAGATTCTCCCAGCTTCTCTGCCCACAAACAGGCTCAGCTCTGGAGCAACATCTCCCTACAGTGACATGCTGGCTCCTGTCTTCTACACATGCAAAATTCCTTCAGCTTAATCCTGACCCGGTGGGGGTTTGGATAAGAATAAACTTCTCCTACTTCATTTCCGGTGCAGGAATGCTTGAAGCATCAGTAGCTGGTTGGGAAAGGTTTTCTACTGCAGACTTCAGCTTCTCCAAACTCTCTCCTGCTCTGGACATCTTCAAAGCTTCAAATGCATAGTATCGTGACTCAGCACTGTCATACCTCATCTTCCTAAACCACACAGTCTCACTGCCCTCATGCAGAAAAAAGCAGGTGGGTGAAGGCTGCTCCCCAGCAGAAAGCATGTTGGTGACCATCTCCATGAGTCTGGTGCTTGTTCGCTTCCCAGCACCACGGTTCTTCTTGTCCTCAGGGTGGTTCTTCAGCACTCTGGGGCAGCTGCGCTGCCGCTGTCTGCTTTTGCCCGACGGGTGACCGTCAAACATGTTCTCGTAGAAGCTCTTCTCAGCATCATCATAGAGAGGTTTCTCCAACCAGACCTCAGACATGAGAGCCTGCAAGCTTGAAATCTGGGGTTTACCATTCACTGTCTGGTGGACAGAGCCAGGCAAACTGGGAACCAAGGGGACAGCAGAGGCAGTGACAGCATCTGCAGCCACGCCTGGTGTAGCAGGAGTTGGCAGGGCTGTGACATAGCCCTCATCCGGCGTCCTCAGCCCAACGATGCCACCCTTCGGGCACACCGAGGGGAGGGTGAGGACATTTGGAGGAAGAAAGAACTGGGATCTCTCAATAAACATCTGCTCAGCCTTATCAAAGTCAAGCTTGTTGACCCAAACACCCTGAACGAGATGGTGGCATGCAGACAAAGTACCATGGGAGCAGGGCAGGGCTGATGAAACCATCCTGGGCTTGGGAACATCTTGGGCAGCTTTTGACTCGGCCACTAAAGGAGACTGCTGCGGAGCTGGTGCAGTCTCGGGTGCCTCCTGGAGCTGACACTCAGCTAGTTTGGTTCTGTAGAGGGTCTCAGCACGATCATAGAAAGGTTTGTCAAACCACACGTGGTCAGCTAACAACCCACTCAGAACAGAGTCTAACTTGGAGGCCACAGGTTTGGCTTTTGGAGAACGCTTCCGCCTCCTTTGCTTCTTCCCATTTCTTGCTCTTTTCAGCTCTCCTTTGGACTCACTTTCACCAGAGTCATCATTGCAGACCCCATTGACAGCCTCAACCTCTGGGCACTCCTCAGGGGCCGTGGCAGCCATGGTGGCTTCCCCCTCATAATGTGGCCGCTCAGCTTCGACGCATTTGTGGTTATCTACCCACACTTTTTCTGCAGGGCAGGGAGGCTTCCTGGTCCTCATCCTCCAAAGAGTGGCAGCATTAAGAGATAAGCACAACAGTGTAGTTGCAGCAGGACTCAAGACAGTAAGGGCATGCAGTAGACATCACAGAAGCATCTCAGTTGGAAAAGACCTTTGAGATCAAGTCCAACCATTAACCCAGCACTTCCAGGTCACCACCAAGCCATCCTTCATTCAGGAGAGTCAAAAGCCATCATTCATCACAGAAAAGAGCCAAAGCTCTCCCCAGGCTCTTCTTTTGTTATGAATTTTAATTCAGAGAAGTGCCTAAAAAGGTCCCATTTCTGAAGGTAAAATAATTTTTCTAAAATACTTATAACCATCAACTGGTTTGGGCTGGAATGGACCTTTAAGGGTCATATAGTCCAACCCCCTGCAGTCAGCAGGGACATCATACAGCTCAACAAACCCAAGTGTAGGATCTAGCAGCTGGAAAGGAACAACCAATACAGGTGAGGGGTGACCTGCTGGAATGCAGCTTCAGAGAAGGACCTGAGAGTGCTGGTGGACAAGTTCACCACGAGCCAGCAGCGTGCCCTTGTGGCCACAAAGGCCAGCAGTCTCCTGGGGTGCATGAATAAGAATGTGGCTAACAGGTCAAGAGAGGTTCTTGTACTCTGCTCTGCCCTAGTGAGGCCACTGCTGGAAAATGTGTTCAAGTTCTGGGCTCCCCAGTTCAAGAGGGACAGGAAACTACCAGAGAGAGTCCAGTGGGAAGATATCAAGAGGCATGGAGCCTCAGGAAAGGCTGAGAGATCTGGGACTGTTGAGCCTGGAGAAGAGCAGCCTGGGAGGGGATCTGCTCAACGCTCAGCAAGAGCTAAAAGGTGGGGGACAAGAGCATAGGGTCAGACTCTCGTCAGTAGTGCCCAGCAACAGGACAAAAAAGGCCATGGGCACAAACTGGAACCCAGGAGCTTCCATCAGGAGAAACCTCTTTGCTGTGTGCTGGAGCCCTGGAGCAGGCTGCCCAGAGAGGCTGTGGAATCTCCTTCTCCGGAGATATCCTAAACCCACCTGGATGCTGTGATGCTGGGCAACCTGCTGTAGGTGACCCTGCCTGAGCAGGCAGTGATGGTCTGGGTGAGCTACAGAGGTCCCTTTCAACTCCTACCACGCCTGGGTTCTGTGGATCTGCAACTAGATCAGGTTGCTCAGAGCAGTAAACAACCTCACCTGGAATGTTTCCTGGAAAGGTTCCAGGGATGAGGCATCTATCACTATTCTGAGCAGCCTGGGCCAGGGGCTCACCACTCCCACAGTGAAGAACTTCTTCCTCCTCTCCATCCTAAATCTTTCTCTTTTAGTTTGAAAGCGTCAGCCCTTGTCCCATCACCACAGGTCCCTTTTGTTCTGATAAGCATTCTGATGACTTCTGTTTAATACTCAAGGCCCTGGCTGAAATCACTTGAGGTCATTACTTACATCTATCTGTTTCTCTGCGGTGATGCCAGCAGAGGGAGCTAACTGAAAAACTATGACTCCATTTTCAAGCAAAATCCTCAATAGTAGTCAAATTAAAACTGACCAAGAGCTGGAGATCTCAATGATTATTGGAGTCTATCAAAAAGACCTTCTACTGAAGTGAAAAATATGGCATCTGCTCTCTTGTTTTCCTTTATTAGAGAGAAAAATAAACCAAGCAGCTCTTGGGATGTGGATTATTTGAGGTGATTTAGGAAATACCTTTCCAAGCAGAGAATTTATTCCAATATCTAACGAGCAAGTAGCTCCTTTCTGCCAAAAAACACAAGGCAAGATCAAAACCGGGTCCAAAATTAAGGTACCCGAGAGCCAGCTGTGAGTTTTCCAGCTACAAATTTATTTGTGACCCAATAAAAGGTCCAATAAA
Organism: Pogoniulus pusillus; assembly: GCF_015220805.1. Classification (NCBI taxonomy): domain Eukaryota; kingdom Metazoa; phylum Chordata; class Aves; order Piciformes; family Lybiidae; genus Pogoniulus; species Pogoniulus pusillus. The sequence continues at coordinate 20,098,723 of NC_087277.1, forward strand.
AACACTAAATAAAATCCCCACGGAGGTGAAACAGCTTCCAGACTTCAGGTGATGGTTTCTAGTTCCAACAAGCCTCAAGTTTGGGGTTTGAAAGAGCAGAGACAATGATAAATTATTGGTTCTGAGCCAATACTTTTTGCATTTTAAAGTTCTTTAATGAACCTTTGTATCATTTAAACCACCAAAGCAACATAAAATTGCTTTTTAAGTCTAAAAGTCCCGAGGAAAGCTAGAACTAGATCTTTCTTTTTCTTACTGGAGTTGCAAAATTGCTCCTCCAGCTGCCAAAAACATTGGGAGAGTGCTAAAAAACACTTTAAAATATCTAAAACTGAACAGATTTTGAAGTCTTTGCGCTACTTTACTCTCTTCTTTTGTGCTTTATGGCAGTTGTGAAGCAAGAAAACTCTTCTCGCTACAGGCAGCTCAGGGCTTGCAATAAAGATTCACCTCATTTTTACCATCCACACCAAAATTACCTCAGCTGGAAGCACACCAGCAAGCAGGAACTTGAGCTAGCTCCTCAGGATAAGCTCTGCTACTACAGCTTCCATGGTGTTATCACCAAGAGGTGGAAGATGACATCACCTACACCATGACAGTGCCACCAAAGAACTTGCATGAGTTATTCTGAGGTTCAAAGAGAATTTCCTGCTGTAAAAACCCCACAATCCTCAAGGCAGCCTCATCCTCCTGATTACAGAACGCCAGCATGGTGGGGGTTGGAAGGGGCCTCTGGAGACCATCCAGTCCACCCCCAGCTAAAGCAGGGTCACCCACAGTGGGCTGCCAGCATCGCAACGTTTGGCTGGGTTTAGAAGCTCTGCTCCAGGGCTCACCCTTGCTGTGGAGAGGCTTCTCCTGATGGAAGCTCCTGGGTTCCAGTTTGTGCCCACTGCCCCTTTGTCCTGTAGCTGGGCACCACTGACAACAGCCTGGCCCCAGCCCCTTGCCCCTCAGCCTTTAGCTCTTGCTGAGCATTGAGCAGATCCCCTCCCAGGCTGCTCTTCCCCAGGCTCAACAGCCCCAGGGCTCTCAGCCTTTCCTCCTCACAGAGGTGCTCCAGGCCCCGCAGCATCTTCCCACCCTCCACTGGACTCTCTCCAGTAGTTCCCTATCCTTTTTAAACTGAGGAGCCCAAAACAGGATCTGGGACTCCAGACATGACCTCCCTAGGACTGAGGGGAAGTCAAACCTCCTTCAGCCTCCTGGCCACTCAATGCCTCCCCACAGTGAAGTAATTGTAGGTATTTTTATATGATTTCTAGTGGCCATTTAGGTCTAGAAGAGTAGCCTGGCAGCACAAAATCCTGTGGGTAAGCAAAATACACAACTGGAGCTGCACAGGTCAGATTTAGGAATGTTTATGTTATTTAGGTCACGAAGGACTCCTGACCAGGAGACTGGAGCTCTCCATTTGCCTGACATGCTCTGTTCAGCTCCATGTTCATCTTGGTTTGAGTTATTCCAAGGAAAAAAAATCAGTTCACAGCCTTTGAGATCTTGTCTTGAGGAAACCTTATTAACCCAGCACTAGTGGCATTAGACTCCAAGGTTACAACTTCAACTACTTCAGGAAAAAACCCCTACAGAAGATGTAACAAGAAACCTGGATGTGACTCAACACAGATCAAAGTCTCACACCTTTAATATTTAATGCAAATGAAATATTTAACTCTGCAATTTGAGTTCCCTTTCTAGTCACAGTTCAAGTAGAAAAAGCAGGATTTTGACCAAAGCCCTCCCCAGAATTTGAGATTTAAGTTGGGGGGTTTGGTTGGCTATTCTTTCTACACATTAGAGGTGACTTTGCTCAAGTCTTTAAGCAAACAGCCTCAAGAGCAGTAGTTGGAGGCTCAACACTGCTCTTCTCAAGGGTGAGGGCTCCTGTTATGAGGAGGTTCTCCCAAGTCAAAGATCTATTATTGAGGTTTCCTGTTATCAGGAGGCTCTCCCAAATCAAAGCATTGCCTTAACACCAAGAGAGACAGAGCTGAACAGGTGAATTTCCAGTGTACATCAGAAAGCTCTGCAGTGATCTAAGTGCCAGATCAGTGACTTCTCATCTTTCAGAGGGTGCAAACCCTACCCAACAACTAAAGAGTACTTACTTTTGGAGCTCCTATGACAGCATTAAGAGACAGTGAGAGATAAGTTTCCAGTCCTAGAGACAAAGAGCCATCTGTGTTATCAAATAATTAACACCTCCCCCACAGGTATTTAATTACACTCACACCTCTCCAGAACAACCTTATCTTCACCAACCACCACTCACTTTTATTTTGAAATAACAAGCAATGCAAACGTACAGATCCAAAAAAACGATTGACCCATCAGGGCAGGAAACCAGCCCAGAAGGCTCCAGACTTGCTATAGGCAACACTGGTGGTGAAAAAGCAAAGATCAGGTTGCCCTGTTTCAGGTAACCAAAGAGCAGAAGTAAAAAGAATTCTTGAACTGTAACCATTATGAGGTCAAAAAAATTACTTCACAGGTTGGTTTGTACCAGAAGGCAGTGGTTTGCACAACACAATATGAAGGGAACAGAAATAAAATACTAAAACCAATACTCAGCCCTCTGATTTTTCAGGAGAAGCAGCAAGACAAGATGTGAGAGCTCCCAGGAGGATTCAGGCCTCAGAGCTGCACCTGTGAAGCCTGAGGAGATGCAGCTTCTCAGGTCACCAATCCAACATTACACAAAATAGGTGTTTCTGGAAGCAACAAACACCCCTAAAGCCAAAGCAGCTACAATCTGGCTCAGGGGAGCTCAAAGTGCTGTTTTAAAGATTAGAACCAGAGAAAAATCATCATTAAAGGATTTCACCCCTAGAATTTACTGGTATCACCTTCTCAAAATAAGCCCAAGGTACTTCCAGCACCTTTATGTTCCCACGAGGAGCCAAACTTGATGTCTAATCATGCTAAAGGCAAACAACAAATGAAAATAAAAGGGGTTTTTTTACCCTGTGTTCCTAAGTACTCCCAGAAGAAGCTGAGAAAAGGCATTCACAGAAGGATTTTAATTACACAAATGAGGAGATAATGCAAGCCATTAAAACCACAGCACCATCAGGCAAGGCACAAGCTCCCAATCCCACTTCTAGTAGGATGAGAGAAGGCAGTTCACCTTATCTGACAAAGTGTGGAGAGACTAACTCATCTCCTGAGAGGTTCTAGAAGGAATTTAAACTGAGTTAAACCTGCTCTACTTTGAAGAGCTGGCAAAAATCAGAGCACAGAAACTGGAGCTGAACTAAGAGACCTTCCGGTCTGAGCTCAAAATGAAACAAGATGACATGAAGAGACTCATTTCTGTCCCTCAAGCCACTCCTGAGGCCACTCACCCTCTGCTCAGTAACCTGTTTAAGTGAGGAATTTTTCCATTCAATCACCAAATTGTTTTAGCACAAAGACAAATTAATATTTGGAGAGAGAGGCAGAAAACCTCATATAAAGTCTTTAAAGCTCACAAATCTGTGAATGGAGCAGAAAAATAAGGCAAGAAGGGCTCCTGCTGCATCCAGAGACTGGTTCATGTGTCCTCAGAACAATTTTGCTTCTCAGGTGATAGTGCAGGCACTGTCCTGGGTGTTTTCCATAGCATGAAGCCACTGGAAAAGCAAAAATTGCCGTTCATAAAGTATTTGATGCCAAAGAATCAATTAAAGAATCACAGGTGTCAATGTTTAGGCTTCTCATTGACTGTTAAAAAGGGTTTATAAAAGCCTGAAATAGAGAGTTTTTAATGGTGGTTACTGCTTCAGAGCTTTGCTGGTGGTCTCATGACCACATCCTGGTTATTTCAAGGCAGAGCCAAACTGTTCTGTTGTCTGAGCAGTGCAGGGAAATGCACCAAGGTAAAAACAGGCAAGGAAAAGGCCTCTATTGTTGGGCTGTAAACTCACCAATGAGCTGTTTTGGCTGCTTTATGCCCTCAAGTGCATAAAACATGAGTTACATCACCTAAGGCTGCAGCCAGCAAAGAAGAAAGTTAATTCCGTATATTGGTTTAATGGAAGAGACCTTTCTGACCATGACAAAGTCCCTTTTCTCCTGAATGGAAAGGGCTGTGAAGTAAAAGTCTTACACTTTTTTTGGGGGGAAGGATCAAGTTATGTTTATTACAGCCTCCCAAAGACATAAATTCAATCAGACCCCACACTGGAACTGTGATTTTTCAGTTCAGCCTCATGACAGGCTGACCCATCAGCTCCCAACAAGGCAGGCAGCACCAGTTTGATAGTTCTCCTAGAAATCATTTAAAGGTTGATGTGGCTTTAATTATTTCCAGCAGACTTGAGAAGTCTCCTTAGATGAGGGAAAGCAGCAGACCAGGAGGTGTTCAAAAAAGGACTGGATGAGGCACTTAGTGCCATGGTCTAGTTGACTGGATAGGGCTGGGTGCTAGGTTGGACTGGATGATCTTGGAAGTCTCTTCCAACTTGGTTAATTCTATTCTATTCTTTGACATCTGCTTTCTACAAGCCACAATTGAGAGGACAGAATTAGGGTCATGGTTCAACTCTTCTCTTCAGAGAAAGAGCCAAAAACTGGGTAGCACTTGGGAATACGGGGGGAGGTGTCCTGGGGCAGCTCATTGCAGTTTGACCTTCCAAAGGCTAGGCAGGAAAATCCTGGTTTCTGCAACAATTAAGTCAACATTGAACTCTCACTGCGAGAGATTCCATCTCAGTTCTGCACTGGACTGTTTGCTTACATGCCCTGGAACAGCTGAGTGTGACCAGGCCAAGCTGATTTTATATTTAGTACTCTTGTGCCCTCATGTCATGCCACCCTCCTCACCAGAAGCTCCTGAACAGCAGCAGCCAGAAAAACAAACAGCAAAATGCCCAGAAAGGGCCCAGCTCATGTCAAAAAGAGGAGAAAGATCCACAGGCACCAGTCTAAAATCTGGCACCTGGGTTATACCACACTCAGGAAAATGTTTCTCCTAAAGACAAAAAACCTTCTCCCAGGGGGAAAAAAAGAAGCTCCTCCTAAAGAAAAAAGGCCTTCCCCTAGTGAGAAAGCTTCTCCTAGGGGAAAAACAACTTCCCTTCCCCAAAATGCTACAACCACAAAAGCAAGACTCATTTTATCTAGGGATTTTGGCATCAGTTAGGCACAGCTGCCTCATTCCCACTTTCTCAGCAACAAAGAGAAGGCATCGAACCCCTCCTTGCCTCCTCCTTTTTTCTCTTTTTTTGTGATTCGAAGTGAGAAGAAGCAAGACTGGTTTCACACCAGAGGGTCTGATGAAGCTGAAGGGAGCAAATCCACCACCTCCTCCCTCCTCAGCACTGAGTCAAGACAGGCAGCTAAAGCCAAGGAAAATATTAATGCTGATGTAATGCTGCCTTTCTGCTGGTTTGGCTCTCCCCCAGCTCATGAGATGGTGGAGGACACAGGCAGACAAGGGGCAGACTTCATCAGAAAGCTCCACATTAACCTTTAGCCAGGGAAAACACAACAACTCTCCACCTCAAGCACCTAAAAAAAAATTACCTTTTTTTTCCCCCCTCTTTTTTTGCTTCAAGCAAGAATTCTGCTGCTTGCTGATGAAAAATAATCAAGGACAGAGGGAAAATCAGCAGTAGGGAAAGGCAGGAAAGAAGTCACCTTCAGGAGAAAAAGCAAAGTGGTTGAGAACAAATAGAGCAAGTGAAAAGATAAAAAAACAGCATTACCTGCAAGGTCAGGGAGAAAAGAGGGCACACCTAGAAAAGGAGAGGAGAGGATTACAGCCACAAAACCAAGCAAAGTTAATTCCTCCTCCACACAACATGACTGTGAACATCAGATTACAATCAATTCCAAAACATCCACCATCTAGATGCAAAAGAACAAATCCACAAATCAATAGGAACATCAGGAGGGAAGGCAATGACAGCCTGCAGCAGCCTCACAAACTTCAGGGATCGATGGAATCCTTCACAATCCCTCCCTTCCTCCCCTCCAAGAGAGCACATCTGTAGCCTCCACATAGCCACTCCTCTCCATTTCCCAAACACAGTTGCGAAGCAGACACTTCCCGAGCCAGCTGGAAACACAAAAAGGAAGAACAGGCTGCAAGATTACAGGAGGATGGAAACACCGGGATATGGAGAAAGGAGATGAGCAGAACTCAGGTGCACCTACGGCAGAAGGACAGAGGTACGAGGGAGGCTCAAAGGGCTCCCAGCTCCACACCAAACTTGCAGAGAAGTAGCTAAAGGTGCTGGATGAGGCCACTGCTTTAGGGAGCTCTGTGCCAGGAGTTTCCTTTTGCAGCAGGTGACTCAACAAGAAACCCTTGCCAAGATGAGGAATGGGGACAAGAGCAGATCTCCTGAGGCATCCAGAGCTACTGGGCCCCCTAAATTCCCCTCCCTACCACAGACCTCCCGACTTCAAAGGATGAGGCTCCATATATCAAAGGCATCCCCAAAAGCAGCACCCCAAAAGAGAGAGAACTCACCCCCCTCCCAAAAGGAGACCTCCAGCATCAGTACATCCAGTTCTTACACCAGTAACTGGGGCCTCTTGCAGCCTCCTACTTAGAACCTGCAAATGGGAAGCACCTCCACAGAGAGGGGAGAGCCCTACAACCCCCTTCCCTAAGCCTGGGAGAGGATCTCACAGATAATGTGGGGCTCCTCCACATCCTCCTTTCCTGGGGAGTACACGCAGAAGAGGTCCCCAGGGAACGGGGAAGGCCTCCAGCAACCCCCTTCCTATCTCGATTAAGCAGAACAGGACCAAAGAGACCGTGGGGTACAGGAAAGGAGAGGGTCACTCCACTGCTCCCTGAGACTTTTAAGTGGGGAAAAGTTATTCCCAAGGCCAAGTGCAGCCTAAGCCCTTCTCCCTCAGTGAGTGTTAGTGGAATAGACACAGATGATGGGGAGCGGCAGCACTCCGCGAAGGGACAACACAGACGATGGGGGACCCCCACAGCCTCCACCCCGTAACAGAGGACGTGACTCTCACATATAAACTTCCACATGCAACGCAAGTCCCTCAGCGCACACTCCCCCTCTTCCCACCACCGCGCCAAGGCAGAACCCCAAACCCTCCTTCCTCGTCCGTTAAGCAAGAAGGAACCCCAAAGGGAATGGTCCTAACACCCTTCCTGGGGGTGTGAGAGTTGGGAGCCCCCCAACCCCCCTTCCGAGAGCGCGAAAGAGCCGCAGAGACCACGAGGGGCCTTCCCCAGGTCTGTGAGAGGAACAACAGAGCCTAGGGACGCCCAGAACTCCCACAGGAGGGTGCGGAAGAACCCAGAGAGAGTGAGCCCGGTGAAGGGGTGGCCACACTCACCGGCAGCGCTGGCCACGGGGCAGGCCTCCGGGCTCCGCTCAGCCTCCACCAGGCAAAGGAAGGCGGTGCGCAGTGTGCAGGGGGTTGTGGGAGCGGCGCGAACCACTCGCAGCGGACACGGGGAGAAGAAGTGGGGAAGAAACGTGTGGGGAAGGAAACAAAGCGCTGCACGTACAACACCAACCTCCTCCCCACCCTCTTCTTTCCGGCTTTTCTACGATGGAGCAATCCAGTATGGCAGAAAGAAGTGAAACGTGGAGAAAAGAAAAAAGCGGGGGGGAAGCAAGAACGTTCTCCCCCTGTTTGCAAAGTGGCACAGCGCAGGGGCCGAAGCGGAGCGACGCGAACGAGCCCGAGTGGGTAATGGGCAGGGGAGGAAGCAGCTCAAGCTGGCGGGGGGCGGGTGCCGCGCACGCGCAGTGGGCGCTGTCTCGCCCTGCCCGGCCGGCTCCGGGGCTGCAGACAAAGGCGCCGCGACCCCTCCCCCTGCCCCCCTCCTCTCAGTCTTTTCCAGCCCCGGTTATAACGCGCTGCCCCCCCGCCTCTCCTTACCCCGTTTTCTCTCCGGTCTATGGCTGCGGGGACTGCTCCGTGCCCGGAGCATGGTGGGGGACCGGTGGGTATGGCGGGAGGGCGACAAGGGGGTGTGGGTAGGAATAATTCAGGCGGGGGGGGCTCGGTGAAGATGGCGCTGAGACGAGCGTACTCCATCAAGGACAAACTTCAGGCCATCGAAAGGGTGAAGAAGGGCGAGAGGCAAGCGTCGGTGTGCCGGGCCTTCGGGGTACCGGGGGGTACCTTGAGGGGTTGGTTAAAGGATGAAGCCAAGCTCCGGTGGTTCCTGGAGCAGCTTGGGGGTGAGGTGGGCACCCAGCGGAAGAAGATGCGTTTGGCCAACGAGGAGGAGATTGACCGAGCTGTCTATGCCTGGTTCCTCGCTCTACGCCAGCATGGGATCCCCCTCTCTGGGCCCCTCATCCAAGCCCAGGCCGAGGCCTTCGCACGGCAGATCTACGGTCCCGAGTGCACCTTCAAGGCCAGCCACGGGTGGTTCTGGCGTTGGCAGAAGCGCCATGGCATCTCCAGCCAGCGTATCTATGGCGAGGGCGCGCTCCCCGCCGAGCCTGAGCGGGCTCCCGTGGCCAGCTCCGAGCCCCTGCCTGTGCCTGCTGCCGACGCCGGAGGCTACAGCGATGAGCAGATTTACAACGCCAACATCACTGGGCTCTACTGGAAGCTTCTGCCAGGACAGACTGGTGGGACGGCAGCGGCGGCACGGCGGCGACCAGCGCTCCGGGAGCGCGTCACGGTGCTGCTGGCCGCCAACTTGACCGGCTCGCACAAGCTCAAACCGCTGGTGGTTGGGTGTCTTCACGATCCCCCCAGCCTGCGCCATCACAACCAGGACAAATTCCCTGCTGGCTATCGCTACAGCCCTGAAGCTAGGCTGGGACCAGCTCTTCTCCGGGCTTGGTTCTTTGAGGACTTTGTGCCAGGCGTCAAGCGGTACCTACGTCGCAGCTGCCTGCAGCAGAAGGCGGTGCTGCTGCTCAGCTCCCCACCGCCCCACTCCGGGACAAGCCCTGAGGACTCCCTGCCACTGCAGACACCCGATGGCTCCATCCGTGCCCTCTTCCTCTCCAAGGGACCTGCTGGGAGTGGCTCGGCTGGAGGAGGAGGCCGAATCCCGGCCCCGCTGGAGCAGGGGGTGGTGTCCACCTTCAAGCAGCTCTACAAGAGGGAGTTGCTGCGCTTGGCTGTCTCTTGTGCAGCTGGGGGTGGTGGTGGCTCGGGTGGCCCTATGGACTTCGTGAGGTCCTTCCTCCTCAAGGACATGTTGTACTTGGCTGGCCTCTCCTGGGAGCTCATTCCACCCGGCTCCATCGAGAAGTGCTGGCTCTTGGGGTTGCGTGCTGCCTTTGAGCCCCAGCCTGGGGAGGAGGAGCATGGAGACCCCCGACATGGGGAGGAAGGTGGTGGGGACAGCAAGCTCTTTAGTGACCTGACCCACTTGGCCGCGCTGGCCTACAAGCGCTTGGCCCCCGAGGAGGTGGCCAACTGGTTGCACTTGGACGATGTGGCCCCGGGTACAGAAGAGGACGATGGAAAAGAGGACGCTGAGGAGGAAGGCCTCGATGTCTGCAAAACGGAGGAGGAGGAGGAGGAGGAGGCAGCAGCTGGAGATGGGGGCGGCAGAAAGGGTGGGGAAGGAGGACACACTTTGCTACCCACGGCCCGGGAAGCCATCAAAGGTCTGGAGACGGCGCTGCGGTGGTTGGAGGGTCAAGACCCTCGGCAGGTGGGGCCGCTGAAGCTGGTGCAGCTCCGCTCCCTCATCAGCATGGCCCAGCGGCTGCACCGCAGTGCCAGCGGCCCCCACTCCTAGGCCAAGGCCACCTCTAGCCTCTTGGCTGCCAACCACCTTCTTGGGGTTGGGGAGGATGGGTCATGGGGTTGGGGACACCTTGTTTGTCCCTTGGGGCTGGCAATGCAGGTGCCAGCTCTCCTTACCCCTTGGTCACGGGCCTGAATGCCCCTGAGGTACCCCTGCTGAGGGGGTAGTGTGGCAGCTTAGGGCTAGCCAGGGACAACCCCTCCGTCCACAGTGTGTCTGGGGATCATTCCTCACCCTTGGGTATAGTTTGAAGGTGCTGGTTTTTAAATGCCATGAGACTGAGCTGGGCATAGCCACCAGCTCACCCTGGTCCTCATGTGGAGAAGAGGTAAAGAAGGGACCTTGGTGTCACTGTGAGTTACTGGGATGATGGGGGAACTCACAAGAAGTGATTCCCTGCATCTCAAGAGTGGGGACAGGGTCTGCCTGAGGTGCTCCACAGCAAACATCCCACCCTGGAAGAGGTTGCTGACACCCCCCCTCTTCCAAAATGGAATCTGGTTAAACTGGGGTGGTTTGGTGCTGGTTTAAGCAACTTTCTTCACACACTGGACTGGGACAAGGACACTTAGGTAGTATCCAAGAAGCTGCAGCTTCTCACAGAGGGTCATTTCTGTCATTCCCATGACAGCTCCTGGGAGTGCTAGGACCACAGAGACCTGCTGAAACAGGTACTGTCTTCTGAGCATTGTCATGAAGCTGAAGGCTTCAGGGATGTTGGTTGAAGTGTCTTCTCTGGGGTTTGTGGGGTGGCTGGGGCTGGACAATACAACTTTGTGGAGCTAGGGAGATGCTTGGTGGAGTGGTATGTCACAAGTTAAGATGGGAGCAGCTCCTGGCTCTGCCTTTAGGTACTGGAGACCCCAGATGAGAATTCAGCATCTCTTGACCTGATTTTGGGTTCCATTTTAGCCTTCTCAGCCACATTATTGAAACGTGTGGGGGGGAAGTCATTAGCTCCTCAGCACTGCTGTGCCCCATGAGGTGGCTTTTATTTGTCACACCTTTGTCTCATCCCCTCAGAGTTTATGGAAATTAAATGGATTTTTATTCCCACTTTGGGGTTGTCTTCTCTAAGTGGTCATACAGAATGATCCCACCAGGGCTGGGGGTAGCAGAAGGGGGATTTCCATGTGATTGTGTCATCTCGATGGGTTTTTCTCTACTGCAGGGGTTGGAGCCACCTCGGCTGCTCCCCAGATTGAGTTTTTCCTTTATTATTTGGATGAATTTGCTGATTAATGAATCTCTTGGGGACTTTGGGTAGCACCAAGAAGGAAAAAAGCCACTCCAAAAGTCCCCTTTGGAGCTGAGGGTTGTCCTTTGAGCGTGTCAAACTCCATCAAAGAACCAACATCAACAAAAATTAGGAGAAATGCACCTTTTTTTCCTCCCCCCAAACCCAGCCAAGCTCCATTTCTGCTGGTTGGCTGCTGCCACATTCGCAGCCACCACTTTGTGAGGCATTTCACTCATTGCAGGCCTCTCCCTCAGCTTTTATCCACCAAGGGGATGTCATCCTGTAGACCACATTGCTCTTTATTTTTTATCATCTTCTGCACCCAAAAAAATCCTAAAAGGAAACATTTCAGAGCTTGGGATGTGGCTCACTTCAAGCAGGAATTTGTGAATTAAAAGAGACTTGACTTGTTTGAGAAGATCACTGCCAAGCTCAGCAGAAGGAATCGGGCTGAAGCTCTTTGTTTCTTGTGTGGTTCAGCCTGAGCAGACTCACAGCACTGCTTGGTCTTGTATTGGCAGGTCAGAACATAGGCACATTGAATGGGTTGGGTTGGAAGGGTCTTCAAAGATCATCCTGTTCAAGCTCCCTGCAACAGGCAGGGACGTCCCCAGCTAGAGCAGGTTGCTCAAGGCCCCAGCCAACCTGGTCTGGAATGATCACAGGGATGGGCCATCTCCTACCTTTCTGGGCAACCTGGTCCAGGGTCTCACCACCCTGATCATAACAGAATTTCTCCCTTCTCTCCAGTCTCAATCTCCCTCTTTTGGTTTCAAATCATCACCTCCAGTCCTGTTACAACAGGCCCTGCTCTAAAGTCTTGTCACCAACTTTCTTATCAACCCCTTTGAGTACAGGAAGGCCACCAGAAGGTCTCCTTGGAGCCTTCTTTTCTCCATACTGAACAACCTCAACTCTCAGCTTGGCCTCACAGCAGAGGGCTTCCAGTCCTCGGATCATTTCCATGTCCTCTGGCCATGTTCAGACAGGTCCATGTCTCTGCTGTGCTGAGGGCTCCAGAGCTGGCCCCAGCACTGCAGGGGGGGTCTCAGCAGAGCACAGCAGAGGGGCAGAATCCCCTCCCTCCCACTGCTGCCCACACAGCTGGGGATCAGCCCAGGACAGGGAAGCATAGTGGCTACCAGCTCATCTCCAGCTTTTCACCCATCATCACCCTTCCAAGTCCTTCTCAGGGCTGCTCTCTGGCCCTTCAGATCCAGCCTATGTTGATACTGAGAGTTGCCTTGACCCATGTGCAGGACCTTGCACTTGCCCTTGTTGAACTTCATGATGTTCATATGGAGCCACCTCTCAAGCTTGTCCAAGTGACTCTGGATGGATCCTATTATCCAGCATGTCAGGTGCACCACTTGGCTTGGTGTCATCTGCAAACTTGCTGAGGGAGCACTCAATCCAACTGTCCCTGTCGTTGATGAAGACACCTAACAGCACTGGTCCCAGGACAGACCCTTGAGGGGCACCATTTGTTACCAGTTTCTACTTGAGCACTGAGTGATTGACTGTTACTCTTGGGACATGACCATCCAGCACTTCCTGATCCATCTAACAGTCCATCCATCAAATCCACCTCTCCAATTTAGCATCAGGAATATTGTGTGGGGCCATATTAGAGTCTAGGGAGATGACATCTATAGATCTTCCCTTGTCTACCAATGCAGTCACTCCATTGCGGACAGCCACTAGGTTGGTCAGGCAGAATTTGCCCTTGGTGAAGTCACCTTGGCTGTCACTAATCACCACCCTGCCTTCCATGAGTTCTGGCATGTCTTTGGAGCTGGATGTGCCACTGTTCTGAAAGACACCCTGAAAACCCACAGCTCAGAAGCCTCTAGGAGGACATGTGGAGATGGGGAATGAACAAGGCCTGGAGTCAGCCACATGACAGGTGGTGCAGCTCTATCTGGCCAAGGATTTTCAGCTAGATATGTTACATAGTGGTGTGGAGGACACAGAAGAGATGTAGGAGCCTAAGAATGATAACAGAAGGCTGCAGAGATCACTTTGGGGAGGACACCTGGAGGACAGAGCAGGGATGGAAGCAGAAGGACAAAGGAGCTACCAGGTGGCTTGAGAAACCACTGCTTCCTTCCACCATGTGGGTGCCACAAGTTCCTTCCCTGGCATGAAACACAGAGATGGGCAGGCTCGAGAAGACACCCAAGGTCATGCCTTGGTGTGACCTGGCAGTGTCTTTGGATTACAGCATCTCTTGGCTTGTTGCCACCAGCATCTGGAGCAGCAACATCCCTGGAGACCGGATCAAAGCTACAGGGGCAGGAGGCTCAGCATCCAGCTGTTCCACCACCCCTGTTCTGCCTGCAAAAAAAGCCTTTGATCTTCAAAGTGCTCCACAAATCATCACTAACTGCAGCCACGCAGGTGCCTGGAGGCAAATGAAGCTTAATTAGGGCATGAAATGCCTCAGATCCTCTCCAGATAAGCTTAGAGGTCCTCCTCCCTTGATGTGCAGCACTTTAGGGCCAAGACTGAGTCTGGGCTTCCATCTCACCTCTTCAGCACTGGAGAAGGACCTGTGGTACTATGTTGATGCCTGGCCAGGGTGGAAGGTGGAGGGTTTTTGCTCAATGAACTTGGTTCCGAGATGTGGACAGCAGCTTTGTGTTTGTGCCCAGCAGAGGAGTGACCATTGAGGTGTAGCCCAAGCACCAAGACACCCTGGCTTGGCACTGAGCTGAGAAACCAAAGGCTTCCTGTGCTCACTCCTCATGCTGATGGCTCATCAGATCTTGAGACCCTTTAGCATCTGTGTGCTGGTCCTCACCTCCTGCCACAGTGATGTGGCTGCTCTGCCCAGATAAAATAGGCTTGATTTGGGATCACTTCATCCCCAAAACCCCATCCCCATCCGAGTCCCCACTGCCATATATCCTGGCACAGCACTGGTGAACACAGACCAGGGGTGGCCTCAGCTCTATCCATGGTGAGCACAGAGCCAGTGTGGCACCAGCTACACCCCTGGAGAGCTCAAAGCAAACATGGTACCAGCCCCATCCAAGGTGAGCACAGGGGTCAGCACAGTCTCAGCTCCATCCCTGCTGATCCAGGGACCCATGGCTGTCACCTTCTCATGGAGGTGACCTCATGTTGGGTACAGCAGCCCACTCAGGACTGAAGGGACCAGAAAGTGCCAACCCCATGATGGTGCTACGCATATTTATTTGGTCCCAGCCCTTCAGAGGTAGCACAAGGCATGGACCCATCTCCACACCATCTCCCACCATGGGTCTCCTGGGGCTGTCAGGGTCCCTGAAGGGCTTTGGTCTGGTCCTCCGTTGTCCCTTCTGCCCCACGGGGTGGGGACAAGACAGAGCTGTCCAGCCTGCCCAGCCAGGCTGCTAGTCCTTGGCCACATCGCGTGCCCGGTTGGTGGCTGCCTCCACGGCGTTCATGACGGTGGCCCTCAGCGCGCCCTTCTCCAGCTGGTGCAGCGCGTGGATGGTGGTACCTCCAGGCGTGCAGACATCTCCTCGCAGCTTGGCCGGGTGCTCCCCCGTCTCCAGCATCATCTTAGCTGCACCCTACAAGAGAATAGGGTGAGTCAGAGAGAAGGGAGACCTCCCAAGCCTCCCTTCTCCTTGCCCAGGGGTTGGATGGCAGCAATCTCCTGTTGCCCATGGTACCAAAGCATCTGTTCCACCACGATGCTCTTGGCTGTCTTCTGGTGGCCCCATTCTTGGTTACAAGAGGGGAAATGAGGCCAAGTCTGTGGTTCTGCACTTGGGTTGGGGCAACCTCAAGCACAAATCCAGGCTGGGGGATGAAGGGCTGGAGAGCACCCCTGAGGAGAAGGACTTGGGGGTGCTGGTGGGTGAGAAGCTGGAGATAAGATGGCACCAAGTGCTGCCAGCCCAGAGCCAGTTCTGTCCTGAGCTGATCCCCAGCAGTGTGGGCAGCAGCAGGAGATAAGGAATTCTGCCCCTCTGCTGTGTCCTGCTGAGACCTCGCCTGCAGTGCTGGGGTCAGCTCTGGGTTCCCAGTACAAAAAGGAGCTGCTTGAGCAGGTCTAGAAGAGGCCATGAAGATGATCAGAGGGCTGGAGCACCTCTGCTGTGAGGCCAGGCTGAGAGTTGGGGCTATTCAGCCTTAAGAAGAGAAGGCTCTATTGATACCTTCTGGTGGCCTTTCAGGACTTAAAGGGAACTACAGGAATGATAGAACCACAGAATATCAGGTCAGAAGAGACCTCAAGGATCACCTGGCTTGAACTTTCTTGGCAGAAGTATGGTCTAGGCAAGCTGGCCCAGCACTGTGTCCACCTGAATCGTTTCAAAGTAAGTGTCCAGTGTTGGGGACTCTGACAGCTGATTCCCAAGGAAAGCTGGGCAGGGACTCAAGCAGGGGGTGTAAGCGACAGGACCAGGTGTGGTGGCTTCCAACTGGGAGGAGGAGATTTAGACTGGATACAACAAAAAGGTCTCCCCCGTGAGGGTGGTGAGACAGTGGAACAAGTTGCCCAAAGAGGTGGGAGATGCCTCAGGCCTGGAACCATTCCAGCTCAGGTCGTTTGGGGCTCTGTGCAACCTGCTCTGGTTGGAGATGTCCCTGCTGACTGCAGGGCCTTGGAACTAGATGGTCTTTAAGGTCCCTTCCAAACCAAATCAGTCCATGGTTCTGTGAACATCATCCAGCTTCCCTCCCCTCACTCTGTCATCTTGCTACCTGCTGCAGAGCGCAGGGAAGGATGGTGAGGAGGTGTTCAAGGCAGCTGGGAGATTCAGGAGGGAGAGATGCAATGATGGATGTCCCCAAGTGATGCCACAACTCACCAGCAGTGTCTGAGCTGCAATCCTACTGGCCAAGCCAACTGGCATGCCCATCTTCACTGCCCCTTCAGCCAGAGCTTCAGCAAACAGATAGACCTGGAGGAGAACATCAAAGATGAACATGGCCAAAGATGAGGACTGCAAACCTCAATCCCACGTGGGTGAGATTTCTGATGTCACCCTGTGTCCCACCAGGCATGGGTGCTTACGTAGGCCACCCCACTGCCACTGAGGCCAGTGTGGATGTTGATGTAGGATTCGGGGACCTCTTCACACAGCCCACAGGAGGACAGCAAGTTCTTCAGCAGGGCAGCTTCTCCATCACCAGCACCACTGCCCCGGGCGAAGACCATGGCCCCTGCCTGCACCACGCATGGCAGGTTTGGCATCAGTCGCAGCACTTTGGTCCCAGCAGGGAGAAGCTGGGGAGAGATGGGGATGGGAAAGAGGTGCCAGCTCCAGGCTACACCCATGGATGCCCAGAGGCAACCACTGGAGCTGGAGGAGAAGCGTGGTCCATGGGGGAAAGATCCGAGGATGCAACCTAGGTGGGGAAAGCACTACAGCAGTGTGTCTTTCTCCACAGGTGCAAATGGGAGGAGAAAGAGCAAAAGGAGGTCAAGGAGGACAAAGTGGGGAAGGAGGAAGAGAGGGAAAAGGAGGAGAAAGGAGAAAGAGCAGGACCAGCAGCAGGACTAAGAGCAGGAGAAAGAGAATGGAGAAGGAGAAGAAAGCTCACCCTCTGCAAAGTCTGGAGTGAGACACCAGCTGCCATCGAGACAACAATGTGGTGGGGTCCCACAGCTGGACGGATCTCCTGCAGGACACCTGGCAGGATGTGGGGTTTGGTGGCCAGGAAGACCAAGGTAGTGTCCTGAAGTACTTCCAGGTTGCAGTGCGTGGTCCGGCAGCCCGACTCCTGCCCATGGGCCAGGAGAGGTGTCACAGTCCAATGCCATCCACCCCTGGCATCCACCACTCCCACAACATGGAACATCTTCATGCATGGTCATATCTTGGGGACACATTCCTACCACAAAGCCACCAAGACTTCTCTGGGATTTCACCCAGATCTGGGAAACATGAGCCAAAGCCCTTCATGGAGTGAAAGGGTGCCCCAAAAATCATGGTGAGGAGGACCCCAACACGACTACCACCATGGCCACCACCAAACAGAGCAGCTTGTCACTCTGTGCCCCCACTCACCCGCCAAGCATCCAGGTTTTTGTCCGAGGGAGCACTGGCCAAGATGTTGCTGGCTGGCACCTTCCCTTGGGGAACATGGGGACAAAAGCGAGAGTCTGGGGCGGCAGCAGGGTGGGGGACACACCCCAATCTCAGCCAGGATTGATCTCCTGCAACCCCAGCACCATCAGGGTGTCACCCCACTGGGGACAGCTGTGGGCATCCAGTTGTTAAGGTGATGCCAAAAGCAAGATCCATCTCCCAGCTTCTAAGTGTGGGCTGTCCCCAAACTGTAGGGCAAGGAGAACCAGAGACATTCAGGGAGGAGGGACAGTGATGTGGCTACACCACCTGCAGGACAGGAGACCCTGGGGAGAGGGACGGGACAGGGTTGTCCGCATGTGCCCACACCACTCTGTGGGGTCATGAAGAGCAGGGGTCCCGGAGAGGGAAACAGGACAGGTTGTTCCGACGTTCCCACACTGTTCTATGGGACCGGAAACTAGGAGGGAGACAAGACAGGGCTATCCCCACGTCTCTACATCACTCAGTAAAGACCCCAGGAGGGGGACAGAACAGGGTTGTCTCTGCGTCCCCACACTGTTCTATGGGACAGGCACCCTGGAGCGTGGGAGAGGACAGAGCTGTCCCCATGTCCCCACACAGCTCCACGGGGTCATGGCGGGCAGGCATCCGGAAGCGGGTGACACCACAGGTCCATCCCCACGTCGCCACCCCCATCCCCGCCCCAGTGTCTCTCTCAACCCTTACCTGCCCGCAGCAGCCCCCGCGCCATGCCCGCCGCCATCCTCCCGGCCCCCACGAACCCGACCCGCAGCTCCCCGGGCTCCATCGCCTCCATCGCCGCCGGCCGCGCCCCTGACCCCCAGGCCCCGCCCCGAAGCCTCCTTGCTCCACCCTCCCCCCCCCATTGGCTGCGCTGCTCCATAAGCGGCGTGGCTCGGGGCGGAGTCAGCGCCGGTGCGTTCTTGCCACGTGGGCTGCGGCGGCGGCGTCCCGGGAGGGCAGTCGGGGTTGGGAAGGGTGAGTCGGGCTCAGGCGTGTGACCCAGGTGTGTTTTTGTTGTCCCACATCGGTTGGGTCCCTTCAATAAGGGCGTCCCCGCCGCCTCGCGAGCCTCTCCTTGGGTTTTGTGGGGTGGTCCCAGTCTTGGGGCGATCCCCCACTCACTTTTGTCCCCGCAGGGCATCCCAACGCCACCACGTAATGATGACCTGGAGCTGCTGGGCTCTGTTGGTGCTACTGGGTGGCACTAGTTGGTTTTTTGGGAGGCTGGGCCTTGGCACCATCACGGAGGAGCTGGGATCCCCCCCCGGAGGAGGTGAGGAGCCCCTGGAAATTGGGACTTTCCTAGAGCTGGGCACAGCTCTGGGGGTGTGGACACCACCCTGGAGCTGGGGACCTTCCTGGAGGTGGTTCCCCAGGAAAAGCCTTGTCACCAGCTGACCTCCACTCCAGAAAGGTAGGAGATAGTTGGGAGGGACATGGACATGGCACCCTTGGGAGCTGCTAGGACCCATCCTGCTGCCATCTGGCAGAGGTTCCCAGGGTGGGCTGCTGGCCCTCAAGAGGGTGCAGATCACATCCTGAGAGCTTGCCTGTAGCTTTTGGGCACCTCCTCCCAGCTCCCTGCCCTGTTTCTGCCCAGAGGAGGGTGTGGGAGGATTGGAGATGGGACTGCCATCATTATGGAGGTGAGGAAGGAGTCACTAAGGTGATGGAACTCCAGGTTTCCTTCTTCCCACATAGGAAGGATGAAGTGGAGCTGTTGCAGGAGGAGCTGGGCAGGATGGAGATGAGCTGCCTGCAAGGTGGGAGCTGGCAGCAGAACATGGGAAATGGGAGGTGTGGTGGCTGCAGGACAAGGGTCTGGGGCATTAGCATGTCCCCATCCAGTGATGGGTCCCATGTGTTACTCCCATGTCCTTCAAGCTGTGCAAGGACATGTGTACCAACCCAGGATGTCCCTTAGGGACAGCAGTGCTGGGAGTGCCACCACCTTGATGCCATGTTCTTGCAGAGCCTTCGTGCCTGCAGCAGTCTACAGTGATGCCAAAGGACCTTCTGAGGTCACCCATCTCTGGTAGGTGAAGGACAACACTAAGCTTTCAGGTAAGCCTGAGCTTGGAGATAGGTGCTGGATGGCATGTCCACAGGTGGAGCCAGACCTTGCTCCTGGGGGCCAGCTGGGTCCCTCTGAGGGGCAGGCCTTCTAGGGCTGAGCTCTCCACATCGCGGCTGCAGCTCTAGGTGCTGGACACCCTGTTGGGAGAAGTGTCAAGGCTGGGGATGGACTTTTGGGTGTCCTCCAAGGATGGATGCCCAAGGCATCCACCTTGGG
The DNA here is from genome assembly GCF_015220805.1 of Pogoniulus pusillus. Classification (NCBI taxonomy): domain Eukaryota; kingdom Metazoa; phylum Chordata; class Aves; order Piciformes; family Lybiidae; genus Pogoniulus; species Pogoniulus pusillus. Next base: position 20,118,012 of record NC_087277.1, read on the forward strand.
ACAGGATGAACACCCACTGGGGACATCTCCTGCATGACAGGAGGCTCAGTGAGGATAGAGGATGTTCCCCTTCAACCAGGTGATGCTGGAGCCAGCCATGGGCCCTGGAAAGCACTGGGAGCCCAAACCCTGCAGCCCAAGTCAGTCTCTGGCCAGTGAGAAGTGAGTACCAACCACAGAGAACATCCCAACAGGGACTTGGTGTCACCTCTGTGCAAAGCAAATGGGGACAGCCCCACTGGGAGCTTCCTGAGGTGCTGATGGGTCCCTCCTCTGTAGGTCCTTGTTGTCCCCACGGTCCCCATGCCAGGGGCTCACTAGGGCTGGGCAGCAATGCCGGAACAAAGCCACCCCTGGGCAGGGCTTCTGCCACATCCATGCCGCCAGCTGAACCTCATCCAGCAGCCTTACCATGGACTCTTTCACTTCACATTTGACCTTCTACCCCCTCCCAGAGGGGTTTTAAACCCTTTCTTTGGCTCTTCCAGATGCTGGTGGAGAACACATGGTGGTGCTCAGGACCCTAAGGGTGCCACTGAATGTGGGCACGGGCTGCTGGGCAGATGTTCCTTGTCCCACCACTTTTACTCTATTTGTATGTATTTCAATAAATGCTCAATTGACAGCTGGAGCCTTCCCCATTCTGGTCTCCCCAATGCTGACGCTGGGGCCTTGCTGGGAGGAGCTTCAGGACCATCCCCATGATCTTGGATATGGTCATGGTGATGGTGGTGGCTCCATCTGGCTGCACCACCTAGTCTGGGAACTCCTTTGCGGGTGGTCCAATGTTCTTTTTTCCCCCCACTCTGCTCCCAGCAGCAGGCCATAACTTGGGAGGCTCCTCACTGGGCTCCGATCCTCATTTTGCTTTGGAAATGTCACTGTCACCAACCCCCCCAGACATGTCCTCTGCCCCAGCAAAGGACAACCCTGAGATGAAGATGATGCTGGTCCCAGCTCTGCCTTGGCCCATCACTTCCTAGCGCTGGCATAGTTGGCACTGAACCAGGCACAGGTCTCCTTCACAGCTGGGGAGGGAGAAAATGGGATGAAGGTTAGGAGAGGGAGTGGAGTTTATTGGTAGTCATCAAATGGTTTGATTTGGAAAAGACCTTTAGAAGCTCATCTAGTTCACCCCTGCTGCAGTCAGCAGGGACATCTGCAACTAGAGCAGGTTGCTCAGAGCCCCAGACGACCTGGAATGGTTCCAGGGATGAGGCATCTCCCACCTCTGTGGGCAACCTGGGCCAGGGTCTCACCACCCTTTCATAAAAAGTTTCTTCCTTAGATTCAGCCTAAACTTCCCTGGTTTTATTTTCAAACTATCATCCCTTTTCCTGTGTACCAGGCCCTTCTAAGAAGACCATCCCCATCTTTTTTAATAAGCCCCTCTTAAGTCCTGGAGGGTGACCAGAAGCTGTCCCCTGGAGCCTTCATGCTGAACAACCCAACTTATCTCAGCTTATCTCTCACAACAGAGATGCTTCAGCCCTTCTAATCATTTTGGTGGTGTCCTCTGGACCTGTTCCAACAGTTTCATGATGGATGGACCACCCTGATGCCACCAAGGCTAATCACAGTGAGTAGGACCTCTATGTCTCATGGTGTTCCCCCCATCTCACCTTGCTTGAAGGGTGTGAACTGGAAGCTGGGCAGGTAGCGCCGCAGCTTGGCGTTGCTGGCTGTCTTCTTGAACTGCCCATCTGCTTTGGTGCTGTCAAACTGGGCAGGGAAGGATTAAGGGAAACCAAAACTGGCATGGTGGAAGGGATGCTCTGGACCACACCATCTTCCCTTCAGCCCTGCTGCTGCTGGTGGAAAGTGAGGTGCCTCCCCGCTAGTAAGCTCCAGGAGTCAGGGGCCCAGCTGGTGGTGAAGGATACAAGAAGCTCTCCCTTGAAGTCCATGGCCTCTGCAATTGCCTCTGCTGCCTCCTTGATGGAGACTTCTTCTTCTTCTCCCACTGTGAAGAAGAGCATGATGGTGGCCATTCCTTTGTCTTCCTGGGAAGGGGCTGGAGCCCCTTGCTGCAGGTGAGGCAAGGGGACAGGACCTACCTGACAAAATGATGGGCTCCACCTCGTCATATTCACGCAGGACCCAGAGGAAGAGCCGGGCCAGGTCCTGCAGAGGGGCAGATGGCTCTTGGGGGGTGGCTGTTGTTCCCCAGCCCTCCCATCGCAAGGGAACCCACCCCCGAGGGTGGCCAGCACTGCCCAGGACAACCCAAATAGGCCCAGATGCTGCTGGGGTCCAGGCAAAGACCCCCCCCATCCCCTGCCCTCCCCAGGTTGTAGGAGGTGAGTGATCCCCAAGGCCACACGTACCAGGGAGTAGATGAATTGTCTCCTGGGCTTGCCTGTGCCCCACACGGTCAGTGCAGAGCCACTCTCTGCAGGAAGAACATCACATCTTTGAGCACTGGAGCCACCTCCACCAGCAGTGCAGCTCATGGGGCAAGCAGGGATAGGAAAGCTCAACCCAACCCTTCCAAGAAAAGCTCTAAGATGTTCTGCCATGCTCACGTTTGGCCAGGTAGACCTTGTGGATAAGCCCCGGCAAGACGTGGCCATCCTCAATGTTGAAGTTGTCGTGTGGCCCGAAGACGTTGGTGGGAATGACGGCGGTGAAGCGGCAGCCATGCTGCTCGAAGTAGCCCCTGAGGGAAGGCAGGAGATGGCAAAGGTGTTGTCCACCAGCAAAAATCACCCACCCCTCCAGCACAGAGATGTCTCCAGAAGACCCCAACCAGCAGCATCTCCATCTGCTGAGGCCAGGGATCTTCCCAGCTCCATTTTATTCCTGTGAGCTCCAGGGGAATCTTCTTGTCCTGATAATGGGAGGGTGCTAACAGCCTCCAAGGACATTCCCATGTCCCTCACGCACCTATTCTGGATGTCAATCATCCTTTTGGCATAGGAGTAGCCAAAGTTGGAGCTGTGAGGTGGCCCGTTGTGAACCTGGGGGCAGGAGAGCAGAGTTAGGGGACCAGGGACTTCTGGAATTGAGCATGGGGATGGAGATGCTCACCATGGTTTCATCAATGGGGTAGGTTGTCTTGTCTGGGAAGATGCAGGTGGAGAGGCAGGAGACCACCTTCTGCACTCCCGTCTCATAGGCTGAGTGCAGGACATTGTCGTTAATATGGATGTTTCTCCTCTGGGGATGGAGAGATTTGTCATGGGACAGACCCTCAAAGTTCTTACCCACTTTGGCTAAGAACTTCAGAAACCTAAGGAACTCTGGTTTGGCCCCAGAAGAGTAAGCCCTGTCCTCATGTCCCACCAGGGGCATGCAGGAGGTTGCAGCATCTTCAGGAACCTCCATACTGCCTGTTTGCCAGGAGCTCACCCAAAAATCCAGGTTGTAGCGGATGTTCTTGAAGAGGCCTCCAACCATAGCAGCTAGGTGGATGACATGGGTGGGCTTGTGCAGCTCAAACAGGGCTTTAGTCTCTGCAGCATTCCTGGGATGGGAAATTTTGGGGTTCAGTGGTCTTGAGGGAGCAGCCTGGGGAGGGTTTCCAAGTGAAAACCCCAGCAATCAACTCACGTCAAGTCAGCATCTCTGGAGGACACAAAGATCCACTCCTCGTCTGGACGCCCCTCTCCATCAGCCACCACCTTCTCAATGGCTTTTCCCACCAAGCCGCTGCCACCTGTCACCAGGATGCGCTTGGCCACTGGCCCTGTCACCTCTGTCATGGCCAAAACCCTGTGGAGAGTCAAGAGCTAAGCTGGTGTCACCTCCACGTGTACCCAGCCAGATATGGACCACCCAGCTCAGCCTCACCCCAGGGACTGGGCTGCCGTAAGCACCACCCAGAACCACCTGGGTGCCTTTTACCCAAAAAGTAAGTTGGCATGACTGCCCTTGGAGGTGACATGGCCTGGCCCCAGCAGCAGCTGCTTTCCTTAAGTGAAGCTGGCTGGCAGCCAGGTAGCACTTGGGCTGGGGCCAGGTCCTGCCACGTGGCACCATGTGGCACTGCCCAGCCTCTGGAAACAGAGGTTCACCCCATGCCTTCCCCTGCACCCCAAATCTCCTCCTCTACCCCAGAGCTCCTCCTGCACCTCAGACATCTTCTTGCAGCCCAGGTCTACATCCCAGATTTCCTCTGTACCCTAAACCTGGCATTTGCACCCCATGTCTCCCCTTCACCCCAAACCCCAGGTCTGTGCCCCTGCACCTGATGTCTTCACCTTAGATCTCCTCCTACAACACACACTCCCAAGTCTGCATGCAGACCTCAACTATCCCCATGCACCCCAAATCTCTACCTGCACTCCAGGTCTTCATCCACACCTCTCTCTGCACCCCAGGTCTCCTCCCGCACCCCTGATCTCCCCGCGGAGCGCAGCTCTGCCTCCTCGATCCCCTGCACCCCTGATCTCCCCGCGGAGTGCAGCTCTGCCTCCTCGATCCCCTGCACCCCTGATCTCCCCGCGGAGTGCAGCTCTGCCTCCCAGATCCCCTGCACCCCTGATCTCCCCGCGGAGTGCAGCTCTGCCTCCCAGATCCCCTGCACCCCTGATCTCCCCGCGGAGTGCAGCTCTGCCTCCCAGATCCCCTGCACCCCTGATCTCCCCGCGGAGTGCAGCTCTGCCTCCCAGATCCCCTGCACCCCTGATCTCCCCGCGGAGTGCAGCTCTGCCTCCTCGATCCCCTGCACCCCTGATCTCCCCGCGGAGTGCAGCTCTGCCTCCCAGATCCCCTGCACCCCTGATCTCCCCGCGGAGTGCAGCTCTGCCTCCCAGATCCCCTGCACCCCTGATCTCCCCGCGGAGTGCAGCTCTGCCTCCCAGATCCCCTGCACCCCTGATCTCCCCGCGGAGTGCAGCTCTGCCTCCTCGATCCCCTGCACCACATCCGCTTCCTTCTCCCTAGATCTCAGGCTTGCAGCCAGGTCCGCACCCCACATCGCTCCCTGCAGGGGTCTTCACCCCGCACCTCTCCTGCCCCCCAAACCCGATCCCCTTCCTCCTCTCTCACCCCCCACTGCGGCTCCCCCAAGCCCCTCAAACCCCTCCGTACTGCCCTCCTCTTTGGGAACCCTCCCCACTCCCCCACGCAAGCCCCTCAGAGCACCCCCCTGCATGGGTGGGTCCCATCTCACCCCTCCGAGGGGCTCGGCTGGGCTCGCGTAGACCTGAGGGGGCTCGGCGAGGCGAGGCTAGAACCAAGGAGGCTTGGCGGAGCTCGGCTCGGGACCGGGGCACGGCTCGATCGCGGGATTCGGCTCGGCTCGGCGAGACTCGGTGCGAGTCGGCTCAACCCGGCAGGGCTCGGCCTCGCCGCTCGCCGCCGCTGCCGCCATTCCTGTGCGCCGCCGCGCAGCAGCCCGGGAAATGGAGTCCGCGGCAGTACCGCGCCGGGGGCCGCCGCTGCGCCGGGGACACCGCCGCGGCACCGGGGACGCTGCTGCCGCCACCCATCGCTTCCACCGAGGGTGCTGCAGCAAGCCTGGGGAGCGATGGTGCATGAGGGCGCGCAGGGGAAGGGGCGCTGCGGCTCTCCCCGTTCTCCTGGCGGCGAAGGCCTCACCTCGGGTTTGGGTGTGGAGCGCTTCCGTCGGCGCTGCTGGGAGGAGAATGCGCTTGGGAATGAGCAGGGCTCGGTGGCCGCGGCGGGGGCGCTTCAAAGACATCCCCGCGCCTCTGGCTTGCCTCGGCATTGCAGTGAGACTCTGCGCTGCCCAGGGCTTCAGTAGGATCCAGGGAAAGCCAGCAGGAATTCCTGCCTCGCCCCCACAAGAGAGACGGCCCCAATGTGGAGGAGTCATAAACTCAGTCATGGAGTCGCTGGTGTGGGAAAGACCTTTGAGGCCGTCCTGTCCAGCCCTTAAGCCAGCACTGCCAATTCTCCCACCAAACCGTGGCCCTCAGCACCACAACTCCATGTTTTGAAAGCAGGGATAGGGACTCTACGTCTGCCCTAGGCCGCCTGGGCCAGGGCTGAAGAACCCTCTCCGTGAAGGAATTGTTCCTCATAGGCAATCTAAACCTCCCCTGGGGAAGCTTAAGGCTGTTTCTTCTTGCCCTGTTGCTTGTTCCCTGGGAGAAGAGACCAACCCCAACCTGGCTCCAAGCTCCTTTCAGGGAGTTGTAGAGAGCCAGGTCTCCCCTCAGCCTCCTATTCTCCAGACACCCAGTGTCCTTCTTGGAGTGAGGGGCCCAAAGCAACCCAGTACTCAAGGTGTGGCCGCAGCAGGGAAACCATCACCGCACTCATGCTGATCCAAGCCAGGCTGCTGGTGGCCTTCTTGGCCAGCTGGGCACACTTTGGCTCATCTCCAGCTGATCTTGACCAACATCCCCAGGTTCTTTCCCAATGGACAGTTTCCAGCCGCTCTGTCCCCAGCGTGGAGTGTTCATGGAGTTGCTGTGACCCAAGTGCAGGACCCAGCATTTGGTCTTGTTGAACCTCGTTCCACTGGCCTTGACCCATTGATCCAGCCTGATCAGATCCTACTTCTTCTGACATGATGCAGGATGTCCTGGCTGATCTCACACGTAGAGCCAGGGATGAAGCACTGCAGCTCCTTCTCCATGCTGGCTAACCCCTCCTGAAACACAACCACCCCATGTTCAGTTGCATCCATGCTTCCAGCTCACCTCTTGGTAAAATTAGACAGTAAAAGGGGTTGGGTTGGAAGAAACCTTCAAGGATCATCTAGTCCAACTGTCTCGCCATGGGACTTCTTTGGCTAGAGAACAGGTTGCTCAGAACCTCATCCAATGGGATGCTGAATACTTCCAGCAATGGGACAACCATTAGATAAGCTACAGAAGTACAAAGAAGGAAGACTTTCCAGGAGCTGCTGGGAGCATAAAAGCTGCCTTCTGTACCTAGGGAACTTTGGAGTCTTCCTTTGGCCCTGTTACAGCTGAGAAATCACTGGGAGGTGGTGCAGTCAGAGCTGCTGTGACAGCAGCTGAATAATGATGGTGCCAGATTAAAATATGTTAATTGTGGAGCTAATTAGCAGAGCAACGTTAGAGCATGAGGCAAGATCACAAGGGTGAGGATTAAAGTTGTGGTGACCACATGGGATGGAGCAGGACTTTCTTGTTAATGAAATATCACCCAGGCTTTTGATATTATCTGGCAAGACCTTCTGAGTTAAGGATGAAAGCCTGCACCAGACCCATTAGGTCAGCTGGGAAGGTCAACTGGGGCAGAAAACTGGGGCAGATGGGTACAAGTTGTGTGGATACAATGTGGAAGCCAGCTTGAGATGATGCTGCATGGCTGTGGTCAAGCTCCAGGAGCCCACATGAAGACACACCGGCTCTAAGAAGCCCATCTCAGCATGGAAGCCAGCTTGTGATGATGCTGCATGGCTGTGGTCAAGCTCCAGGAGCCCACATGAGGACACACCAGCTCTAAGAAGCCCATCTCAGCATGGAAGCCAGCTTGTGATGATGCTGCATGGCTGTGGTCAAGCTCCAGGAGTCCAGGTAAGGACACACCAATTTTACACATCATTCTCCCACTTTTAGACTTCATTTTTGTGGCTCCTTTTCATGCTTTTAGGTGGACAACACATCAGCAGTGAGCCCTTTCCTAGGTCATGTGCTCCCTCCATGTGTAACTTTGGCCAGCTAAAGTCCATTTTGTTCCATGCAGTTCAACTCCCACCAGTTTCCACAGGGGTTGGGAGGTCCTCCCACTAACATGGTAATGGAAGTTGGTCAAAGTCATGGGACAATCTCAAAGAGCCAGAGAGTGGAGGCTAAGATTGGAATATGACCAACAGCTATGGCTTCCCCTAGATCCTAACAATGTGGTGGTGGTGGTTTCCCATCACAGGAATTACAAAGCAGGAGCAGTTGGAATGGAAAACTTCTGACTAGACATGAGACAGGAAGTAACTGCACCTTTTGCAGACTCCTGGTTTGTGAGATCAGGAGGAACTACTGCTCAGGGGCATTCTTGTCACCAACATTTGGCTTCTGCCTGAGGCCAGTCCTCCTGAAGGAGGCAACAGGGTGCATGAAGTGGAGTGTAGTCGTCAGGTCAAAGGAGGTTCTCCTCCCCGTCTACTCTGCCTTGGTGATGCCACATTTGGAGTCCTGCATTCAGTTCTGGGCTCCCCATTTCAGGAGAGACAGGGAACTAGTACAGAGAGTCTCGTAGAGGCTGCAAAGTTGCTGAGGGGGCTGGAGCATCTCTGAGGAGGAAAGGCTGAGAGCCCTGCAGCTGTTGAGTCTGGAGAAGAGCAGCCTGAGAGGGGATCTGCTTAATTCTCAGCAAGGCTAGGCGACAAGGGGCTTGGGCTAGACTCTTGTCAGTGGTGCCCAAGAACAGGACAAAGGGCAATGGGCACAAACTGGAACCCAGGAGTTCCACCAGGAAAAAACTCTTGACTTGGAGGGTTCAGAGCTCTGTAGCGGGCTGGCCAGAGAGATTGTGGAGTCTCCTCTGGAGAGCTTCTAAACCCACCGGGACATTGTGATCCTGGGCAAGCTGCTGCAGGTGACTGCTGGAGCAGGAGAATCAGACCGGATGATCTCCAGAGGTCCCTTCCCACCCTCACCATACTGGGATTCTGTGACAAAGGTGGCTGCAAACTGTGACCACTCCATGGTGGGGCTTGGGGCTGTTCTGAATGCAATGAGGTCCTGACTGGGTGACTGAGACTCTTACTGGGAGGCAGGCACTGAGATGCCACCTGTTTTACCTGCAGCTGACCAGCACATCTCTGGCTTGGGGTTTCCTAAGGATGAGGTGGAGAGAACTGGGCAGGGGTCAACCAAAGGGACCTAGCTTCTCTAGGGTGGGTGGGAGAGAGGCATGTAGTGGCCCATCCATCTGGGCAGAGGACAATGCAGTCATGAGCCTCCTCCCAGCATTGCCTTGAACTCTCTTGAGCTGACTGTGCTCAAAAGGAGCAACTCTGGAGCAAGTTTGGGTTGAAACACATTATGAAGCATGAGGTAGGCATCCTCCTGGGCCTGGCTGCTCAGGCAAGTTGCAGGGCTGTGAGAAGTCATGATCCTGTACCCAACAGCTGATGTCAACCTGGCTGAACTCCAAGTTGCATAACCATCCCTCAGGAGAGCAGGTACTCCTTGAGTTTGTCTTCATAGCATCATTTTGGTTGGAAAAGCTGTCTAAGATCAAGTCCAAGCATCAACCCAACACCACCATGCCATGAAACCATGTCCCAAAGAGCCATGTCCACACATTTCTTGCACTTGTGAGTTCAGCCATTCTTTTGATGAGATACAAAGAGGAGTTAAACCCTTTGAGGCCAACAAGGCATCTCTGAGAGATGTCTTCTTTGCACTAAGTTACTGAGTGAACAGCGCAAGAGCTCCGAAACCCTTCCCCTCCTGTCCTTGGAAGCTCCAAGGCAGGTGATGTTTGCTTTTTATTTCAGAAAAGAATTTTGTTCCTAGGCAAAAGGTTTGTCTTTGAAGTGACGCTGACTCCAGGTGTGCACAGAGCTCTCTGGCTAGCCAGCTGCTCTGGAGATGTTATCTTCAGTGCCTTTGATGAATATTTTAGTAGTGCCAACAGCCCTGGGGACTCTGAGCTTCTGTCTCGCCAGGTTTGCGAGAAACTTCTCACAGAGTGTGCAAAATAAATAGAAAAAAAGAAGAAAATGGAGTGACTGGACCTAGTGGCAAGCAATCTGGGGGCAACTAAAGGTCTTTGGTGGCCAAAGGTCAAAGTTCAAGTGCCCAAGTTGGAAGGCAGAGAGGTAAGAGGGTGGCACAGGAGAATGTGCTCACCCTGCCACCTTCTTGGCCACACAGCCTCACAGGGGCCATTTCATCTCAGCCAAACAGGTTCGTAGGCTTGTTCCTGCTTCCACTCCTCAGGACTTCAGGGAGCCCACACTCAGCAGGCAGGTGACTTCACAGAGGGGGCTTTCTGTGTGACCTCAGATCAGAGAGGTGGTTGCTTGGAGACCCCTCACAGGTGGTAGAGGGTCCTTGCAGGAAGGAAGTTCAGACCCTGTAGTGAAGAGATGGTCTCTTGAGGGTGCTCCCCAAGGGCTTACTTGGGGATCCCATAAGAAGGTGAGCACATGGCCTGCAGAGAGCCAGCTGGATGACATGAGGACAACATATCCAGGCAAGTAGTCCAATAAGGACCCAGCCCTGCATCATCTGAGTATCCCAGACCAAACCTGGTGGTCACCTAGGAACCCTGCAGAGGGACATGAGCAGAGATGAGTTCAGGAGAGCACTGATGGGTTGGACACTTTGAGGAACTGCTGGGGCACTGCCATGTTCCTGAGAAAACCCAGATGCTACTCTGTAGTGCTGTTGTTGCCATATTTGTGAGAAGAGATATTAGGGAGCTTTTTGTGCCACTGCAAGGGCCGGCTGGCCCCTAGCTGTAAGGGATACAGCTGTGATGCAGGAGACCAGATCTCCTTCCACCCCAGGTGATCCACGCAGTGGAAGAGGAAGGAGCTTTGGATTGTATTCAGCTGGGCTTTAGGAAACTATTTCACAGCGCCTTGCCCAGCACTCTAGAGCAAGTGTCTGCTGGAGCCTTGGATGTGCAGACTCTACCTGGGTAACAAAGTAACACCATGGCTGTACCAAAAGAGACGTGGTCGATAGATGCCAAGGCAGTTCGTAGCCACTCACAAGTGGTATTCCCAGGACTAAATGCTTGGGCCTGTTTTCCTGAGTATATTTTGATCCTGGCAGGGGGGTGACAGCACTATCAGTAAGCTTCAGATGACACCAAGATCCAGAGGAACACTGGATCTGGTGTGTGCAGCGCTGGCTGTGGGCAAGGGAAGGGTTAGAGTGATGTTGTGGAGGCTCCGTGTGGCGCTGGCTGTTGCTGTTGCTGGCACCGTAGTAGCTAAGAGAGGTCTCGTGGCCCTTTGGGCAGGCAGCGCCTTGAGGCCAGAGTCTGTCCCGTGTGAGGCTGTGAGAGGCTCGGGAGAAGGAAGGCAGAGGAGGCGCCGAGGCTGTGCTGCAGGAGAAGTTTATTGAGGGCAAAGGCAGGAGCAGCAAGGGGAAGGGAGGGGGTGCGAGGGGCAAAGGCAGGGCCAGCATCAGGCCAGGTGCGCTTGTTGCAGGAGCTGTTGCAGGGTGTGAGTGGTGGCAGGGTGGTGGGCAGGGCCCTCAGCAGGTGTAGCATCCCCTGGCGGCGCCGCAGCCGTAGCCCCGGCCCCCGAAGCCGTAGCCGTAGCCGAAGCCGGAGCCGTAGCCGGAGGAGATGGGCAGTCCCTGGGCGCTGAGCTCGCTGCCCAGGGCAGCCCCTGAGGAGGATCCGACGGCGGTGCTCTGGGGGAAGGAGGTGAGGATGGGTCCCGGCAGGGTGACCAGCACGGGGGAAGGCTGGATGAAGACGCGGGAGTCCTGGCACTGCCTGACGCAGGGCTCGTTGCAGCTGTTGGCCAGCGGGGTGGGTCCGCAGGGGCGGCAGGCGTCGTAGCAGGCCATGGCTGTGGGGTGGAGGGTCCCTGGAAGGGAGAGAGCGAGAGAGAGAGGGCGTGGAGGGTGTGCGAGAGGGGCGTGCTGGGGCAGGAGAAGGAGGGCGAGGGGCTGGAGGCTGACCTGGTGGAGCGAGCAGAGCGCAGGGGAAGGCGTCAGGAGGCGGCTGTGAGGGCGAGAGGCGCTGGGCTGGCTTTATGCTGGCCGGGCTGGCAGCAGAGGCGAGGCCCGCCCAGCAGAGGTGGGGTGTCACCAGTGAGGTCACGGCGTGGCACTGGTGTGCTGTGGTTTGTGGGTGCCTTGTGGCCAGGGGGTCTCATTTCCTGGCAGCCCTCGATGTCTCCTCTGGACGCGTTGGTCGTGAAGAGAGAGGGAGTTGGGCATGAGCTGTAGCCTGGAGGCCGTCTTGGGCGCAGCAGTGACCAAAGGATGGAGCCCTCTGCTGTCAGAGCAGTAAGCAGTGAGGTCAGCAGCTGGGCCACCCTTGTCTTTCCATAGGCCACACTTTGCCCTGCTGAGTAACCTGCTTGACAGAGTATCTTGGGAGGCAGTCCTGAAGGGCAGTGGTGTCCAGGATGAGCAGACATGAGCAGACATGACCAAAGCATACATTCTTGAAGCAGGACCTCTCGATGGCTCATTAGCTGGTCATAGAATCTCAGAATCGGAGCTTTGTTTTCCTTGGAAAAGACCTCTATGAGCATCAGGTCCAACCATCAGCCTCCCAGCACCATGGCCATTAAACCATGTCCCAAAGTGCCATGTCCACACATTTCTTGGACACGCCCAGGGAGGAGGAGAAGCCATTGGGAAAGGCTAGGCTGGCTGCAGAGAGAGCTTTGGCTGGAGCTCCTCAGCCAAAGGAAGGAGAGTTGTGACGTCTGCATGAGAAGGCAGGGCACTCAGGAGGACTGCAAGGGTGTCGTGAGGATGGGAAGGAGAAACCTAGAGGGGCCAAAGCCCAATTCGAGTTGTTTGAGCTTCTGCCACAGCAGAAGGGCTTCTGTCTTCACCAGGCACTTTAGGAACATAAGGAGGACTGAGGAGAACGTCCAGCCTCTGTTGGCTGTGTAATGATGCACGGTGACCAAGCATGAGGAGAAGGCTGAGGTACTGAATGTCTTCTCTGGGCTGTTCTCAGGGTGGCCACTGCTGAGCAGGAGGAGGACAGGGCTGGGCTGCTGAGTGCAGCCCTCATAATGTATGGGGAAATGGTGAGAGCGGTGAAGAGCAGCAGCGAGGCACTCACAGGTGTATGGGGCTGGCTGGAGCCACCCAAGGGCTCTGAGGGAGCTGCTGAAGGTGCTTAGCAAGACACTTTCCATCATTGCCCAGCAGTCTTGTTTCACTCAGGCGGTGCCAGCTGAGTGGAGTTGTGCAAAGGTGTTGCCCATGTCAAAGAAGAGGCAGAAGGATGATGTGGGGAGCTACAAGCACGTGGGTGTGACTTTGGTACCAGGGAAGGTCATGCAGCAGAGCAGAGGGGTTGGAGAGAGTGGGTCTTTGGAGACACTGAAAGCATGGCTGGAGATGGTCACGGAGAGCCTGCTGGAGCCGGCCCTGAACTTTGAGCACTTTGAGCTGCAGGGGATGCCCAGAGATGGGCAGTGGGCTAAAGCTTGTGTTTGCTGTGATGGGCGTGGAGGGGTGCTGGGGAAGAGGTGGTGCAGAGCGCGGTGCCGTGGGGGGCTTGTGCCAGAGGTGTGGGCAGCAGTGCGTGGGGGTGTGCAGCGCTGGCTGTGGGCAGGGGAAGGGTTAGAGTGATGTTGTGGAGGCTCCGTGTGGCGCTGGCTGTTGCTGTTGCTGGCACCGTAGTAGCTAAGAGAGGTCTCGTGGCCCTTTGGGCAGGCAGCGCCTTGAGGCCAGAGTCTGTCCCGTGTGAGGCTGTGAGAGGCTCGGGAGAAGGAAGGCAGAGGAGGCGCCGAGGCTGTGCTGCAGGAGAAGTTTATTGAGGGCAAAGGCAGGAGCAGCAAGGGGAAGGGAGGGGGTGCGAGGGGCAAAGGCAGGGCCAGCATCAGGCCAGGTGCGCTTGTTGCAGGAGCTGTTGCAGGGTGTGAGTGGTGGCAGGGTGGTGGGCAGGGCCCTCAGCAGGTGTAGCATCCCCTGGCGGCGCCGCAGCCGTAGCCCCGGCCCCCGAAGCCGTAGCCGTAGCCGAAGCCGGAGCCGTAGCCGGAGGAGATGGGCAGTCCCTGGGCGCTGAGCTCGCTGCCCAGGGCAGCCCCTGAGGAGGATCCGACGGCGGTGCTCTGGGGGAAGGAGGTGAGGATGGGTCCCGGCAGGGTGACCAGCACGGGGGAAGGCTGGATGAAGACGCGGGAGTCCTGGCACTGCATGACGCAGGGCTCGTTGCAGCTGTTGGCCAGCGGGGTGGGTCCGCAGGGGCGGCAGGCGTCGTAGCAGGCCATGGCTGTGGGGTGGAGGGTCCCTGGAAGGGAGAGAGCGAGAGAGAGAGGGCGTGGAGGGTGTGCGAGAGGGGCCTGCTGGGGCAGGAGAAGGAGGGCGAGGGGCTGGAGGCTGACCTGGTGGAGCGAGCAGAGCGCAGGGGAAGGCGTCAGGAGGCGGCTGTGAGGGCGAGAGGCGCTGGGCTGGCTTTATGCTGGCCGGGCTGGCAGCAGAGGCGAGGCCCGCCCAGCAGAGGTGGGGTGTCACCAGTGAGGTCACGGCGTGGCACTGGTGTGCTGTGGTTTGTGGGTGCCTTGTGGCCAGGGGGTCTCATTTCCTGGCAGCCCTCGATGTCTCCTCTGGACGCGTTGGTCGTGAAGAGAGAGGGAGTTGGGCATGAGCTGTAGCCTGGAGGCCGTCTTGGGCGCAGCAGTGACCAAAGGATGGAGCCCTCTGCTGTCAGAGCAGTAAGCAGTGAGGTCAGCAGCTGGGCCACCCTTGTCTTTCCATAGGCCACACTTTGCCCTGCTGAGTAACCTGCTTGACAGAGTATCTTGGGAGGCAGTCCTGAAGGGCAGTGGTGTCCAGGATGAGCAGACATGAGCAGACATGACCAAAGCATACATTCTTGAAGCAGGACCTCTCGATGGCTCATTAGCTGGTCATAGAATCTCAGAATCGGAGCTTTGTTTTCCTTGGAAAAGACCTCTATGAGCATCAGGTCCAACCATCAGCCTCCCAGCACCATGGCCATTAAACCATGTCCCAAAGTGCCATGTCCACACATTTCTTGGACACGCCCAGGGAGGAGGAGAAGCCATTGGGAAAGGCTAGGCTGGCTGCAGAGAGAGCTTTGGCTGGAGCTCCTCAGCCAAAGGAAGGAGAGTTGTGACGTCTGCATGAGAAGGCAGGGCACTCAGGAGGACTGCAAGGGTGTCGTGAGGATGGGAAGGAGAAACCTAGAGGGGCCAAAGCCCAATTCGAGTTGTTTGAGCTTCTGCCACAGCAGAAGGGCTTCTGTCTTCACCAGGCACTTTAGGAACATAAGGAGGACTGAGGAGAACGTCCAGCCTCTGTTGGCTGTGTAATGATGCACGGTGACCAAGCATGAGGAGAAGGCTGAGGTACTGAATGTCTTCTCTGGGCTGTTCTCAGGGTGGCCACTGCTGAGCAGGAGGAGGACAGGGCTGGGCTGCTGAGTGCAGCCCTCATAATGTATGGGGAAATGGTGAGAGCGGTGAAGAGCAGCAGCGAGGCACTCACAGGTGTATGGGGCTGGCTGGAGCCACCCAAGGGCTCTGAGGGAGCTGCTGAAGGTGCTTAGCAAGACACTTTCCATCATTGCCCAGCAGTCTTGTTTCACTCAGGCGGTGCCAGCTGAGTGGAGTTGTGCAAAGGTGTTGCCCATGTCAAAGAAGAGGCAGAAGGATGATGTGGGGAGCTACAAGC
Organism: Pogoniulus pusillus; assembly: GCF_015220805.1. NCBI lineage: Eukaryota > Metazoa > Chordata > Aves > Piciformes > Lybiidae > Pogoniulus > Pogoniulus pusillus. Next base: position 20,133,254 of record NC_087277.1, read on the forward strand.
ACGTGGGTGTGACTTTGGTACCAGGGAAGGTCATGCAGCAGAGCAGAGGGGTTGGAGAGAGTGGGTCTTTGGAGACACTGAAAGCATGGCTGGAGATGGTCACGGAGAGCCTGCTGGAGCCGGCCCTGAACTTTGAGCACTTTGAGCTGCAGGGGATGCCCAGAGATGGGCAGTGGGCTAAAGCTTGTGTTTGCTGTGATGGGCGTGGAGGGGTGCTGGGGAAGAGGTGGTGCAGAGCGCGGTGCCGTGGGGGGCTTGTGCCAGAGGTGTGGGCAGCAGTGCGTGGGGGTGTGCAGCGCTGGCTGTGGGCAGGGGAAGGGTTAGAGTGATGTTGTGGAGGCTCCGTGTGGCGCTGGCTGTTGCTGTTGCTGGCACCGTAGTAGCTAAGAGAGGTCTCGTGGCCCTTTGGGCAGGCAGCGCCTTGAGGCCAGAGTCTGTCCCGTGTGAGGCTGTGAGAGGCTCGGGAGAAGGAAGGCAGAGGAGGCGCCGAGGCTGTGCTGCAGGAGAAGTTTATTGAGGGCAAAGGCAGGAGCAGCAAGGGGAAGGGAGGGGGTGCGAGGGGCAAAGGCAGGGCCAGCATCAGGCCAGGTGCGCTTGTTGCAGGAGCTGTTGCAGGGTGTGAGTGGTGGCAGGGTGGTGGGCAGGGCCCTCAGCAGGTGTAGCATCCCCTGGCGGCGCCGCAGCCGTAGCCCCGGCCCCCGAAGCCGTAGCCGTAGCCGAAGCCGGAGCCGTAGCCGGAGGAGATGGGCAGTCCCTGGGCGCTGAGCTCGCTGCCCAGGGCAGCCCCTGAGGAGGATCCGACGGCGGTGCTCTGGGGGAAGGAGGTGAGGATGGGTCCCGGCAGGGTGACCAGCACGGGGGAAGGCTGGATGAAGACGCGGGAGTCCTGGCACTGCATGACGCAGGGCTCGTTGCAGCTGTTGGCCAGCGGGGTGGGTCCGCAGGGGCGGCAGGCGTCGTAGCAGGCCATGGCTGTGGGGTGGAGGGTCCCTGGAAGGGAGAGAGCGAGAGAGAGAGGGCGTGGAGGGTGTGCGAGAGGGGCCTGCTGGGGCAGGAGAAGGAGGGCGAGGGGCTGGAGGCTGACCTGGTGGAGCGAGCAGAGCGCAGGGGAAGGCGTCAGGAGGCGGCTGTGAGGGCGAGAGGCGCTGGGCTGGCTTTATGCTGGCCGGGCTGGCAGCAGAGGCGAGGCCCGCCCAGCAGAGGTGGGGTGTCACCAGTGAGGTCACGGCGTGGCACTGGTGTGCTGTGGTTTGTGGGTGCCTTGTGGCCAGGGGGTCTCATTTCCTGGCAGCCCTCGATGTCTCCTCTGGACGCGTTGGTCGTGAAGAGAGAGGGAGTTGGGCATGAGCTGTAGCCTGGAGGCCGTCTTGGGCGCAGCAGTGACCAAAGGATGGAGCCCTCTGCTGTCAGAGCAGTAAGCAGTGAGGTCAGCAGCTGGGCCACCCTTGTCTTTCCATAGGCCACACTTTGCCCTGCTGAGTAACCTGCTTGACAGAGTATCTTGGGAGGCAGTCCTGAAGGGCAGTGGTGTCCAGGATGAGCAGACATGAGCAGACATGACCAAAGCATACATTCTTGAAGCAGGACCTCTCGATGGCTCATTAGCTGGTCATAGAATCTCAGAATCGGAGCTTTGTTTTCCTTGGAAAAGACCTCTATGAGCATCAGGTCCAACCATCAGCCTCCCAGCACCATGGCCATTAAACCATGTCCCAAAGTGCCATGTCCACACATTTCTTGGACACGCCCAGGGAGGAGGAGAAGCCATTGGGAAAGGCTAGGCTGGCTGCAGAGAGAGCTTTGGCTGGAGCTCCTCAGCCAAAGGAAGGAGAGTTGTGACGTCTGCATGAGAAGGCAGGGCACTCAGGAGGACTGCAAGGGTGTCGTGAGGATGGGAAGGAGAAACCTAGAGGGGCCAAAGCCCAATTCGAGTTGTTTGAGCTTCTGCCACAGCAGAAGGGCTTCTGTCTTCACCAGGCACTTTAGGAACATAAGGAGGACTGAGGAGAACGTCCAGCCTCTGTTGGCTGTGTAATGATGCACGGTGACCAAGCATGAGGAGAAGGCTGAGGTACTGAATGTCTTCTCTGGGCTGTTCTCAGGGTGGCCACTGCTGAGCAGGAGGAGGACAGGGCTGGGCTGCTGAGTGCAGCCCTCATAATGTATGGGGAAATGGTGAGAGCGGTGAAGAGCAGCAGCGAGGCACTCACAGGTGTATGGGGCTGGCTGGAGCCACCCAAGGGCTCTGAGGGAGCTGCTGAAGGTGCTTAGCAAGACACTTTCCATCATTGCCCAGCAGTCTTGTTTCACTCAGGCGGTGCCAGCTGAGTGGAGTTGTGCAAAGGTGTTGCCCATGTCAAAGAAGAGGCAGAAGGATGATGTGGGGAGCTACAAGCACGTGGGTGTGACTTTGGTACCAGGGAAGGTCATGCAGCAGAGCAGAGGGGTTGGAGAGAGTGGGTCTTTGGAGACACTGAAAGCATGGCTGGAGATGGTCACGGAGAGTCTGCTGGAGCCGGCCCTGAACTTTGAGCACTTTGAGCTGCAGGGGATGCCCAGAGATGGGCAGTGGGCTAAAGCTTGTGTTTGCTGTGATGGGCGTGGAGGGGTGCTGGGGAAGAGGTGGTGCAGAGCGCGGTGCCGTGGGGGGCTTGTGCCAGAGGTGTGGGCAGCAGTGCGTGGGGGTGTGCAGCGCTGGCTGTGGGCAGGGGAAGGGTTAGAGTGATGTTGTGGAGGCTCCGTGTGGCGCTGGCTGTTGCTGTTGCTGGCACCGTAGTAGCTAAGAGAGGTCTCGTGGCCCTTTGGGCAGGCAGCGCCTTGAGGCCAGAGTCTGTCCCGTGTGAGGCTGTGAGAGGCTCGGGAGAAGGAAGGCAGAGGAGGCGCCGAGGCTGTGCTGCAGGAGAAGTTTATTGAGGGCAAAGGCAGGAGCAGCAAGGGGAAGGGAGGGGGTGCGAGGGGCAAAGGCAGGGCCAGCATCAGGCCAGGTGCGCTTGTTGCAGGAGCTGTTGCAGGGTGTGAGTGGTGGCAGGGTGGTGGGCAGGGCCCTCAGCAGGTGTAGCATCCCCTGGCGGCGCCGCAGCCGTAGCCCCGGCCCCCGAAGCCGTAGCCGAAGCCGGAGCCGTAGCCGGAGGAGATGGGCAGTCCCTGGGCGCTGAGCTCGCTGCCCAGGGCAGCCCCTGAGGAGGATCCGACGGCGGTGCTCTGGGGGAAGGAGGTGAGGATGGGTCCCGGCAGGGTGACCAGCACGGGGGAAGGCTGGATGAAGACGCGGGAGTCCTGGCACTGCCTGACGCAGGGCTCGTTGCAGCTGTTGGCCAGCGGGGTGGGTCCGCAGGGGCGGCAGGCGTCGTAGCAGGCCATGGCTGTGGGGTGGAGGGTCCCTGGAAGGGAGAGAGCGAGAGAGAGAGGGCGTGGAGGGTGTGCGAGAGGGGCCTGCTGGGGCAGGAGAAGGAGGGCGAGGGGCTGGAGGCTGACCTGGTGGAGCGAGCAGAGCGCAGGGGAAGGCGTCAGGAGGCGGCTGTGAGGGCGAGAGGCGCTGGGCTGGCTTTATGCTGGCCGGGCTGGCAGCAGAGGCGAGGCCCGCCCAGCAGAGGTGGGGTGTCACCAGTGAGGTCACGGCGTGGCACTGGTGTGCTGTGGTTTGTGGGTGCCTTGTGGCCAGGGGGTCTCATTTCCTGGCAGCCCTCGATGTCTCCTCTGGACGCGTTGGTCGTGAAGAGAGAGGGAGTTGGGCATGAGCTGTAGCCTGGAGGCCGTCTTGGGCGCAGCAGTGACCAAAGGATGGAGCCCTCTGCTGTCAGAGCAGTAAGCAGTGAGGTCAGCAGCTGGGCCACCCTTGTCTTTCCGAGGACAGATTTTGAGCTTTTGATGAGCCTGGTAGGCAGAGTCCCTGTGGGGACAACCCTGAAGGAGAAAAGTGCCCATAAGACTGGACAGGCTTGCAGGAGGAACTGGTGGGGGCTCAAGGGCAAACTGTCCCCATATGCCCTAAGAGTAGCAGGGCAGCGTGCAGCAGGTGGCTGCCCAGCTCAGGCCCTGGTGGTGGGGGCTTCCTGCCAAGGGTTGGGCAATATGCATGAGCCCAGGTGAGCATTTGCAGGCTGTTTGCCAGGCGAGCAGTGCTGGATGGTGAGGAAGATGAAGGGAGGTGGAGGGAGTTTGGTGGGACCGGGTGTGGGCAGGAATGCTGATGGAGCTGGCTGGTGACCTTGGGAGGCCACTGTCCCTTAGCTTGGCATGGTCCTGGTGCCTTGATGTGGTTCCTGAGGAGACCTCATAGCCCTTGTGTCTCAAAGATGAGGCTTGAGGTTTCAGGGCCAAGTGGACGGTGAGCCTGACCTTGTTGTGAGGACACAGCATGGAATCGTTCTTGCGGGCAAGCACTGCCAACCCCAGAGGGACAAGAAGGTGGTGAGGAGTGCTTGGTGTGGCCTTAGGATGAGGAGACTGGCTTTGACCTGCCTTGGTGTCCTCCGTAGTGGAGGGACTCGTTGTGTGGCAGAGGATAAACCCAAGGCTGATGTTCAGCTGGAATTATGACAAAGCCTTGGATGCCGTCTCCATTGCATGGCCCTAGACAAGCCATGGTGTGTGGGTTGTGTGAGTGGCCTGTGAAGTGACTGCAGAGGAGCTGAAGGTCTGGGCCCAGAGGTTTGTGATGAGTGGCCCAAAGTGCGGTTGGAGAAGAGCTGCCAGCAGGCTGTGGGAGGTGAGGTGATCTGATTGTCTCTGCAGCGCTGGTGAGACCCCCACGTCCCAGGGGAGCGTTTCCAGCCACTTGGAGAAGCCCTGCCAAAGGGTTTAGCAACCAGAGGTTTGGATGTGACCTTGAAAAGGTGCCACGGGAGCAAGGTCCGGGAAGGGTCACTCTGCTACTGACTACAGCAAGGGCCATGGAGTTGGAGTTGGTTTGGGACGATTCCCCCAGAGACACAGCAGCAACTGGAGACGCTCCTGCTGAGTCACAAAGTTGCAAGGGGACCTCCTTGCTCTCTGAAGCCCTGGTGGAGCTCAGGTGCTGCTAGATCCACTCTTAGTCGTGGACCTGTGCAAGGGATGATTCCTGCTGGAGGGGATACAGAGGTTAAGGGAGCCCCTGCTCTCGAGTCAGGAGGTTCAGAATGGGCCCTCTTGCTTTGTAAACTTGTCAGGAGTCGTGGTGTGACTGGATCCGGCAGAGCCATGTGGAGTCTTGTGTGCAGCTGAGCTCTGCCCAGTGGCAGGAGGGCATGGAGTCAGTGGAGCAAGTGCAGTGCAGGACCACCGAGGCACTGAAGGGCCTGGAGTGTCCTTCCTGCGAGGAGAAGCTGAGAGAGCTGGGAGGCTTTTCAGGGCGGAGGAAAGGCCACGCAGGGGAGATGTCAGCACTGTGTCTGAAATCCCTGCTGGGAGGGCATGGCAAGAGGGGAGGCAGGCTGTGCCCACGAGTGCAGATGGACAGGCGTGGAGAGGGCTGCCAAGAGATGCCATTGTCTTGGCAGAGGAGGCAAGGCCTTGTCAGTGTGAGGGTGGCAGAGGCTGCAGTCCAGAGGGGTTGGAGAGAGTGGGTCTTTGGAGACACTGAAAGCATGGCTGGAGATGGTCACGGAGAGTCTGCTGGAGCCGGCCCTGAACTTTGAGCACTTTGAGCTGCAGGGGATGCCCAGAGATGGGCAGTGGGCTAAAGCTTGTGTTTGCTGTGATGGGCGTGGAGGGGTGCTGGGGAAGAGGTGGTGCAGAGCGCGGTGCCGTGGGGGGCTTGTGCCAGAGGTGTGGGCAGCAGTGCGTGGGGGTGTGCAGCGCTGGCTGTGGGCAGGGGAAGGGTTAGAGTGATGTTGTGGAGGCTCCGTGTGGCGCTGGCTGTTGCTGTTGCTGGCACCGTAGTAGCTAAGAGAGGTCTCGTGGCCCTTTGGGCAGGCAGCGCCTTGAGGCCAGAGTCTGTCCCGTGTGAGGCTGTGAGAGGCTCGGGAGAAGGAAGGCAGAGGAGGCGCCGAGGCTGTGCTGCAGGAGAAGTTTATTGAGGGCAAAGGCAGGAGCAGCAAGGGGAAGGGAGGGGGTGCGAGGGGCAAAGGCAGGGCCAGCATCAGGCCAGGTGCGCTTGTTGCAGGAGCTGTTGCAGGGTGTGAGTGGTGGCAGGGTGGTGGGCAGGGCCCTCAGCAGGTGTAGCATCCCCTGGCGGCGCCGCAGCCGTAGCCCCGGCCCCCGAAGCCGGAGCCGTAGCCGGAGCCGTAGCCGGAGGAGATGGGCAGTCCCTGGGCGCTGAGCTCGCTGCCCAGGGCAGCCCCTGAGGAGGATCCGACGGCGGTGCTCTGGGGGAAGGAGGTGAGGATGGGTCCCGGCAGGGTGACCAGCACGGGGGAAGGCTGGATGAAGACGCGGGAGTCCTGGCACTGCATGACGCAGGGCTCGTTGCAGCTGTTGGCCAGCGGGGTGGGTCCGCAGGGGCGGCAGGCGTCGTAGCAGGCCATGGCTGTGGGGTGGAGGGTCCCTGGAAGGGAGAGAGCGAGAGAGAGAGGGCGTGGAGGGTGTGCGAGAGGGGCCTGCTGGGGCAGGAGAAGGAGGGCGAGGGGCTGGAGGCTGACCTGGTGGAGCGAGCAGAGCGCAGGGGAAGGCGTCAGGAGGCGGCTGTGAGGGCGAGAGGCGCTGGGCTGGCTTTATGCTGGCCGGGCTGGCAGCAGAGGCGAGGCCCGCCCAGCAGAGGTGGGGTGTCACCAGTGAGGTCACGGCGTGGCACTGGTGTGCTGTGGTTTGTGGGTGCCTTGTGGCCAGGGGGTCTCATTTCCTGGCAGCCCTCGATGTCTCCTCTGGACGCGTTGGTCGTGAAGAGAGAGGGAGTTGGGCATGAGCTGTAGCCTGGAGGCCGTCTTGGGCGCAGCAGTGACCAAAGGATGGAGCCCTCTGCTGTCAGAGCAGTAAGCAGTGAGGTCAGCAGCTGGGCCACCCTTGTCTTTCCGAGGACAGATTTTGAGCTTTTGATGAGCCTGGTAGGCAGAGTCCCTGTGGGGACAACCCTGAAGGAGAAAAGTGCCCATAAGACTGGACAGGCTTGCAGGAGGAACTGGTGGGGGCTCAAGGGCAAACTGTCCCCATATGCCCTAAGAGTAGCAGGGCAGCGTGCAGCAGGTGGCTGCCCAGCTCAGGCCCTGGTGGTGGGGGCTTCCTGCCAAGGGTTGGGCAATATGCATGAGCCCAGGTGAGCATTTGCAGGCTGTTTGCCAGGCGAGCAGTGCTGGATGGTGAGGAAGATGAAGGGAGGTGGAGGGAGTTTGGTGGGACCGGGTGTGGGCAGGAATGCTGATGGAGCTGGCTGGTGACCTTGGGAGGCCACTGTCCCTTAGCTTGGCATGGTCCTGGTGCCTTGATGTGGTTCCTGAGGAGACCTCATAGCCCTTGTGTCTCAAAGATGAGGCTTGAGGTTTCAGGGCCAAGTGGACGGTGAGCCTGACCTTGTTGTGAGGACACAGCATGGAATCGTTCTTGCGGGCAAGCACTGCCAACCCCAGAGGGACAAGAAGGTGGTGAGGAGTGCTTGGTGTGGCCTTAGGATGAGGAGACTGGCTTTGACCTGCCTTGGTGTCCTCCGTAGTGGAGGGACTCGTTGTGTGGCAGAGGATAAACCCAAGGCTGATGTTCAGCTGGAATTATGACAAAGCCTTGGATGCTGTCTCCATTGCATGGCCCTAGACAAGCCATGGTGTGTGGGTTGTGTGAGTGGCCTGTGAAGTGACTGCAGAGGAGCTGAAGGTCTGGGCCCAGAGGTTTGTGATGAGTGGCCCAAAGTGCGGTTGGAGAAGAGCTGCCAGCAGGCTGTGGGAGGTGAGGTGATCTGATTGTCTCTGCAGCGCTGGTGAGACCCCCACGTCCCAGGGGAGCGTTTCCAGCCACTTGGAGAAGCCCTGCCAAAGGGTTTAGCAACCAGAGGTTTGGATGTGACCTTGAAAAGGTGCCACGGGAGCAAGGTCCGGGAAGGGTCACTCTGCCTACTGACTACAGCAAGGGCCATGGAGTTGGAGTTGGTTTGGGACGATTCCCCCAGAGACACAGCAGCAACTGGAGACGCTCCTGCTGAGTCACAAAGTTGCAAGGGGACCTCCTTGCTCTCTGAAGCCCTGGTGGAGCTCAGGTGCTGCTAGATCCACTCTTAGTCGTGGACCTGTGCAAGGGATGATTCCTGCTGGAGGGGATACAGAGGTTAAGGGAGCCCCTGCTCTCGAGTCAGGAGGTTCAGAATGGGCCCTCTTGCTTTGTAAACTTGTCAGGAGTCGTGGTGTGACTGGATCCGGCAGAGCCATGTGGAGTCTTGTGTGCAGCTGAGCTCTGCCCAGTGGCAGGAGGGCATGGAGTCAGTGGAGCAAGTGCAGTGCAGGACCACCGAGGCACTGAAGGGCCTGGAGTGTCCTTCCTGCGAGGAGAAGCTGAGAGAGCTGGGAGGCTTTTCAGGGCGGAGGAAAGGCCACGCAGGGGAGATGTCAGCACTGTGTCTGAAATCCCTGCTGGGAGGGCATGGCAAGAGGGGAGGCAGGCTGTGCCCACGAGTGCAGATGGACAGGCGTGGAGAGGGCTGCCAAGAGATGCCATTGTCTTGGCAGAGGAGGCAAGGCCTTGTCAGTGTGAGGGTGGCAGAGGCTGCAGTCCAGAGGGGTTGGAGAGAGTGGGTCTTTGGAGACACTGAAGGCATGGCTGGAGATGGTCACGGAGAGTCTGCTGGAGCCGGCCCTGAACTTTGAGCACTTTGAGCTGCAGGGGATGCCCAGAGATGGGCAGTGGGCTAAAGCTTGTGTTTGCTGTGATGGGCGTGGAGGGGTGCTGGGGAAGAGGTGGTGCAGAGCGCGGTGCCGTGGGGGGCTTGTGCCAGAGGTGTGGGCAGCAGTGCGTGGGGGTGTGCAGCGCTGGCTGTGGGCAGGGGAAGGGTTAGAGTGATGTTGTGGAGGCTCCGTGTGGCGCTGGCTGTTGCTGTTGCTGGCACCGTAGTAGCTAAGAGAGGTCTCGTGGCCCTTTGGGCAGGCAGCGCCTTGAGGCCAGAGTCTGTCCCGTGTGAGGCTGTGAGAGGCTCGGGAGAAGGAAGGCAGAGGAGGCGCCGAGGCTGTGCTGCAGGAGAAGTTTATTGAGGGCAAAGGCAGGAGCAGCAAGGGGAAGGGAGGGGGTGCGAGGGGCAAAGGCAGGGCCAGCATCAGGCCAGGTGCGCTTGTTGCAGGAGCTGTTGCAGGGTGTGAGTGGTGGCAGGGTGGTGGGCAGGGCCCTCAGCAGGTGTAGCATCCCCTGGCGGCGCCGCAGCCGTAGCCCCGGCCCCCGAAGCCGTAGCCGAAGCCGGAGCCGTAGCCGGAGGAGATGGGCAGTCCCTGGGCGCTGAGCTCGCTGCCCAGGGCAGCCCCTGAGGAGGATCCGACGGCGGTGCTCTGGGGGAAGGAGGTGAGGATGGGTCCCGGCAGGGTGACCAGCACGGGGGAAGGCTGGATGAAGACGCGGGAGTCCTGGCACTGCATGACGCAGGGCTCGTTGCAGCTGTTGGCCAGCGGGGTGGGTCCGCAGGGGCGGCAGGCGTCGTAGCAGGCCATGGCTGTGGGGTGGAGGGTCCCTGGAAGGGAGAGAGCGAGAGAGAGAGGGCGTGGAGGGTGTGCGAGAGGGGCCTGCTGGGGCAGGAGAAGGAGGGCGAGGGGCTGGAGGCTGACCTGGTGGAGCGAGCAGAGCGCAGGGGAAGGCGTCAGGAGGCGGCTGTGAGGGCGAGAGGCGCTGGGCTGGCTTTATGCTGGCCGGGCTGGCAGCAGAGGCGAGGCCCGCCCAGCAGAGGTGGGGTGTCACCAGTGAGGTCACGGCGTGGCACTGGTGTGCTGTGGTTTGTGGGTGCCTTGTGGCCAGGGGGTCTCATTTCCTGGCAGCCCTCGATGTCTCCTCTGGACGCGTTGGTCGTGAAGAGAGAGGGAGTTGGGCATGAGCTGTAGCCTGGAGGCCGTCTTGGGCGCAGCAGTGACCAAAGGATGGAGCCCTCTGCTGTCAGAGCAGTAAGCAGTGAGGTCAGCAGCTGGGCCACCCTTGTCTTTCCGAGGACAGATTTTGAGCTTTTGATGAGCCTGGTAGGCAGAGTCCCTGTGGGGACAACCCTGAAGGAGAAAAGTGCCCATAAGACTGGACAGGCTTGCAGGAGGAACTGGTGGGGGCTCAAGGGCAAACTGTCCCCATATGCCCTAAGAGTAGCAGGGCAGCGTGCAGCAGGTGGCTGCCCAGCTCAGGCCCTGGTGGTGGGGGCTTCCTGCCAAGGGTTGGGCAATATGCATGAGCCCAGGTGAGCATTTGCAGGCTGTTTGCCAGGCGAGCAGTGCTGGATGGTGAGGAAGATGAAGGGAGGTGGAGGGAGTTTGGTGGGACCGGGTGTGGGCAGGAATGCTGATGGAGCTGGCTGGTGACCTTGGGAGGCCACTGTCCCTTAGCTTGGCATGGTCCTGGTGCCTTGATGTGGTTCCTGAGGAGACCTCATAGCCCTTGTGTCTCAAAGATGAGGCTTGAGGTTTCAGGGCCAAGTGGACGGTGAGCCTGACCTTGTTGTGAGGACACAGCATGGAATCGTTCTTGCGGGCAAGCACTGCCAACCCCAGAGGGACAAGAAGGTGGTGAGGAGTGCTTGGTGTGGCCTTAGGATGAGGAGACTGGCTTTGACCTGCCTTGGTGTCCTCCGTAGTGGAGGGACTCGTTGTGTGGCAGAGGATAAACCCAAGGCTGATGTTCAGCTGGAATTATGACAAAGCCTTGGATGCCGTCTCCATTGCATGGCCCTAGACAAGCCATGGTGTGTGGGTTGTGTGAGTGGCCTGTGAAGTGACTGCAGAGGAGCTGAAGGTCTGGGCCCAGAGGTTTGTGATGAGTGGCCCAAAGTGCGGTTGGAGAAGAGCTGCCAGCAGGCTGTGGGAGGTGAGGTGATCTGATTGTCTCTGCAGCGCTGGTGAGACCCCCACGTCCCAGGGGAGCGTTTCCAGCCACTTGGAGAAGCCCTGCCAAAGGGTTTAGCAACCAGAGGTTTGGATGTGACCTTGAAAAGGTGCCACGGGAGCAAGGTCCGGGAAGGGTCACTCTGCTACTGACTACAGCAAGGGCCATGGAGTTGGAGTTGGTTTGGGACGATTCCCCCAGAGACACAGCAGCAACTGGAGACGCTCCTGCTGAGTCACAAAGTTGCAAGGGGACCTCCTTGCTCTCTGAAGCCCTGGTGGAGCTCAGGTGCTGCTAGATCCACTCTTAGTCGTGGACCTGTGCAAGGGATGATTCCTGCTGGAGGGGATACAGAGGTTAAGGGAGCCCCTGCTCTCGAGTCAGGAGGTTCAGAATGGGCCCTCTTGCTTTGTAAACTTGTCAGGAGTCGTGGTGTGACTGGATCCGGCAGAGCCATGTGGAGTCTTGTGTGCAGCTGAGCTCTGCCCAGTGGCAGGAGGGCATGGAGTCAGTGGAGCAAGTGCAGTGCAGGACCACCGAGGCACTGAAGGGCCTGGAGTGTCCTTCCTGCGAGGAGAAGCTGAGAGAGCTGGGAGGCTTTTCAGGGCGGAGGAAAGGCCACGCAGGGGAGATGTCAGCACTGTGTCTGAAATCCCTGCTGGGAGGGCATGGCAAGAGGGGAGGCAGGCTGTGCCCACGAGTGCAGATGGACAGGCGTGGAGAGGGCTGCCAAGAGATGCCATTGTCTTGGCAGAGGAGGCAAGGCCTTGTCAGTGTGAGGGTGGCAGAGGCTGCAGTCCAGAGGGGTTGGAGAGAGTGGGTCTTTGGAGACACTGAAGGCATGGCTGGAGATGGTCACGGAGAGTCTGCTGGAGCCGGCCCTGAACTTTGAGCACTTTGAGCTGCAGGGGATGCCCAGAGATGGGCAGTGGGCTAAAGCTTGTGTTTGCTGTGATGGGCGTGGAGGGGTGCTGGGGAAGAGGTGGTGCAGAGCGCGGTGCCGTGGGGGGCTTGTGCCAGAGGTGTGGGCAGCAGTGCGTGGGGGTGTGCAGCGCTGGCTGTGGGCAGGGGAAGGGTTAGAGTGATGTTGTGGAGGCTCCGTGTGGCGCTGGCTGTTGCTGTTGCTGGCACCGTAGTAGCTAAGAGAGGTCTCGTGGCCCTTTGGGCAGGCAGCGCCTTGAGGCCAGAGTCTGTCCCGTGTGAGGCTGTGAGAGGCTCGGGAGAAGGAAGGCAGAGGAGGCGCCGAGGCTGTGCTGCAGGAGAAGTTTATTGAGGGCAAAGGCAGGAGCAGCAAGGGGAAGGGAGGGGGTGCGAGGGGCAAAGGCAGGGCCAGCATCAGGCCAGGTGCGCTTGTTGCAGGAGCTGTTGCAGGGTGTGAGTGGTGGCAGGGTGGTGGGCAGGGCCCTCAGCAGGTGTAGCATCCCCTGGCGGCGCCGCAGCCGTAGCCCCGGCCCCCGAAGCCGTAGCCGTAGCCGAAGCCGGAGCCGTAGCCGGAGGAGATGGGCAGTCCCTGGGCGCTGAGCTCGCTGCCCAGGGCAGCCCCTGAGGAGGATCCGACGGCGGTGCTCTGGGGGAAGGAGGTGAGGATGGGTCCCGGCAGGGTGACCAGCACGGGGGAAGGCTGGATGAAGACGCGGGAGTCCTGGCACTGCCTGACGCAGGGCTCGTTGCAGCTGTTGGCCAGCGGGGTGGGTCCGCAGGGGCGGCAGGCGTCGTAGCAGGCCATGGCTGTGGGGTGGAGGGTCCCTGGAAGGGAGAGAGCGAGAGAGAGAGGGCGTGGAGGGTGTGCGAGAGGGGCCTGCTGGGGCAGGAGAAGGAGGGCGAGGGGCTGGAGGCTGACCTGGTGGAGCGAGCAGAGCGCAGGGGAAGGCGTCAGGAGGCGGCTGTGAGGGCGAGAGGCGCTGGGCTGGCTTTATGCTGGCCGGGCTGGCAGCAGAGGCGAGGCCCGCCCAGCAGAGGTGGGGTGTCACCAGTGAGGTCACGGCGTGGCACTGGTGTGCTGTGGTTTGTGGGTGCCTTGTGGCCAGGGGGTCTCATTTCCTGGCAGCCCTCGATGTCTCCTCTGGACGCGTTGGTCGTGAAGAGAGAGGGAGTTGGGCATGAGCTGTAGCCTGGAGGCCGTCTTGGGCGCAGCAGTGACCAAAGGATGGAGCCCTCTGCTGTCAGAGCAGTAAGCAGTGAGGTCAGCAGCTGGGCCACCCTTGTCTTTCCGAGGACAGATTTTGAGCTTTTGATGAGCCTGGTAGGCAGAGTCCCTGTGGGGACAACCCTGAAGGAGAAAAGTGCCCATAAGACTGGACAGGCTTGCAGGAGGAACTGGTGGGGGCTCAAGGGCAAACTGTCCCCATATGCCCTAAGAGTAGCAGGGCAGCGTGCAGCAGGTGGCTGCCCAGCTCAGGCCCTGGTGGTGGGGGCTTCCTGCCAAGGGTTGGGCAATATGCATGAGCCCAGGTGAGCATTTGCAGGCTGTTTGCCAGGCGAGCAGTGCTGGATGGTGAGGAAGATGAAGGGAGGTGGAGGGAGTTTGGTGGGACCGGGTGTGGGCAGGAATGCTGATGGAGCTGGCTGGTGACCTTGGGAGGCCACTGTCCCTTAGCTTGGCATGGTCCTGGTGCCTTGATGTGGTTCCTGAGGAGACCTCATAGCCCTTGTGTCTCAAAGATGAGGCTTGAGGTTTCAGGGCCAAGTGGACGGTGAGCCTGACCTTGTTGTGAGGACACAGCATGGAATCGTTCTTGCGGGCAAGCACTGCCAACCCCAGAGGGACAAGAAGGTGGTGAGGAGTGCTTGGTGTGGCCTTAGGATGAGGAGACTGGCTTTGACCTGCCTTGGTGTCCTCCGTAGTGGAGGGACTCGTTGTGTGGCAGAGGATAAACCCAAGGCTGATGTTCAGCTGGAATTATGACAAAGCCTTGGATGCCGTCTCCATTGCATGGCCCTAGACAAGCCATGGTGTGTGGGTTGTGTGAGTGGCCTGTGAAGTGACTGCAGAGGAGCTGAAGGTCTGGGCCCAGAGGTTTGTGATGAGTGGCCCAAAGTGCGGTTGGAGAAGAGCTGCCAGCAGGCTGTGGGAGGTGAGGTGATCTGATTGTCTCTGCAGCGCTGGTGAGACCCCCACGTCCCAGGGGAGCGTTTCCAGCCACTTGGAGAAGCCCTGCCAAAGGGTTTAGCAACCAGAGGTTTGGATGTGACCTTGAAAAGGTGCCACGGGAGCAAGGTCCGGGAAGGGTCACTCTGCTACTGACTACAGCAAGGGCCATGGAGTTGGAGTTGGTTTGGGACGATTCCCCCAGAGACACAGCAGCAACTGGAGACGCTCCTGCTGAGTCACAAAGTTGCAAGGGGACCTCCTTGCTCTCTGAAGCCCTGGTGGAGCTCAGGTGCTGCTAGATCCACTCTTAGTCGTGGACCTGTGCAAGGGATGATTCCTGCTGGAGGGGATACAGAGGTTAAGGGAGCCCCTGCTCTCGAGTCAGGAGGTTCAGAATGGGCCCTCTTGCTTTGTAAACTTGTCAGGAGTCGTGGTGTGACTGGATCCGGCAGAGCCATGTGGAGTCTTGTGTGCAGCTGAGCTCTGCCCAGTGGCAGGAGGGCATGGAGTCAGTGGAGCAAGTGCAGTGCAGGACCACCGAGGCACTGAAGGGCCTGGAGTGTCCTTCCTGCGAGGAGAAGCTGAGAGAGCTGGGAGGCTTTTCAGGGCGGAGGAAAGGCCACGCAGGGGAGATGTCAGCACTGTGTCTGAAATCCCTGCTGGGAGGGCATGGCAAGAGGGGAGGCAGGCTGTGCCCACGAGTGCAGATGGACAGGCGTGGAGAGGGCTGCCAAGAGATGCCATTGTCTTGGCAGAGGAGGCAAGGCCTTGTCAGTGTGAGGGTGGCAGAGGCTGCAGTCCAGAGGGGTTGGAGAGAGTGGGTCTTTGGAGACACTGAAGGCATGGCTGGAGATGGTCACGGAGAGTCTGCTGGAGCCGGCCCTGAACTTTGAGCACTTTGAGCTGCAGGGGATGCCCAGAGATGGGCAGTGGGCTAAAGCTTGTGTTTGCTGTGATGGGCGTGGAGGGGTGCTGGGGAAGAGGTGGTGCAGAGCGCGGTGCCGTGGGGGGCTTGTGCCAGAGGTGTGGGCAGCAGTGCGTGGGGGTGTGCAGCGCTGGCTGTGGGCAGGGGAAGGGTTAGAGTGATGTTGTGGAGGCTCCGTGTGGCGCTGGCTGTTGCTGTTGCTGGCACCGTAGTAGCTAAGAGAGGTCTCGTGGCCCTTTGGGCAGGCAGCGCCTTGAGGCCAGAGTCTGTCCCGTGTGAGGCTGTGAGAGGCTCGGGAGAAGGAAGGCAGAGGAGGCGCCGAGGCTGTGCTGCAGGAGAAGTTTATTGAGGGCAAAGGCAGGAGCAGCAAGGGGAAGGGAGGGGGTGCGAGGGGCAAAGGCAGGGCCAGCATCAGGCCAGGTGCGCTTGTTGCAGGAGCTGTTGCAGGGTGTGAGTGGTGGCAGGGTGGTGGGCAGGGCCCTCAGCAGGTGTAGCATCCCCTGGCGGCGCCGCAGCCGTAGCCCCGGCCCCCGAAGCCGTAGCCGAAGCCGGAGCCGTAGCCGGAGGAGATGGGCAGTCCCTGGGCGCTGAGCTCGCTGCCCAGGGCAGCCCCTGAGGAGGATCCGACGGCGGTGCTCTGGGGGAAGGAGGTGAGGATGGGTCCCGGCAGGGTGACCAGCACGGGGGAAGGCTGGATGAAGACGCGGGAGTCCTGGCACTGCATGACGCAGGGCTCGTTGCAGCTGTTGGCCAGCGGGGTGGGTCCGCAGGGGCGGCAGGCGTCGTAGCAGGCCATGGCTGTGGGGTGGAGGGTCCCTGGAAGGGAGAGAGCGAGAGAGAGAGGGCGTGGAGGGTGTGCGAGAGGGGCCTGCTGGGGCAGGAGAAGGAGGGCGAGGGGCTGGAGGCTGACCTGGTGGAGCGAGCAGAGCGCAGGGGAAGGCGTCAGGAGGCGGCTGTGAGGGCGAGAGGCGCTGGGCTGGCTTTATGCTGGCCGGGCTGGCAGCAGAGGCGAGGCCCGCCCAGCAGAGGTGGGGTGTCACCAGTGAGGTCACGGCGTGGCACTGGTGTGCTGTGGTTTGTGGGTGCCTTGTGGCCAGGGGGTCTCATTTCCTGGCAGCCCTCGATGTCTCCTCTGGACGCGTTGGTCGTGAAGAGAGAGGGAGTTGGGCATGAGCTGTAGCCTGGAGGCCGTCTTGGGCGCAGCAGTGACCAAAGGATGGAGCCCTCTGCTGTCAGAGCAGTAAGCAGTGAGGTCAGCAGCTGGGCCACCCTTGTCTTTCCGAGGACAGATTTTGAGCTTTTGATGAGCCTGGTAGGCAGAGTCCCTGTGGGGACAACCCTGAAGGAGAAAAGTGCCCATAAGACTGGACAGGCTTGCAGGAGGAACTGGTGGGGGCTCAAGGGCAAACTGTCCCCATATAGCCCTTGTGTCTCAAAGATGAGGCTTGAGGTTTCAGGGCCAAGTGGACGGTGAGCCTGACCTTGTTGTGAGGACACAGCATGGAATCGTTCTTGCGGGCAAGCACTGCCAACCCCAGAGGGACAAGAAGGTGGTGAGGAGTGCTTGGTGTGGCCTTAGGATGAGGAGACTGGCTTTGACCTGCCTTGGTGTCCTCCGTAGTGGAGGGACTCGTTGTGTGGCAGAGGATAAACCCAAGGCTGATGTTCAGCTGGAATTATGACAAAGCCTTGGATGCCGTCTCCATTGCATGGCCCTAGACAAGCCATGGTGTGTGGGTTGTGTGAGTGGCCTGTGAAGTGACTGCAGAGGAGCTGAAGGTCTGGGCCCAGAGGTTTGTGATGAGTGGCCCAAAGTGCGGTTGGAGAAGAGCTGCCAGCAGGCTGTGGGAGGTGAGGTGATCTGATTGTCTCTGCAGCGCTGGTGAGACCCCCACGTCCCAGGGGAGCGTTTCCAGCCATGTAGTCCTGGCCCCAAATGACATAACCGCACAAGGTTGCTAAATCCCGACTATCATCCTCCTTGCTTGAACAGCTGCCTTGCACCTATTAGTAATTTCCAAGGAACCACCTCTCTGATATGAGGTCACAAAAATTGCTATTATCTTGGTTACCGGCCTGCCCAGTTTCGGCTCTCTGACGGTCTGTGGACCTGAAACTGGAACAAGCCTACAGTTATAAGTTCTGTATTCGTGGTGTTAAGGGTCATATTTTAGTGGTTGCCTTGGCACCGTGAGGATGCTTCTTCTAAATCCTGCTCAGCATCTAGCAATAATACCATTGGGTAGGTTGGAGGTTTTGAAAGCTTTTTCTGGTCTTGCCTTTAAGGTTCATGTCCATTTCTTCATGCCTCAGTAGCCTCTGTTTTATCCCAGAATATGTTAACACATTTTTACCCTTTGTTTCACAAGGAGACATGGGGAAATCTAACAGAGGTGGACCTGTCAAGGTTGCTGCTGCTGGTTTGTAAACCTGCCTTGATGGCAAGGTTCCTTCCCTTGATTAATTTCATAGCTTAGAAATATTAAAACGTAATAGTCTTTTGTTTCTATGGCAACAGAGGCAGTAGATATTCATGGGCTGGAGATGTTGGCATCTTGCTTTCATCACAAGACAAAGAAAATTGCTTTAAGGTTGTCAGAAAACAACACAGATAGATGAAGAGAAAGCTGTGCCTGTAATAGTTCAGCAAAGGACAATACCTGGTCCCAGAACTCAGGGCTGTTAGCTTCAGTGTGTTCCATCTTAGGAAGCTGGTGTTCTGGAACTGTTTTTCCTGCCTGGATAGGTGGCTGTGACTTACGGTCTTTGCATCTTTTATGAGAAGGTGCCCATCCTGGGTCTGAGGATACATTTCTGCTATTCTCCCCAGCACAGAATGATCAGATGAGTTGAGAGGGACCTTAAAGGTCATCCAGCTCAGCCCCTCTGCAGTCAGCAGTGACATCCCCATCTGGAACAGGTTTCTCAGAGCCCCAGACAAACTGACCTGGAATGATTCCAGTGATGGGACATCTACGCCCTCTTTGGACAACCTGGACCTGAGTCTCGCCACTCGCACAGAGAATTTCCTGGGTTTATCTCATCTAAATATATTTTTTAGTTTGAAATCATCACTGTTGGTCTTCTCACTGCACTCCCCGATCAAGTCCCTTTCCAATCTTTCTGTATCTCCCTTTAAATTGTAAATGGCCACCTGAAGGCCTCTCTGGACTCTTCTCCATACTCAACAACCCCAACTGTCTCAGCCAGCCCTTGAATCATGTCCATGTCCTCCTCTGGCCCAACTCTGACAAGTGCATGTCTCTCTTCTGCTGAGGACTCCAGAGATGGATGAAGTGCTCTAGGTGGGGTCTCAAGATGGGTAAGGGTGGTGTTGCAATTGCAATTACATAGGGACAGGTACTTGCAGTTACTTTCCCTGCACTCAGGAAAGCTGAAGCAAACACATCAGGACACCCATTGCTGGGGGGCTACAGAGCTGGGGGCTGGCATGAGACATCCAAGCCAGCAAGGAAGGGTGAGCAAGAGGATGGCAATTCTTGGGAGCAAGAGGGCTGCTGGCACAGCCTCCAGTCGGAGCAGGGACACAGTATCTGAAGGGGGCCTACAGAAATGCCAGGGAGGGACTTTTTAGGCTATCATGTAGTGACAGGACTGGGGAGAATGGAACAAAGCTGAATCTCCCCATGAGATTCAGACTGGACAAGAGGAGGAAGTTCTTCACCATGAGAGTTGTGAGAGCCTGGAATGGGCTTCCCAGGCACGTGATTGAGGCCCCATCCCTGGAGGGGTTTAAGGCCAGGCTGGATGAGGCTCTGGGCAGCCTGGTTTAGGGTAGGGTGTCCCTGCCCATGGCAAGGGGGTTCGAAGTTGATGATCCTTGTGGTCCCTTCCAACCCTGACTGATTCTATGATTCTATGATGTGGGTTTGACGTGACCATTGAAGGACATCGAGTGCAGTCAGCAGGGACATCAGCAACTAGAGGGGATTAGTTAGAGCCTCGAACAACCTGACCTGGAATGGTTCCAGGGATGCGGAATCTCCAACCCCCCCCATCTGCATTCATGCACGCGCAGCAATAAACCTTGTGTGCACACATGCAGGCGTAGATGACCGCAGAGAGGTGCAGACATGCACACAGAGAGGTGCAGACATGCACACAGATGTGGACTGCGCATATGCCTGTCCTGGCCGTCCACATGTGGGCTGGTAGCTGCAGTATGCCTGCAGATACAGGCAGTGCCCATGCACTCTCGCCCGTGTGCCGCACCTCACGCGCGTCCCTCACCGCCTTCTCCCCAACAAGCGTACAACACGCACGGTAAGCTCCGGTACGCATGTGTCCTGCCCCTCACGCACACCGCCTCTGCGCATGCGTGCGGTACTCTCCCCATGCTGCGCGTACCGTAGCGTTCGGTACGCATGCGTAACGCCTTACGCGCACCCGCTCGGTACGCGTGCCTCGCTTTCCCTATGCCGCTCGTACGTTAACCTCCCTGCGCAAACGTAAGGCGCCTGTCCAAGTCATTCACGCATGCGAGCCGTGCTGTGCTTACGCGAGCGTACGGAGCGCACGCACCTGCCGGCGCTCTGCACACGCAGCGCACGGGAAGCAGGGCGCACTGCTCCTGCGCTTGCACGCAGCGGCTGCGCACCGCCCGCTCCTTAGGCACGCGTGTTCATGCGCGCTGCACACCGCGGCTGAACTACCGCTCCCGTCAATCCAGTGAGGAGGGGGCGGGACTTGAGGCGGGGCCTAGTCAGGGAGGGGGCGTGTCCTTTTTCTAGCCCAGCCTCCTCTGCCGTTTCTTATTGGTTGAGGCATCTTCGTCGCCGGGTGACGGCGGGACGCGGTGCGCGCGCGGGGAGGGGCTCGCGGGGGGTGGGAGGGGGGGGGGGGCTGGGGGTGTGCGCGAGCGCCGGGCTCGAGTCAGCGGCGGGAGCGGCCGCGGGGTTCAAGCCGTGAGGCTGAGGGGGGGCGGAGGTGGTGATCTTGGATCGATTGATCGATTACCGAAAGCGGGGAGTGCAGCCGTGATCACCATGGGAGATCTAAGCGGGCTTGGGATCACCGCCTACGAGCGGTAGGACCGGCGGGAACATGGCGGAGAGGTAAGAACCGGCATCGCGGGGGGGTGGGAATTGAGGTTTCTGAGGGGGGACTGAGGCCTACAAGGGGCTGCCCCTCCAGTCCGAAGCAACCTAGACCGCCCTGAGCGGCCCTGGAGGGGGCCTTTGGCCCTCCGGCGGAGCTGGGGCGGGCAGTCTGAGCTCTTTTTCCTAATCCCTTTTTCTACTTCTCCTCCCCCACAGAGCTCTATAGGAATTACAGGGGTGCCCCCGCCTTTGGGGTGTTTATGACTCCCTACCGCTTGCCTTCAGGTGTATCCCTGCCCCTTTTCTTGAGGAGGAGGGCTGTTTTCCCTTTTTATTTTCTTCTGGATGTTTTGGGTTTTTTTGGGATGGGGGGGATGTCGGATTTTATTAGTGGGGGTGTCAACAGCGCCCTGGATTCTTATTGGGGTGTTTGTGGGGGTAGGTTTGGATCGGGACCCCACCCTGCGCTCTGGGTGGTTATAGGGGAGTGTGGGTATAACTCTCCCCAGCCTCTTTTTTGGTGCATGAGGAGGAGGTTGGGTGCAAGACGGAGATGGAGGGGAGGAGGGATCCCAAATCGAAGGGATCCCAACCCCACCCTGATTTTCAGGGGGATATTAGTAAAAGAGAGGGAGGCTGGATCCCACCGTGCTGCTTGTGGAGGGGCTGCATCCCACCTTATTCCTTCTGGAGGAGTTGTATCCCACCCTGCTCCCCTCCTTTTCTCTATGGAAGGGGTTTTGAAGGTGCTGGATCCCACTTTGCTCCTTATGGAAGAGGTTCTGGAGAGGCTGAATCCCACCCTCTTGCCTATAAAAGGCGTTTTGGAGGGGCTGGATGCCATCCTGTACCCTACGGAGCGACTAGATCCCCCCCCGTTCTCGTTATGGAACAGGTTCTGGAGGGGCTGGATTCCACCGTGCTCCCCTTGCAGGGGTGATGGAGGAGCTGTATCCTCCCCTGGTGCCCATGGAGCGAGTGGGCTGGATCCTGTCTTGTTCCCTATGGAGGAGAAGGTTCCCCTCCTGAGTCTTAGTGTGAGGGGGTGTTCTGAAGGGGACTGGATCTATCGGGGATATTTTGGAGAGGGCTGGATCCCATCCTCTGCCGTATGGATGCCGTAGGGAGGAGGTTTTCGGATCGGGATGGATCCCACCCGTCGGGAGGCAGGCATGGGAGGTGTTTGTAGGGAGGGGTAAGGTATGGCAGGGCGTATGGGGGGTGGGGGGATGGGGGTGTTCCAGCAAGGTGGTGCTGGGGTGGGTGTGGATGCAGAGATGCAGTGAGAAAGGGGTGCGGGCAGGGCTGGGAGGGGGCTGTAAGGGGGGAGGGGGCTGCTGCAGGATGCGCAGAGATTTGCGGGGAGGTTTAGTTGTTGAGTTGAGACGGTTTGTGCCGGCGAGGGGGTATTTTAGCTCACTTGTGCACTGGTTGGGGATTTTGGTGGTTTTTTCCATCCTTTCCCCGCCCCCCCCCCCCCCCCCCCCCCCCCCGCCTCTGCGCTGCTCCTGCCGCTTCTCCCCGGCTCTGCATTTTCCATCTACAAAAAAATCCTGCAGGATTTTGGGGTTCCAGCTGCAAAAGAAAATGCAGGATTTCTGAGAGGGGAATGGACGACATGCAAAATGTTTATTTCTTTATCCCCCCACTTCCTTGGCCGTCGTCAAGGTTTTTAATCAACCCTTGAGTGACCTCTACAGAGAAACCCGCAGCTGCTGTGCCTCTGGTTCCTCACCTGCCACAGGCAGCTGGGTGAGCTTCAGGGGTGAGGTGAGGTGGGTAGGACAGAAAAAAGAAGGTATTTTAGATTTGTAACCTCAAATGAATGAAGTGAAGAGCTCATGGGGAAGATTTCAGGTACTTGAAAGCAGCAGGTGGATTGGGTAGGGCTCTGGTGAGCAAAATGTGATGCTGTGCTTGGTGCCAGCAGGATGGTGGCCATGCTGCTGACCTCCGTGGATGGTGGGTTGATCTTCTCCATGGATGGAGGTTGATTTCCACCACGGGTGGTGGGTTGATCTCTGTCACGGATGGAGGTTTGGTCTTCTCCACGGGTGGTGGGTTGATCTCCTGCATGAAGCATCTGCCCTAGGTGGTATCTGCAGCTGAATGTTCGTCCAACCACATGATTCTTCAAAACAAGGTGGCTGAACCTTGCTACAAAGCTGTTTTCCTGCATCTGAAAGATGATTTGGGTGCTGTGAGGAAGGGAAGGGTGGAGGAACTGACACCCTCATAATTTGCCATCATCAGGCTGCTGCAAAACTGTCTCTCTGCTGACTCTGGAAGCATGATGGGAAGTGACAAAAGGTGGTGGTTGGTGCTTGGAAGTGTGGATTGCTCCATGATACCGGTTTGTGCTTGTGAGCTTCTGTTGATGAAGAAGTGCCTCTGGTAGCTCTGTTATCAAGAACTGCTCTTGGGGAAGGTCTAAGGGATAGAGTTAGAGCTGGATGCAAAACCTATCTGGGTGGCTGGGACCAAAGAGTGGTGGGGAATGGAGGTAGCTCCAGTTGGTCGTTGGTCACATGTGTTCTCCAGGACTCAGCACTGGCACCAGTTCTCTTTAATATATTCATCTTTGACTTAGATGAGGGAATTGAGGGTCCCTCAGTAAGTTTGTAGACGACACCAAATTGGGTGGGAGTGTTGAACTGCTTGAGTGTAGGAGGCTCTACAGAGGGAGTGATCAGTGGGCCAATGACAGCGGGATGAGGTTGAACAAGTCCAAGTGCTATGTCCTGCACATGGGTGACAGCAACCTCATGAAGACTCCAGGATTGGAGCAGCTGGAAACTGTCTGGTGGGAAAGGATCTTAGAGGTTGGTGGCAGTGAATGGAGATGAGCCAGTGTGTGCCCAGGTGGCCAAGAAGGCCACCAGCAGCCTGGCTTGGATCAGCAAAAGTGGCCTGCAAGACAACCTTGAGTCCTAAGTTCAGTTTTGGGCCCCTCACTCCAAGAAGGACATTGAGGGGCTGCAGCAGGTCCAGAGAAGGGCAACAAAGCTGGTGAAGGTTCTGGAGGACAGGTCTTGTGAGGAGCAGTTGGAGGGTCTGGGGTTATGGAGCCTGGAGAAAAGGAGGCTGAGGGGAGACCTTCTGGTTCTCTACTGCTCCCACCTGGTTTGAGACAGGTGGGGATTGGCCTCTTCTCCCAGGGAACAGGAGGAAATGGCCTCAGATTTCCCCAGGGCAGATTTAGGTTGTACATGAGCAACAATTTCTTCATGGAAAGAATTGTCTAGGCCTGGCCCAGGCTGCCCAGGGCAGTGGTGGAATCCTCATCCCTGAAGGGGTTCAATAGCTGTTTAGACATGGTGCTGAGGGATGTAGTTTGGTGGTGACCTGGCAGTGCTGGGTTTATGATTTGACTCTATGATCTTGGAGATCTTTGCCAACCTCAGCAATTCCCTGATTCTGTGATATTTCTTCCCTCTGCTTAAGATGGGTGAAGAGGAGAAGACTCAGGATGTCCAATTTCATTACCCTTCCTCCAAACATCTCCTACAGGGTTTTGTAGATCATTGCCCATCAGTAAATTCTTTTCTGCTTATGAGGAGCTGTCTTTCCAGCCTAAAATCTACCTCCAAGCTGGAATTTGAGTCTCTGATGGCAGCATCACCTCATTCCTCCAGTACCTGGGGTGGCTTTCAAGTCTAAATGACTCTTGAATCTTAATCCCAACCACTTGAGTTGGGAAAGAGAATTTCCATGCTCTTGCTCTTCCTTTGAGAAGAAAGGCAGATGTTGAGGCCCCTCCCTCTCTGAGAAAGTCCAAAGGAGCTGCTGACAGAGCACTTCCCACCCAAATCTATTTTTCCCCCTCTACAGATCAAGACAGACCAAGGTCTGGCATATCTGTGAGCCAGATGTCTTCAGCTAGCTCTCATCCAGAGGAGCTGGAGTTCAAAGGAGCTTTGAGGCATCAAGATTCCTCAGTAGCTTAAAAAGAGAGGAGGGACTAACTGTCTTCTGCTTCTGGTCTCATTAGTGTTGCTGAGAAGAAGGTGCCCAAGAAACTGTCACAGCTGATTTACCCTTCAGTTGGTTTAAGGAACCTCTAACTGCAATTCCATGTCTTAAATTAGGTCATTAACCATCCTAGTAAGAGAAGCAGAAATGCCTTTGTGTCCCGTCACCTGCAGCTCCCAGGGAGCAAGAGCGGAGATTCAGCCAGTTGGCCGAGAGCCCAGAAGAACCATCACAGATATTTGTAGCTTGCAGCTGAATCAAAGGTGGGTGAGGAGATGCAGGAGGACAGACCAAGTAGGGTAAATAAGGTTCCAACCATGTCTTTTGCCAGGAATATCTCACTGTTGGCCTTGTTGTAGGGGTGGTGGGAACAGGGAAGGTTCAGAGAATCACCAGTTGGGTTGGAAAAAAGACCTTTAAGATGATCAAGTCCAAGCTGGTAGGAGGAGAGCTCTGACATCTGGACTTCTAAAGGTTGGCCCAGTTGTTGTGTTTCACAAAGGCATTTCCTGATCTCCACGGCCATGAGTAGCTGCTTGGTGGATCTGTGAGGTTTCTCTTGCTGTTGGGAATCTTTTTTTGCAGGGGATGCACAGTTTTCATCTTGGGTTTTGGAATTGGTTCTGAAGGATGCCCATGATTTTCCTTGATTTTTGAGGTGATTTTTGCTGCTGCTGCTGTCTTGTTGCAACAGGAACCACTTTCTGCTCTGGTTACAACCACAAAGTGGCTTTTGTGGTTAGTCCTTGATGGTTGCTAATGTTGTTGATCTTAACAGTGAGGTTGGACATAGTCTAGAACAGGTTTGTTAAGATATGTTAATATATGCTAATGAACTTCGCAGCAGAAGAGCAATGAGCTGATAGAGGTTGTGTGGATGGGCTGATTTAAACCTTCTATTTCATTCTTCTTGACCTCTGTTGGGTGTTTTGGACCTGAGGTGGTGGGTTCCAACTACACGAATGGTGAGATGGCATCACCCTGAAGCAGGATTGAAGGGCCTGCTGATTGAGAGGACTACTGGGTTGGAGAAGCTGGTGCAGCTGCTGTTTTGGAGAATCTGGTGGTTTGATGATGTAATCAAATCACACCTCTTCTCTATCAATAATGAAAAAAATCCTGATGCATTTTATGGAAAATTAATGATTTTCTGGATGCTTCTGGAAAACTAGGGAGATAAGATCAATTTGTGCATGATCAGATGGCATCAGACCTCCTGGGCTTGTGCTGTCTCAAGGGCAGCAAGCGCAGTTCTGCTGATGGTCGCTCTGGTGCCTGTTTGTTTATGGAGCTGCTCCTCCAGCTTTTTAATGTTTACAAAACCTGGGAAAATCTGGGGCAATCCCAGCAGCCCATCTGTGAGAGCCTTCACGTTCTCACAAGCCTGACTCTATCTTTAGGGCTTTCAGCAGTTGGAAGCTGCCTCATTGCCTGGGGTTGTGATGTCTACAACTCATCTCTCCACTGGGACTTGGAGACTCTTAAACCACTCCTAAGAGGCCCACTGACTGGTTTGGGCTGGAAAAGACATTAAAGGTCATCTAGTCCAACCCCCATGAAGTGAGCAGGGATATCTTCAACTAGAGCAGGTTGCTCAGAGCAGCAGGTCCAACTTTACCTTGAATGGTTAGGTGAAGCCAGAGTTTTGCTCCTGGATTTGAAGGTGACCTATTTTGGCCATGGTGAAGTCCTTCAGCTTCATCAGTTCCTGCCACTATGTGGAAATTATCATCTGGGGAATTTGGTGAGACACTGGAACAGGCTTGTGGGACACTGGAATAGGTTGCCCTGGGAGGTTGTGGATGCCCCCTTCCTGGAAGTGTTCAAGGGCAAGTTGGACGAGGCCTTGAGAAACCTGGTCCAGTGGAAAGTGTCCCCACCATGACAAGAGCATTGGAACTAAATGATTTTTAAGGTCCCTTCCAATCCAAATCATTCTGTGATTCTATGAAGTGATTGTTGGCTTGGCATCTTGATCTGTAGAAATGTGTAGAATGTTGGTGTGGACAGCTTCACCCCCACAAAGTGATGAACTAGGTGCAGCTTCTTAAATCCCTCTTCCATCAGTGTCCTCTGATGGCTGTTTCTTCTTCAGTTCTACTGACCTCACCATTACTTCTCCTCTGGTTTCTCAATCTGCATTTAAGCTGGTGAAGATGAAGGTCCAGGGCAGGTTCTTCTGGATGAGTTTCTAGGTAAACTATAATCTGGAGGGGAGGCATCTTGTCTCATCAGTTGGTATCTTGATTGAAGACTGGTTTGGGCAAGACTCAAGTCCTCAGACCATTCTGGCAACCATATTAAGACCAAAGGCTTGCGGTTTGATGTTCCTTTTCTGAAAGATGAAGGTTTTAGCAGCTTGCTCATAGTAGATTAAGAAAAAACACCAAAGTCTCTACCCAGCAACCTTTAAGCAGAAATCCACAGCTCCAAACAAAACCATCAAACAGCCAAGAGGTCTTCAGGGACTGGGTTGATTTCAGGAGTCAAACTGGTGTAGAAACCAGCTGAAGGTTCCCCATGGAGAAGGTTGGGAGATCATTGGTTTAGCCTTGACTTGGAGCAGCTCTCCACATACAGCAGTGTTTTTATAGTGGTTTTATTGGGCAAGAACTTAATTTTGGCCACTGACGGAGATGACTACAAATGTTAGGGTGATCTTTTCCATCAAAAATTGGATTTATTGTTTAAAATAGTTTCTTATCCCTGTCTTCTGCAGCTCTTCCTTCCTGCTTTTTTGCTTCAGTGCTTATTTCCTTACATGCTCTAGATAACGCATTGATCCCAGACCTCTCCTCAGCTTCTTCTCAAAACCAAACATTTGCTGCTGGAATATTTATTATGCTCTCCCCATTTTCCGACAAATCTAAGCTGTTGTCAAGGTGCAAGTGAGGGATAAATGTCCTCCAGGTGCTGAGAGAAAGAAGTGGAGCATTCCCTTGATAGCATCTGCTTCACACTCTTGGAATTAGCTCTTGCTCCTTAAATTCCTCCCAGCAACACCACCACCACCACGCCAGGAAGCTGATTTTTTTCCCTTTATCACCACTTGGAAGAACCTTGAGGCCTTGAGCAACCTGGTCTAGTGGAAGGTGTCCCTGCCCATGGCAGGGCCTTGGAACTAAGTATCTTTTAAGGTCTCTTCCAACCCAGACCATTCCATGATTCTATGAATCTATAAACTGTGTTCTCCTGCTGCCTCTTTCCTCTAAGTTCTCATTCCTGTTTCTCTGACCTTAAGAGATCACAGCAAGAGGCTGGGGCCAGACTCTCTTCAGTAGTTCCAAGTGACAGTGGGCACAGAACCCAGGAGGTTCCATCAGTAGAAATCTTGGCTTGGAGGATTCAGAGCCCTGGAGCAGGCTGCCCAGAGAAGTTGTGTAGTCTCCTTCTTTGGAGAGATTCCAAACCCACCTGGGCATTGTGACCCTGCTTTAGCAGGTCCCTTACAACCCCCAGCATGCTGGGATGTCCTTATCATTGCTCACATTGCTCCTGCACTTCACAAGCATCTCCATAAGACCCACGTTCTGATGGACGCCAATTTTTAGGGAGCCAAATCCATTGCTCTGGCTTTTAGTGCTGTCCCAGCCGATGACCAGGTGATAGGGACACTCTGAAATGGCATAAAAACATTTTTATGATGTTGTTAAAGTATTTTTAAACAATAAATGAGAAGGAGATGGGAAGGGATTATTTGGTCTCAGCAGCTGTGATGTGCTGTAACCAATCAGTGACATTTCAAGAGCAGAAACTTTTCTTCCTGCAGTGAAAGACATGAAAGCTTCTGATGGTTGATTAATAGCTCATCAGAGCTGCAGCAAGTGAGGCCTGAAATAGATTGTCAGAGGGAGAAGGGTTTGCTTCTTGGATTTTATAGCTAGTGTGAGCCTGAAAGGGTTTTTCTTCCTGAACTGAACCTTGACTGGAAGTTCTGCTTCTGGCGTGCAGCAGAGCTTTTGGATTTCTGGTTGGTGGTTGGTGTTTGAAGCTGTTGGCTTTTAAAAAACATGGTTCAAATGTGAAGAAAAAGCCTCATGGAGGCAAAAATGGTGGAGCATTAATGATATCTGGGCTTGAAGGTGATGCAGAAGAAGGGTATCTGAGTGTTTGCAGGTGTCATGGCCACCAGTGACTTGGCCAGTCTTGGCTCTCAGAATCCCATACTGGTTTGGGTTGGAAAGGACCTTTAAAGGTCATCTAGTCCACCCCCCTCTCTGCAGTCATCAGGGACATCTGCTACTAGAGCAGGTTGCTCACAGCTCCAAACAACCTGACCTGGAATGGTTCCGGGGATGGGGCATCTCCAGCCTCTCTGGGAAACCTGGGCCAGAGTCTCAGCACCCTCACCATAAATTTCTTCCCTCTCTCCAGTCTGAATCTCCCTCCTTGAGTTTCAAACCATCACCCCTTGTCCTGTTAGAACAGACCCTGCTAAAAAATCTTTGCTCCAGCTTTTCCATAGTCAAGGAAGACCACCAGAAGGTCTCCCTGGAGCCTTTTCCAGGCTGAACATCTGCACCACAGTTCCCATTCTACAGCTGGGAAGAGAGGAGACCTGGGATCTCAGGTCTTGGGGCCATGACTTGGTTTGACCACACAGTATCCTTTTTCTTTACCACCCAGACCCCTATAAAGCTCTCTGAGCTGAAGTTAGGTGCCTCCCTGATGGTGTAGCCTCCACATGCCAGCTCCCTTTGTTCTTCTGTCTGATGCCCACGGTGGCTGGGCTGCCTCTTCCCAAGGTGGTGACATTTCTCTGTCTGCCTCATTGCAATTTTATTGATCTTCCATCTTCATACTCTGCTTGAATCTAAATGACTTTCACAGGCAACGTGTATGGAAACTCAAGCTCTTCACCATGCAGAAATGGTCCTGACTCTGCCAACTAAACCTGTAGTTGTAATATTTTCATTGATCTTCCCGTAGAGCATCTTGCAAGGCTGAGAGGACTTCTCACACAGTTCATAGATTCATAGAATGGTTTGAGTTAGAAGCGACCTTGAAGATCATCTAGTTCCAAATCCCTTGCAATGGGCAGGGATACCTTGCATTAGACCAGGTTGCTCAGAGCTTCATCTAAGATCATCAAGTTATAATTGAATTATTTGGGTTGGGAAAGATCTTTAAGATCATCAAGCACAACCATTGACCCAGCACTGCCAGGTCACCACCAAACCATGTCTCTCAGCACCACATCTCTACAGCTTTTACTCCCCCCAGGGATGGGGACTCTGCCAGTCATCTGGGCAGCCTGGGACAGGCCTTGACAACCCTTTTGGGTATCTTCAAAGAATCTTAGAATCCTAGGTTGGAAGTTACCTCAAGGATCACTTGGTCCAACTTTTCCTAGCACAAGCATGGTATAGAGAAGATGGCCCAGCACCATGTCGAGTTGAATCTCAGAAGTGTCCAATGTTGGAGACTCCTCCACGTCCCTGGGAGGATCATTCCAGTGAATGATTGTCCTTGCTGTGAAAAATTGTCTTCTTGTGTCCAACTGGAATGTCCCCAGGAGTAACTTGTACCCATCACCCCTAATCTTTTCCATATGACTCCTTGTCAAAAGGGAGCCTCTATCTTCATTGTAACCACCCTTTAAATCCTGAAACATGGTGATGAAGTTTACCTTGAGCCACCTTTTCTTCAGGCTGAACAAACCCAGCCTTTCCTCATATGGCACCTTCCCAGTCCTTGGATCACCTTGGCAGGACTTCTCTGGACCCTTTTCCAACCTGCCTACATTTTCTTTGTGTGCTTTCTACCTTATCCACATCTCTGGACTAGATCTTCACCTTGTTCACATCTCTGCACCCTCTCCACATTGTCCACAACTTCTTTTTTCTTTTTTTTTATGGTAGTCTTTCTTCCTTTTGTCATACTGGGATTGGTTTTGGTGTCCAGCTGCCAAGTTACTCATGTTGAGGGACGCAGCTGAGGCTGACCAAGCCTACAGGCAAGGCTTTGTGGGGGACAGGGATGTATCATCAGGTTTAGTGGTCATTAAGCTGTCTCCTAGGTCCTTTCTGAGTCCTGAAGTTGCCTTTTGGATACTGTTCTGCTTCATAAGCTTCTTTGCTGCCTTTAATCTAAGATGGACATCTGTGAATCTCCATCTCCTCAAAGACAGAGAGAAGGAGGCCCTGTAGAGCCTTCTCCACGTGCCACTGTGGTGACTGAGGCTTTAGAAAGTCATTATAGAACAAACCCACAAATGCCTCTTGCTCTGGCAGTGTGGTTGGGAACATCTGGATAGAGTTAGGGAGTGAAAAAGAGAACACACCAGGCAGAAGAGTCACTCTTTGAAGCAGAAGGCTTGAGGGATTTTTGTGCAGGCATCTCCAGACAGATCAGTGGGCTTGTGGTGAGGCTTAGCTTTTGGGTGAAAGGAGTATGGAGAAGAAAAACCTGAAGTTTTTTTTCTGCCACTTTCTCCAAAAGTGGTGGGATTTGGGTGAATGGAGAATAAATAAGGTTGGTTGTTGAGGCTGCTGGACTTCCATTCCATGTCACTTAACCAAGTGTGACCTGTGCTGCTTGCTCCTTGGGGTTTTGTTGGAGTTGATGTCTTGTTTCAGCCTTTGGTGGAGTTAATTCCACGTGGAAAAGGAAGCAAGTTGACTCTTCATGGTCTCCAGCAGCCCACATTGCTGTGGGTATTACAGAAAAATAGCCACGTGGAGAGAGCAAGAGGTTCCTCAAGTAGCTATCTTGGGCTTCTGGTGGTCATCTGTCAAGGACATACAAAGTGCTGGCAGCTGAACACCAAAAGGAGCCATTCCCAGAGCATTTCTTGTCAAGGTAGGGAGGAGACTGAGGGCTAAGTGATTTGAAACCCTTTGCTTAGAAGAGAAGGCTCTGGGGAGACCTTCTTGTGGCCTTTCAGGACTTCAAGGACCTGATCAGAAAAACAAGGACAGACTGTTTAGGACAAGGGTGATGGAACTAAAAGAGGGAATTCAGACTGGAGAGTAGGGAGAAATTTTACAGAATCTCAAGGTGGAAGGGCTTTCGAGGATCATCTGCTCCAACCTTCTCTGGCAAATCCGTAGTCTAGATAAGGTTACTCAGCACCCTGATCAGATGAAAAGGGTCATGAGACCCTGGCCCAGGTTGCCCAAAGAGTCAGTAGATGACTTATCCCTGGAACAATTCCAGGTCAGGTCGTTTGGAGCTCTGAGCAACCTGCTGTATTTGCAGATGTCCCTGATGATGGCAGGAGGGTTGGACTATGTGACATGGTTTTAGTGGTGATCTGGCAGTACTGGGTTATGGTTGGACTCGATGATCTTAAAGCTCTCTTCCAACCCAACAATTCCATGACTCTATGCTACAAGCTCATTTCAAAGCTAGGTAGATTCAGCTTAAGGGTTGTTCCTCCCTGTTCTAGGTCTCATCACTAGGACTTGAATTCAGTTCTTCAGTTCCCTTCTTTGTTCCCTGTCACAGAAATGAAAGACACAAAATTGGCAAAATAGGGCAAACAGAGGCTGGAGCAGTGGGATTTCAAATGCCACTGGCATGAACAGATGTCCTGGGGTTGGTTTCATCCTGGAAGAACGTGTGAGCTTGGAAAAGGGATCTACAGAGGCTACTGTGGAAGACAAATATGCACAACAAAGCAATTAAAGGTTATCAGTGAGTCATCTATCTTCTTCCACCCACACAGCTGTGATCCAAAACTTCGTTTCTCTCCATAATGCATTTCAGACCACCCTGCATGGTTGAAATCATGGAGTCATAGATTCGTTTTGGTTGGAAATTACTTTAAGATCATCAAGTCCATCCTTTAATCTAGCACTGCCAGGTTATCACCAAACCATGTACCCTGACACCACATCTCCATGGCTTTAAAACCCTTCCAGAGATGGAAACTCCACCACTGCCATGGGCAACTCAGGCCAGGCCTGGAAAACCCTCAGTGGCAAGAAATTGTTCTTCATGTCCAATCTAAACCTCCCCTGGTGCAACTCGAGGTCATTTCTCTTGTCCTGTCATTTATGCCTTGGAGAAGACACCAATGCCCACCTGACTCCAACCTCCTCTCAGGGAGTTGTAGATAGCCAGAAGATCTCCCATCAGCTGCCTTCTCTCCAGGATGGACAACGTAAGTTCCCTCAGCTGCTTCTCTCAAGACCTGTTCTCCAGATTCTTTACCAGCTCTATTTCTCTTCTTTGGACTCTCATTTAACCCCTGGGGTTACCTTGTAATTTCCATACCTCACCTCAGGGTGGACCTTTGGCTTTGGTCATCTTGAGGATGTGGCATGGAAATGAAGAATATCTGAGGTCTGTTCTAGGAGACTGACATAAAACAACTTTGTCTGTTGAGGGATGCTTCTGAGATGTCATGTCTATGTTTGGGCTCAGGTGTGATATCAGGAGGGACAGGAGCTGAGATTGGATGGTTGACACTAAGCTGGAGCAAGGGTTTGCTAGCCTGGTACGTTATCTCCTGACAGCAGACCTTGTCTTCATCTTCTGTGTTTCTGGGAGATGGGTGTGTAACAATCATAGCTCTGAGTCCATGACTTTATGGAGCTGCAAGGGGTTTTATGAGGGGTGGTGGAGCTTTTGAGGACAGGATGGTGTTTGGTGATTCTGTTGTTCTCATAACCAAGCTCTTAGAGTGATGAATTATGGCTTGGGTTGGAAGGGACCTTTAAAGGTCTTCCCATCCACCCCTACTGCAGTCAGCAGGCACATCTTCAACTGGATCAGATCCTGGCTGTGTTTGGAGCCCATGAACATAAATTTATCTTTGAGGTGAATATCTCCTAAGGGTTTAAATATCGGGATCTTAAATACTGCCAACTATCCTGGAGCTACCCGTTCCCTGAGTGATGTTCTCCTTCTGCAGTCTGCTGAACCATAATTGTCATCTTCTGGGAGTAGATTCTTGGAGGATCTTTACCCTGGAGCTATGCAAAGGCTGCTTATCTCCTGTTTGTTCAAGGCAGCCTTTGTGGGAGGCAGAGGCATGCCTCCCTCCAGGAAGCAGGAGAAGACCTTCCCTTACTCATTGGCTCTAATATAGAATCCCAGCATGTTGGTGTTGAAAGGGACCTCCGGAGGTTATCCACTCTAAATCTCCTGCTAAGGCAGAGTCCCCCGCAGTAGGTTGCCCAGGATCGAAGTGTCTTGGTGGGTTTGGACTCTTTCCAAAGGAGACTCCACAGTCTCTCTGGGCAACCTGCTGCAGGACTCCAGCACCTTCAAAGTGAAAAAGTTTCTCCTCTTGTTCATATAGAACCTCCTGGGCTCAAATTTGTGCCTGTTGCCCCTTATCCTGTCACTGGGCACCACTGAGAAGAGCTCAGCCTCATCCTCTTGTCTGTCCCCCACCCTTCAGCTCTGCTGACCATTAAGCAGATCCCCTCAGGCTGCTCTTCTCTAGGCTCAACAGCCCCAGGGCTCTCAGCCTTTCCTCCTCACAGAGATACTTCAGGACTCTCAGCAACTTTATAGCCTCCTTCCACTAGTTACCTGTCTCTCCTGAACTGGAAAGCCCAGAACTGGACCCAGGACTCCAGCCGCAGCCTCCCTTGGGCAGAGTGTAGAGGGGGAGAAGAACCTTCCTCAACCATCTGGCCGCACTCTTCTTCATGCACCCCAGGACACTATTGGCTGTGAGGATACATTGCTGGCTCTTGGTGACCTTGTTTTCCACCATCACACCCAGTTCCTTCTCCTTGGAGCTGCTTTCCAGCAGGTCACTCCATACCTGTACTGGTGCAGGAAGTTGTTCCTCCCCAGCTGCAGGACTCTACACTTGACCTGGTTGCCCTTCCTGAGGTTGCCCTCTGTCATCTGTCGAACTTGTCCAGGTCTCACTGACGGCCTGATGGGATGTCAGCCACTCCTCCCAGCTTGGTATCATCACCACACTGGCTAAGAGTCCACTTCATCCAGGTCGTTGATGAAGATACTGAACTAATTGGATGTAGTATGGACTCAAATTAGCAGCTGTTGTTTTGTTATGGACAAGATAACTTGGTCCATAGCATTCAGAAGTCACCGTCACTGCAGGGAGATTGGACCAAATGACCTTTAAGGTCCCTTCCAACCCAAACCATTCTGTGTTTACAAGAAGTTAAGACTCATGAAATTTCAGACCTATTTTGCCTTGAGCAGCACCCTTGTTGAGTTTTCTTCCCAGTTCAAGGTGATTCTGTTTTCTGTCTAATAAAAGAAAAAAAAAATCCTTAGACCAGAAACAGAAAGATACAAATGTCCAAGGGGCCTTCAAAACCCCGTGGAGGTCTGTCAAAGAAAAGCAAGTGGAAGAGAAGAAAGGAATGAGCCATAAATGACTGAAGCCCAATATAAATACTGTGATACTGTGATAAAGAGTAAGAACCAGGGACAAGGTGGTGTCTCAGGAGCAAGGTGATGTCTCACGAAGACAGGATTGATTGTCAAAGTAGACATGGGGGTGAAAACCATCATAGTCATGGTGTTAATAGAGGAGGACATCAACTAGGGGAGAAGAGAAATGGATGTGAAGGAGGGAGAGGATGCTCCAGGCAATGCATTGGAGTTGCGTGCGGTGAGAGGAGTGTGGAAGCTCTTTGACAGTGATGAGGAATGAAGTGGAGAGCAGGCTTAGGAGACATAGTGAAGTTCCAAGTGGTTGAGATGAGGCCTTGAACAACCTGCTCTAGTGGAAGGTGTCCTTGCTCATGGCAGGGGGCTGGAATTAGATGACTGGAAAAGTCCATTCCAATAGAGCCTTGAGAACCTCCAGGGCAAGGGCCTCCATGACCTCCCTGGGCAACCTGTTCCAGGACGCTTTCACACTTGCCTCTAGTGCATGAAGGAGACTGTGGCCAGTCCTGCAGCTAGAGAGGAACCTCTTGCGCCAGTATAGCTGAGAGGTGACCTGCTGGAAAGCAGCTCCAAGGAGAAGGACCTGGGAGTGCTGGTGAGGAACAAGTTCACCATGAGCCAGCAATGAGCCTTTGTGGCCAACGTCAGTGATCTCCTGGGGTGCATTAAGAAGAGTGTGGCCAGCAGGTTGAGGGAGCTTCTCCTCTACTCTGCTCTAGTGAGACCACATCTGGAGTCCTGTGTCCACTTCTGGGCTCCCCAGTTCAAGACAGACAGGTGACTACTGGACAGAGTCCAGTGGAGGCTCTGAGGATGCTGAGACACCTGGAGCCATTGAACCTGGAGAAGAGGCTGAGAGGGGATCTTCTCAGTGCTCAGCAAGAGCTGAAGGGCTGTGGGCAAGAGGCTGGGGCCTGACTCTTGTCAGTGGTGCCCAGTGACAGGATGAAGGGCAATGGGCACAAAGGAACTGAGGAGGTTCCATCAGGAGAAACCTCTTGGCTTAGGGGAGTTCAGAGCCCTGGAGCAAGCTGCTCTCCTCTGGAGAGCTTCCTAGGCAGCCTCCAATGGATGCCCTTCCTTTAGCAGGGGGAGTTGGACTGGATGATCTCCAGAGGTCCCCTCCAACTCTCACCATGCTGGGAGTGTGGGACTCTCTGGCTACCATGCTGGGTGCTTTTGCCATTCATCAGCCTGAGCAGCAATTAATGGTAAAGGTGCTCAAGTTAAACCCCTTAATGTTCTTCCTGTTCTCTCATCTTCCATCAGTTTTAGCTACCCTGGAGACCATGTGATTGTGGCTTTCAAACCCATGGGTCACTGATTTTCAGATTGACAGGCAGGCTTCCTTCCAGCTCTGCTGTTGCTTTGAACAATTGGTGTCTGGAAAAGGCTGAAGTGAGCAGAGTGGACTTGTTGGGTGAAGCAGTCACTCATACTGAATGTGGTGAAGCTCAGAGCTGTGTCAAAGGCACCTTCAATGCATGGCCAACATCCTGGGTGCTTCCTGCTGCTCCTTCAGGATTTGTATCCCAGCCAGCTGGATTAGTGTATTCTCAGGACTGGAGATCCCACGTTCAGCTGAGGTCAGACTGACAGGGTATCTGTCTTTTGGCAGAACTCTTCTGCTTGCTTGGCATGCTACTACACCTGGAGGGACATGGATGTGTTGGAGCAGGTCCAGAGGAGGCCACAATAATGATTCAAGGGCTGGAAGCCTCCTGCTGTGAGGACAGGCTGAGAGAGTTGAGATTGTTCAACTTGGAGAAGAGAAGGCTCCCGGGAGGCCTTCTGGTGGGCTTTCAGTAGTTAAAGTGGGGGGGCTAAAGCTGGAGGCGGACTTTTATCAGGTCCTAGTGTGACAGGACAATGGGTGATAGCTTAAGATCAAGAATAGAAAGAGATTTTCTACAGTGAGGGTGCTGAAACCCTGGCCCAGGTTGTCCAGAGAGGTGGGAGGTGGCCCATCCCTGGAACCATTCCAGGTCAGGTTGTTTGGGGCTCTGAGCAACCTGCTCTAGCTGCAGCTGTCCCTACTCACTGTATGGGTGTTGGTCTAGATGATGTTTAAAG
The DNA here is from genome assembly GCF_015220805.1 of Pogoniulus pusillus. Classification (NCBI taxonomy): domain Eukaryota; kingdom Metazoa; phylum Chordata; class Aves; order Piciformes; family Lybiidae; genus Pogoniulus; species Pogoniulus pusillus. The sequence goes on from NC_087277.1 coordinate 20,169,603, forward strand.
TCCCTTCCAACCCAAACTGTTTGATAATTCTGTTTGTCTGCAGTATCATGGACTGGTTTGGATTGGAAGGACCCATAAAGCTCATCTAGTCCACCCTTCCTGCAGTCAGCAGGGACATCTGCAACTTGGCAGGTTGCTCAGAGCCCCAAACAACCTGACCTGGAGTGGTCACTGTCTCACCACCATTCAGCATAAAAGATGTCTTCCTTAGATGCAGTCTAGTTAATTTGGATATTTTTCTAAGTGATCCCTTCTTTGATGGCTTGCACATTGGATAAACCTTGTTTCAAACAGCTCAGAACCAAACCCATGGCCTTTATGTAGCCAGCATCAAGCTGACTGAAGACCTTCTCCATAGACAGAGATAAACTGTCTTCACTTAATTGGAGAACATGCAGCACACCTCAGGTTGTGGAAGTCATGATGGTTTCTTATGGTAAACATTCTGCTGAACTATGCAAGAGGTCTATGCAAAGAGCACTTTGATATTGCCAGTTGAGCATCGTTTGAAACCTTCTACCATGCAGGACAGGCAAAGCAAGTTCTGAGGACAACAACGACAACGTCTCGTTGATGTCTAAATACCACCTGTCATCCCCCAAGCTCCAGAAGAGCTTGTGGTGAGGTGGTTTATCCTGAAAGACAACCAACAGCCAAAGTTGCCTTCAAGTCTGAGTGATGATTTGACTAACTCTGCTCTGCTGGAGGGTATCTAACCAGCGAGCAAATTGCAGGGTTGGCTGATCCTGCAGACTAGACCTTATCTTGCTGGTGATGTTGAAGGGACCTGTTTGTCATCGTAGAGTGAGCTCCCCGAGTGATTTCTCAGTGGGTTGTTGTGTTTTAGGGTAGAATTAGTGGATTAAAGGCTTTGCCATGAGGCTGAGGCACACGAGAGCTGCTGCTTTAAGTCTGTCCTCTCCAAAGCTGCAGCACCACGCGTAGGCTTCTCTGGCAGCAACGTGCCGCCGCTTCTGTTGAACCGCCAGAAGCTCGTCGGGCTTGAGTTGCCTCACTCAAGAGCTTTTCCCCATGACTCAACCTCCACATAGTAGCATGCAGCATGAATCACCCATAATCACCTTCAAACCAGCTGCTTCTGCCCAAATTCTGGTGTCACCCTGAAAAATGTTACAGTTTTGTGTCCTTTTAACCTGCTTACCTCCTTCTGGCTTTTCAAAGGGATCCCTTCCTTCCGTCTGCTCTGTTTTTCCTTGGCTGTCTCCATCCCAAGGATTACACAGAGAGAAGATGAATTTTTTTTGCTCTCCCACAGGGACAGGAGGTTGATTTGCTCCTGGAAATCATCACTGAGATAATCAAACCTTGCAGGTTCTTTGTTCCAGGCAGAGCTATTCTTGGAAGAAGAGGCTGCTGTCAATCGCTGAGGAGATTGACAAAGGACTGGGAAGGTTTGAATAAAAAAGAGAGTGGGTTCAAAAGAAGGATTTGGTAGCTTGTAAGTCACACACATGGAATTGTTTGGGTTGGAAAAGACCTCTAAGAGCACCAAGTCCAACCATTGACCTAAGACCACCATGGCCATTAAACCACTTCCTTAGATGTCATTGTTCACAGCTTCATGGAAAGTGAGACTTGGATCGTTTGTTGGTGCTATGCAGGTGCAGAATCATTTAAGTTGGAAGAGACCCTTAAGATCATGGAGTCTAACAATTAACCCAGCCCTGCCAGGTCACTACTAACCTATGTCCCTCAGCACCACATCTAAACAGCTTTGAAACCCCTCCAGAGATGGGACTTCATACTGATATTGACAGCCTGGGCTAGGCTTTGACAACCTTTTCCATGAAGAAATCGTTCCTCATGTCCAACCTAAATCTCCTCTAGAGCAGCTTAAGGCTGTTTCCTTTTGTGCTATCACCTATTCTTTGAGAAGAGAGACCAATCCCAGCCTGGCTCCAGCCTCCTTTCAGAGAGCTCTACATCCCCTGTTCCTTCATCCCCTTCTCTTGTTCTCTGGACTCTTCACTAGCTTTGTTACCCTTCTCTGGATGCACTCCAGCACTTCAGTGTCCTTCTTGGAGTGAGGACCCCAAACTGAACCCAGGATTCAATGTGTGCCCTCACCAGTGCCCAGTTCAGGGGTACAATCCCTGCCCTGGTCCTGCTGACCATTCTTTTGCTGATCCTTCTTGAGATTTTGTTTTTTCTTAGGACACAATACAACCAAGAACTTCTCCTAACACTCAGGAAGCAACTATCTGGTGCTACAAATAACCAGTCCCTGTTCTAATTGTTATCAGTCCTTGGCCACATTGTACCAAAACTGCTGAAACAGCTGACAACTTTCATTCCAGAAATCCTTTTCATAGCATTTTCACTATTTCTGTAGTCCAGAACTCCAGGTCTTCAAAGATGTGGGTGATGGCCAAAACTCCTCCAGTTCAGTAGCAGCTTCTCTCTTTTTTTTGTTCTCCAGCGTGCTGGAGCTTGGCCTTCTGCACCTTTGAGCATTTCTTTTGGGGTATTTCACTCCAAGAAGGATATTGAGGTGCTGACAGTGAAGCTGAAGGGTCTAGAGAACAAGAAAAGGGGCTGAGGGAATTTGAGTTACTGATCCTGGAGAAGAGCAGGCTGAGGAGAGACCTCACTGCTCTCTGCAACTCCCTGAAAGGTGGTCAGAGCTAGGTGGGGATTGATCTCTTCTCCCTGGAATCAGATGATAGAATGAGTGGAAATGGCCTGAAACTGCCAGGGGTGGTTTAGGTTGAAGATCAGGAAAAATTCCTTTACTGTAAGAGTGGTCAGACATTGAAACAGGCTGCCCAGGTTGATGGTGGAGTCTCCATTCCTGGAAATGTTCAAGAAACATACGGATATGGCACTCTGGGACATAGTTTAATGGCCATGATGGTCTTCGTTGGATTCAGTGATCCAACCAAAAGAATCCTATGGTTTTAGGATTCTGTAACATGTTCCTCCTTCACAGAACCAAATTGACCAGCATTATCTTGACTTTGCAATATTGTGTCTGACTTGACGTGAGCCATCTTGACTTGTTGCAATAGCTTAAAAAGCAGCTTTGAGTCCTGAAGACTTAAAAATAGCTAATTAGATGAATGAGGATTCTGACTTGACTGGTACTGCAGGTACTGCCGTGAGGAGCCTTGGTTTATGGCTTGGTGATCCCACCGCGGTCTCTCCTGCAGTCTAGCTTCCAGTCTGTGACTCCTAACCACAAAGCCCAAAGTTCGGAGTCAGCGCCTCCATCTCTGCTGGCTCCAGATGATTTCTTCCCCGCCCCCCCTACTCTTGCTGGCTTGCCAGGACAGCACCCATAGCCTACTCTGGCACTGAGTAACGAGCAGTTAATCATACTGACAGCCCTCTGGTGGCATCCGGGGTACTGGCTACTGAATGGTAGAAGACCAAATCTTACTTGGACTTGTCTCCTTGAACCACTCAGCTGGTCCTCCTTCTTTGCTGGGCACATACTGTAAATATTCATCAAATCCCAGACTGGTTTGGGTTGTAAGTACCATAAAAGCTGATCTCGTCAAGTCCCCTGAAGTCAGCAGGAACATCTCCAACCAGAGCAGGTTGCTCAGAGCCCCAACCAACTTGAGCTGAAATGGTTCCAGGAATGGGGCATCTCCCACCTCTCTGTGTCAGGTTCTCATCACACTCATTGTAATAAAGTTCTTCCTTGGATCTCATCTGTATCTCCCTCTTTCAGTCTAAAACCATCACCCCATATCCTATTACCACTTTACCTGGTCAAGGTCCCTCCCTGGCCTTCTCATCGGCCCCTTTACATCCTGAAAACCACCAGAAGGTCTCCCTGGAGCCTTCTCTTCTCCAGGCTGAACAACACGAACTTCCTCAGCCTGACCTCACAGTAGAGGGCTTACAGTCCTTGCATCATCTTTGTGGCCTCCTCCAGTCCATGTTTCACCTGTGCTGAGGACTCCAGCACTGCATGTAGAGTCTCAGTAGAATGGAGTAGAAAAGGGTCTCATTTTTCTCAGTTCCAGGGGCCTCTGTCTTTCTCCCATGATCAGCCCTGTGGCTTTCCTTCTCTTCCTACCACTTTCCAGTTGTTCTTTGCAGCAGCTCTCTTCCATCTCACTGCAGGTGCAAGAATGTTGCTGTTGGCATTGCTCTTGGCATGCAGTTCTTGCCATTTCTGCTGTTCTCTGAGCTTGGTTTGTTTCCAACTGCTGAGCTCCTGCTACACTCAACACTTTTTGTTATCTTCTCTTCTTCTGCCTTCCCACCCCCATTGGTCTTGCTACCATTCTTTTGGCATCTGGTAAAGAAAAGATGTTTCTGTGCTTGAAGATCTCATGGAGTCTTTGATGGCTGCACATGCAAAGTTCCTTAGATCTTCTTTGTACTGTTGGTTCCTTGCTGTGTCTTTCTGGTGGCTCATTGTTGCTCCAGCTCTGCTGACTCCTGGTGGGAATCAGCCATCCTGCTGAGAGACTGCTGCTACAGCTAATCACTGTGCTAAAACCCAAGGCCTTGATTTCTGGCTGTTTTGGTGGGTGAGGGGAACTGTTTGAATGCTCTGAGCTGTAAATGAGGCTGAAATGAAAATCCAGGGTGTGAGATTTGGAGAAATGTGGTGAAAACAGAGGGTAGATGAGGAACATCTTGTGATCTTCATCCAAGCCACAATGAAATGGTTCTTGGTTGTGTCAGGTTACGGTTAAATGCTTAAATCCCTCAAAAGTGACACAGACTCTGGGGAGAGAGTGTTTTGGGGCTCTACTGGGTGAGGTGCCTTCAAGGTGGGGATTTTGGTGACTTTGTCTTAGCTGTGAGTCTTTAGGGACCTGTTGGTGGTAGGGTGGAAGATGAAGGTCCCTATATCTCTTTGAAGCATGAACCTTTCACTGCTCCTCTGCTCTTACACCCAGAGTTAGATTATTTTTCAGAGACTCATTGCTGAACGTCTCTTCCCTCATTGGAAAAGTTCCAAGTGACTCCAGTCCATGGATGTCCATCTCCTTTGTCTTGGAGAAAAAAAACACTATCATGATCTTTCTGTGGAGGAATTTGCCATCTGAGGGGTGTTTGGAAGGAAGGGGCAGGTTTGAGCAGATTTGATAATCCAGTTCATCGTTACTGATATTTGAGATGAGGATTCCATCTCCATGTGAAGGGTGGGTGATGGACAACCTGGGAAACTCAAACAGCATGATGTAGAAGACTGTTTTTTATGGAGCAGGGAATGGAAATTGATTTAGGCTGGTGTGGAGTTGCTTTGAGTCTTGAAGATGGAATTTCACCTGGATTCTTGCACTGACCATGAAGACGAGTTGCATGTTTTCCTCTGGCATCTTGGTGGGCTTATTTTGGGGGAGTCTCTACTCCACTACAAGCCAAGAGAAATGAGCTGGTGCAGAAGGTCAGGGATGATTTGGTGTATAGAAGGTGACCTGAGAGATCCAGACAAGCTTGAGAAATGGGCCTGTATGAACCTCACAAGGTTCAACAAGACCAAGTATAATCTCTGGAATCCTTAGCACAGCAGAGACGTGGACCTGTTAGAGCAGGGCCAGAGGAGGGCAGAGCAATGATCAGAGGGATGGAAGCCCTCTGCTGTGAGGCCAGGCAGAGAGAGTTGGGGTTATTTATCCTGGAGAAGAGAGGGCTCCAGGAAGACCTTCTGGTGGCCTTTAAGGACTTCACAGGGCTCCAGGAGGCCCTGATGGAATCTTGATCAGAGTGTGGTAATAGGAAAAGTGTTGATGGTTTCAGACTAAAAGAGGGAAATTTAGATGAGCTAGAAAGAAGAAATTATTCACTATGAGGGTACTAAGACCCTGGCCCATGTTGCCCAAAGAGGTGGTAGATGCCCTGTCCCTGGAACCATTCCAGGTCAAGTTGTTTGGTGCTCTGAGCAACCTGCTGTAGTTGCAGATGTTCCTGCAGACTGGATAACCTTTAAGGTCCCTTCCAACCCAGACCACTGGGTGATTGTTTGGGGTGGGTTCAGTGGGCTTGTCCTTCTCATATCCTCAGCCCAGATGGTTTTTGGAGAGCTCACAAACCCTCCAACACCACAGATCCTGATGGGAATCTCAGTAGTGCATAATATCTTAGGTGACTTCCTGAATGAAGCATCTGCAGCATAATTGAAAGCTTTGAAGCAAAACCTGGTTTAGGAAGATCCTGTGGGCATGTAGGTTCCAAAGCTAATAAAGGCCGTGAAGGAGTTCTTCAGCTACTGGCAATTATCTCCCCTTTAACAAGGAAATTGCTCCTTATGTCCCTCCTAATTGCAGAGGGAGGGCTCCTGGTGCAGCCCTCCTCGTGCTGCAGCCATTTTCTCAGCGTCTTCACAATCCAGTTATGCAGAGAAGAAAAAAAAAGCCCAGGATAATAAACTGTGCAGATCTGAAGGAGACAGCTTGCTGCCTTCCCCTGCCTCCCTCAGCAGACACCAGCCCTGCAACCCTGCTACTCAAGCTTCATTCTTTGGCTTTTCAGCCTTTCCCCTTCCATGCATCCTCACCTCCTTGCTGAAATGTTGGTCAAGCACCAAAACAGGCTGCCTAGGGAGGCAGTGGGGTCACTGTCCCTGGGGGTGTTCTAGAAAGATGTAGGCTTCACAGAACCATTGAAGCTGGATGAGACCTTAGAAATCATCAAAGTTTGCCATGGGGCTGTGGACGCTCCTTCCCTGGAGGTGTTCAAAGCCAGGCTTGAGCAACCTGGTCTAATGGAAGGTGTTTCTGCCCGTAGCAGGGGGTTTGGAACTGGATGATCTTTAAGGTCTCTTCCAATTGGAACCGTTTTATAAATCAAGTCCAACCACACACCTAGAGGTCACAATTCCACCACATGGCACTTCAGGACATGGTTTAACAGTCGTGGTGGTGTTGGGTCAGCATTTGGACTCAATCTTTGAGGTCTTTTCCAACCTTACTGACTCCATGACATATTATTTTGCTAGGTGATTCTGACCATCGACAGGACTTCCTGCTGTAGGCAAGTACCCAGCTGTCTGCTGTCAACCTAAGATCACTATGGCCTGTCTCCCAAAGTGCCAGCTTGTTAAGATCTCGAGGTGTCAGGGCCCAAAGTCGACAAAGCAGCAGGAGCAGAGGGGAATGGAAGGAGTGTGGAGACAATGAACTTGGCTCTGGGGGAGGCTGCCTGAAAGCAAAGCTTCAGCTTGTTTGACTGTGGAGTTCTTCATCCAAATCTGAATTTTCAAAGGTTTCTAAGCAACCTTCTGCAACCATGTGCAGTTCTCCTTGGCGTGATCCCAACATCCCTCGCTCTTCCTTTTGGGTTGTCACCAGCCAGGAAGCTTCCTGCTGCTTCCTGCTGACTTGGAGCAGTAGGAGACGACTGTCAGTGCCCCTTTGCTTGCAAATCCTTCTGCCTGCTGCTGACTTGGAGCTCTGCAGGGCAGTGCTTATGAGGAGGCTTCAAACCCTTCTGAGATCACATGTTTGGGCAGAACCCCCTTGACCTTGTAAATGAAAGGAAATGCAATCCCACCACTGCTACCCTCAGCTTGGGGATGCCTAGCTGCCATCAACCCAGCTAGATTTGTCCAGAGTCCACGGTGGCTTCTAGTGCAGGCTAAGCTGTTCTCCTGTGGCCTTTCTTTTACCTGATGCTATTTTTTTTTTTGCTTTGTTTCTTACTTTCCCTGGGGATAAAACCTCAAACTGTCTCCAGAGTCCAAACTGCTGAGCATTTAGATGTTAATTTCACCACTTTGCACCTTCCTTCCTCTTCCTACTAGCCTGGTGCAAATTCTGAAGAGAGGCTGAGAGTGCTGAGGTTGTTCGGCCTGGAAAAGGCTCCAGGTTAGATCTTCTGGTGGCCTTTCAGTACCTAAAGGGGCAGATCAAAAATCTAAGGACAGGCATTTTAGCAGGGCCTGTTGTGACAGGAAAAGGGATGATGGTTTGAGGGAGACTGAAGAGAAGGAAGAAATGTTTTGCAATGAAAGTGGTGAGATCCTGGCACTGTGGTCACTGGAAGCTGGCCATGTTCCTTCTCTCCAATTTTGGTGCTACCTAAGAAGATTGCTTAAAAAACTGAGTTGAGAACCACTGCAGGACTTAAGTCCATGTTCCTCAGTGTCATGAATTGTCTTTTCATGGCTCTGGATTCAGTAGGACACAAGATGACCTTCTGAAGAGTGGCTAAACTGCTGCGCTTAATGTTAAGTGGGCAAACAACAACATTGCACAATTTAGCTGGTGGAGTCCATGACTTTAAAGGTCTTCTAAAGGGTTCTAGGATTCTGTAATTTCACAAGTGGGCAGGGTCACCTTTTTAAGAAAACACACAAACTATGTGCACTTAGAAACCTCCTGAGCCTTGTGCACAATGTCAGGAGAGCTAATGAGGCAACAGTTCATCCTCAGAACTGCTATCCAGTCCACAATGAGCCTTGAAGATGGAAGCATCTTCATCCTTTAAGGTCAGGTTTCATAGAATCCCAGACTGGTTTGCATGGGAAAAGACCTTTAAAGGGCATCTACTCAAAACCTCTGCAGTCAGCAGGGACATCCTCAACTAGAGCAGGTTGCTGAAAGCCCCAGACAACCTGACCTGGAAGGGTTCCAGGGATGTGGCATCTCCCACCTCTTTGAGTGATCTAGGCCAGGGTTTCACCACCTTCAGTGTCAAACATTTCTTCCTTCAATCCAGTCTAAATCTCCCTCTTTTAGTCTAAATCAATAACCTCTTGCCTTATAATGACAGGTTATGTAGCCCCCTTTAAAGTCCTGAAAGGTCACCAGAAGGTCTCCCCTGGAGCCTTCTTTCTTCACCAAGCTGTCACTCCAACTATTTCAGCTTTCCTTCATCCTCATCATGACGTGACCTAACTCTCCATTGGTAGCTGTCATGGCAACTCTGAAGGTCAGCATCATCAGAACTAACATTTAAGATAATCATTTTCTGCCTTGGGCAAACACAAGTGAAGCTTGGGACAAGAAATCTGGTCTGGCTCATTTGAGCTTTCCTTCAACCTCTAAGACTCCAGGTCTTAGAGCCTGGAGGTTGTTCACCTGTCCTCATGTCCTGCTTATAGGTGACTAGGAGATAATTAAAACTACTCTTCAGCAGCTTGTAATCATCTCTTGCTTGCATTTGCTGCTGGAGACACAACAGAAAAGGCAGAATTTCTGCAGAAGAGATCTGGTGGAGTGAGGCTTCCTGGATTTGGCCACTTTGTGTCTTTCAAGTTTGGCAGGGTCAGAGCTCAGTCCTGGTGCTTCATTAGCTCCAGAGCAGCACAACCTCACTATTCAGCAACCTGTAGGGCAGGTTTTCACCAAAATGACCAGGAAATTGTCACCAAGCTGCCCAACAGGCCTGGAGTACAGTTGTAACTTCTTTGCCTTGGTGATAGCCAATGCTTCTGTGAGGGACAGGGCAGCTGTGAGGGGACTTCTGATGATGGTGAGTGGGGTTTTAGAGCTCCTGGGTTTTGGTTATTGTTCGTCGGGTGGAAGGGTGATGCAAAAAGGGGAGGTGCTCAACACACTGAGTCACTTGAAGACACAAACTCTGGAGAAACACCTCAACTGTAGACCTCAGAGGCTACAAAACCAATTGAGTTTTGCATTTGGGTTTATTTCTTTTGAAATAAATTTTGCATTTGGGCTTATTTCTTTACAGCACCACTTGGCTCAATGGAAGTTTTGATCTCCTTGACCTGTTTTGCCAAACGCTGCAGCTTCACAATGTCTTGAAGTCACCCTGGGGAGGGTGGTTGGCAAAGTCCCTTCTGCTTGTGTTGCTGCAGGGAGTGGTCAATCAGGTGAAAAATAACAGACAAAACGTGCTAATGTTCCGGTGAGCTGAGGTGAGAAGGGGTTTCTGGGGAGGAAAGCAGATCATGAGGCGAGGCTGCTCTTCTATCAGGCAATGTTTGTTGGCTTGAAGGGACCATGGGAAGCCACAAGCTGCAGTTCTGAGTGAAGTCTCTTGTGAAGTTATGACTGAGGACACCTTTGCAGATTTTTCCAGCAATTGCAGAAGTCTTTGTCCTGGACTTCTCCATCCTGAAGGGCTGGATTTTAAGGAAAAGCCCAACTGCTGAAGCTGGTTCTGTGCAAAAATCTGGTGGCTGTGTGCTCCCAGCTGTAGGGTCCGAAGTCACATTTCTACTTTGATCTTACACAGATGGAAAGAACTTCTCTCAGTCTCTTTTTATGAATCACAGGTTCCACTTATTTGGAAAAGACCTTTAAGATCATCAACTCCAACCCAGCACTGCAAGGTCACCACTAAACAGTAGTGTTGGCACCATCTCTATACTGCTTTGAAACCCCTCCAGGGATAGGACTCCACCACTGCCCTGGGCAGCCTGGGCTGAGCCTGGACAACCCTTCCCATGAAGAAATTGCTCCTCATGGCCAATCTAAAGCTCCCCTGGGGCAACTTGAGGCCATTTCCTTTTGTCCTACAGAAAAGACACCAACCCTGCCTGGCTCCAAACTCGCAGAGTTGCAGAAAGCCAGAAAGTCTCTCAGCCTGCTTTTCTCCAGGCTGAACAACCCCAGTTCCTCAGCAGCTCCTCACAAGACTTGTGCTCGAAGAGCTTCAGAACCAACCCTAAACTCTGATTTAATTAAACAGAATTAGCCATTAGCAGCCCGAAGCCCTAATTAAGAAGGATTTGCAATAATCCTTCAGAGTAAGTGAGGTCCTAGTGTCCCTTCTACCCATGGACTGGACCTTGCTCCCTTCTCTGTTTGGAGAGAGGTTTGGAAATGCTGTTTTTGAAGCACTTGTGTCTCTGTCTGACTAAGAACTTGCTTTCAAAGGGTTGATGGAGCATGGTGGAGTCATCACTGGCTTCTAAGTTCATACCTATTCAGGATTTTCGTTTGGCTGGGGTTTGAGTCACTTTTTATTTGATGTAGGTGAAATAAACTGTGCTTTACTGGACTAAAAAATCCCCACCTTCAGCCCAGATAACTCAGCTTGAGCCTGGGAAGTGGTCAGTGAACTCCAAGAGACCAGATGATGTTGCTCCAGAGTTGAACTTCATGAATATTTCAGATGTAACATTTTCCCTGCTGTCTTATGCTTTCCCAGAAACAAGCAGACAAGTGACCTCCCTGCCCTGTCAGTCCCTGTAGATGAATATTCCCTTTATCTCCATGCATTTCTTTCCTCATGACATACATCCCATGGCATGGTGATGGAGAAACTTAATACTGCAGGGTGACAAACCCTGTGAGGACCAGAATGGAGATGGGACACTGAAAACTTCACCACCTCTCTCCAGCACCAGGGCTGCTCTAGTGCGGTTGGTAATCCACTAAGAGCTCAACATCTTGCAAAATGAAGTTGAGAACCTTTGCTTTGAAGTGCCACAGGAATATAAGGCTGTTCTTCTAATGTGGTTGGTTTGTTCTTTAGTAGCCTCTAATAGTTAGAATCAGCCAGGGTTGGAGGGGACCACAAGGATCACCTAGTTCCAACCCCCCTGCCATGGGGGCAGACACTTTACCCTAGATCAGGCTGGCCAGAGCCTCATCCAGCCTGGCCTTAAACACCTCCAGGGATGGGGCCTCAACCACCCCCCTGGGCAATGCATTCCCGGGTCTCACCACTCTCATGCTGAACAACTTCCTCCTCACAGCCAGTCTGAACCTACCCACCCCCAGCTTTGCTCTATTCCCCCTAGTCCTGTCACTCCCTGATAACCTGAAAAGTCCCTCCCCAGCATTTTTGTAGGCCCCCTTCAGATACTGGAAGGCCACAAGAAGGTCCCCTCCAGACTGAACAGGCCCAAATCTTTCAGTCTGTTCTCACAGCACAGCTGCTCCAGCCTTCTAATCCTCCTTGTGGCCCTTCTCTGGACATGCTCTGGCATCTCCACATCCTTCTTGTAATAGGGGCTCCAGAACTGGATGTAGTGCTCCAGAACTGGATGTAGTACTCCAGGTGGGGTCTCAGCAGAACAGAGTGGAGGGGGAGAATCACCTCCCTTGACCTGCTGGCCACACTTCTCCCGATGCAGCCCAGGCTCTGGTTGGCCTTCCAGGCTGCAAGTGCACACTGCTGGCTCATGTTGAGCTTCTCACCCACCAGCACCCCCAAGTCCCTCTCCTCAGGGCTGCTCTCCAGCCACTCACTGCCCAGCCTGGATTTGTGCTTGGTGTTGCCTCGACCCAGATGCAGGACCTTGCACTTTGTCTTGTTGAACTTCATGAGGTTGGCTTGTGCCCACCTCTATAGCCTGTCCAGGTCTCTCTGGATGGGTCACTTCCCTCCAGCATGTTTGCTGCACCACACAGCTTGGTGTGGTCAGCAAACTTGCTGAGGCTGCACTCAATGCCTCTGTCCATGTCACAGTCAAAGATGCTGAACAAGACTGGTCCCAGGACTGATCCCTGAGGAACTCCACACTTGTCACTGGCCTCCACTTGGAGTTCTTTGAAGAACTTGTATCTCCACCAGAAAACAGCTCAATTCTTAGAGACTGTAAATTTTTAGAGACTAATCCCTTGAGGAACTCAGATCTCCACCAGAAAATGCATTTCATTCTTCAGGAGCCTCTCATTCTTTTTAGGGCTTTGTTCTTTGAGGAGCTCATATCTCCATCAGAAAATACAGCCCAATTCTTTTCAGAGACTGATTCTTTGAGGAGCTCATATGTCCACCAGAAAAATGCAGTCCAAAATTCAGCAGCATCTAATTTTTCTTAGAAACTGATTCTGTAAAGAATTTTTATCCCCAGTAGAAAATGCAACCCAATTCCTCATTAGCTTCTCATTCTTTATAGAGACTGATTCCTGAGCAACTTGTGTCTCCAACATCTTGGACAGGAGGTGTGATGGGGCACTGCAAGAAGAATTAAGCAGTGAGTTCTTTGAGAAACTCATATCTCCACCATAAAATGCAGCCAAATCCTCCAGTACCTTCTAATTCTTTTTAGAGCTGGATTCTTGAGGAGCTCATATCTACCAGAAACTGCAGTCCAGTTTTTCAGTACCTTCTGATTTTTGGAGGCTAATCCTTTGAGGAGCTCATCTCTCCATCAGCAAATGCAACCTAATTCTTCAGTAGCCTTTAATTCTTTCTAGAGCTTCATTCCTCGAGGAGCTGCTGTCTCCAACATCTTGGCCAGGAGTTACCATTGAGTGCTGCAGGACAGAGTTAAGCAATGAGATCTTCATGAACATGTTGTCCCAGACGTGTGAGGATGGGAAGGAAGCTTTTAAGCTGCTTTTAACAAGATGAGCATGAATCACTTGGGTTTCTGTCTTCTGTGAGTAATGCTGTGGTGGTGCTTGAAGGGAGACTTTCACAACCCACCCATGCCTTGCTGCCTGCATGGAAAAACATCTTCGGAGTAGCATCTCCGAGCTGTGCCTCCAGAAGGTTTAAAATAAACCTCAAAAGTGTTGACATCCTCATGTGGTTTCTAAAAATAGGAGCTCAGGGTCACAGCATAGTTCAAATCTTCTCCTTGGCTTCACAGTTTTGCTGGGAGCCAAGAGGGTGAAGCCAAGGGAATGTGTTTGGAAAAGGATTTGTCATCTGCAAGCTGTTGTGGTTACAATGACCTGTGAGGAAACACCTCAGGTTGGAAACTTGCTTTGTGCTTCATAAGCATGTCTAAGGAGTGGGTCACTGCTGACCTGGACAGGTTGAAAGAGATGGGTGGAGAGGGACATCATCACGTCCAGCCAGGGCAAGTGTAAGGTCCTGCACCTGGAGAGAAGCAACCTCCTGCACCAGTACAGGTGAGGGGTGACCTACTGGAAAGCAGCTCTAAGGAGAAGGACTGGGAGTGCTAGTGGGGAACAAGTTGCCCATAAGCCAGCAATGTGCCCTCATGGCCAAGAGGGCAATTGGTCTCCTGGGGTGCATGGTGTGGCCAGCAAGTGGAGGGAGGTTCTCCTGCCCCTCTACTCTGCCCTAGTGAGGACACACCTGAAGAACAGGGTGCAGTTCTGCACTCCTCACTTCAGGAGAGACAGGGAACTACTAGAGAGAGTCCAGTGGAGGGTGGGAAGATGTTGAGGGGCCTGGAGCATCTCTGTGAGAAGGAAAGGCTGAGAGCGCTGGAGCTGCTGAGCCTGGATAAGAGCAGCCTGAGAGAGGATCTGCTCAATGCTCAGGAGGCTCTGATGGGTAGGGACAAGAGGCTGGGACAGATTCTTTTCAGTGGTACCCAGTGACAAGACAAGTGGCACCGGGCACAAACTGGAAGCCAGGAGCAACCTCTTGGCTTGGAGAGTTTAGAGCCCTGGAGCAGGCTGCCCACAGAGGTTGTGGAGTCTTCTTCTCTGGAGACCTTCCAAACCCACCTGGACATTGCGACCCTGGGCACTGTGCTATGGGTGACCCTGCTTTAGTAGCGTGGTTGGACTGAATGGTCTCCAGAGGTCCCTTCCAACCCCCACCAGGCTGGGGTTTTATGAGACTTGGGTGAGAAACTCCCAAGAAGCAAAACACCGGAGCAGTGCTAAAGGAGTTTGAATCCAGGTTCTCCCTGCTGGTGGAGCTGGGTGAAATCAGAGATCCATGTTCTGCTTTAGTTCCACCCTGTGTGTGTTGAAATAAAGGTCTGAGTGAGTTTATCTCAAAATAAAGAGATGATGCCAAGCAACAGCAGTAACCCTACCCCAGGAGTGTGCCGGGTCCAGCTCTCCTTTATAGAACTGGCATTTCCCAGCTGATGGACAGATGAAACCACACCAGCTCCTTTAGATGTTTACTGGTGTGGCGATGATTAACGGTGATGGGTGACATGAGGGAGGGGACAGAAGAGCTTCCTGAATATTTGATGCCTCAGCCTCTCAACATTTCAGTTATTTAGAATGGAAAAGGTTATGTGGAGATCAGAAAACCATCAGGGGAAGTTGGCTTGAGGAAGCCACATTACTTGAGAGGCTTTCCATCCTCTCCAGGAGGCACCACAGAAAGGTTAAAATTTGCAGCTCAAATGTTAGCTGTGATCTCGCTTGAGCAAGCATCTCTGAATCCATCTCCAGCTCAGAAACCTTTTCTCAGATGAGATTCAAAGGGCTTGAAGGGCATTGAAGCAGAAACTTGTTGAAGACTCTCTAAGATATTTCCTCATCCCTTTGGAATGGCTCCGTCACGCAGCCCAGACAGCAAAGCATGATGTGGTGGATGCAAACAAGAGGGGCATTGAAGGAGTGAGTGCTCAGCCAGATGGCTTCAGGAAGCTGGACAATGGGCTTTTCATGTCCTGCGCTCAAGATCCGGCTGGAATCCAGGGCAGCTCTGCAAGGAGGGAGGTTGGTGGTGGTGGATGTAGCTGCTGCTGGGGTAGGAGGCTCATTGGGGGAGTGAGTGGCCCAGAATGGGATAAAAAAGGTGGATAGAGACTGGCTCTGGAGTGTGAGACCTATGTGGAAGGGAGAACCAATGTCCTGGTTGGAAGATTGAGGTGGAGACTAGAAGGGTCAGAAAGAGATGAGTGGAATGGTTTGGGTTGGAAGGAACCTCATATCATCTAGTTCCAACCCCTCTGCCATGGACAAGGATGCCTTCTACTAGACCAGGCCGCTCAGGGCCTCATCCAACCTGGCCTTGAACATCCCTAGGGAGGGGGCATCTATGATCTCCTTGGACGCCCTGTGACTCACAGAATATCAAGTTGAAAGGGCTCTTAAGGACCATCTTGTCCAACTTTTCTTGAGAAAATTATGGTCAAGAAGGAAAATCTAGGAAGACTGCTGATGGCCCATCAGGCTGTATCCCAGCTTCACCAACACACTGGTGGAATCCATGATTTGGACGTGCTGGATTGGTTCAGCACCTGAGTGCTCAAACTGCTGTTTTGGCATTTCTTAGTGTTCCTTCTTGATTCCGTTTCTGTGAAGAACATCAATGCCTTGGAGAGGCCACGTGGATACTTGAGTTAATGATTTCCAGAACAGACCAAGCCGGGGGGACCCTCAGGATCTGTGTGAGCCAGAAAGATGCTGGAGTTAAAAGAATATTTAGGGTAGCAGGGAGGATGTACCTGAGACCTTTGATGGCTGCTTCTCTGGGGTGAGCTCCTCAGAAGGTCCATTTCTTATGCTAAAGTTACCTGGAAATGAAAGAGTTAAAAGGCAACCAGATTTTGGGGCTGTTTCTTCCTTTTTTTTCCCCTCTCCTTTCTAGACATTAATTTATAAGTTGGTGCTGTTTAAGTTCATCTTTGAGGGTGGTGAAACACTGAAACAGGTTGTGGTGGAGACCCCATCCCTGGAGTGGATAGATAGGGCTCTGAGAATAGTTAAGGATGTAAGGGAGTTGGACTAGATAACTTCTAGAGGTCCCTTCCAACCAAGAATGTTCTGTGCTTCTGTCTTGTGGTCTCCTCTTCATGATTGCACATCTGGTGGTGGTTTTTCCTTTGGTGATTCCTCTTGAGTAGAGTGTCTGAGCACATGTGCAATGGGGACATGCTTCAGCCTGGTTTGCTTGGAACCATGGAATGCTTTGGGTTAGTAGAAACCTTTAAAGGTCATCTAGACCAACCCCTCTGCAGTCAGCAGGGACATCTGCAACTTGAGCAGGTTACTTAGAGCCCCAAACAACCTGAGCTGGAATGGTTCCAGGGATGGAGCATCTACCACCTCTCTGGGCAGCCTGGGCCAGGGTCTCACTACCCTCATCATAACAAATTTCTTCCTTCTCTCCAGTCTAAATCTCCCTCTTTCAGTTTGAAAGCATCACCCCTTGTTCTGCCCCAACAGGTCCTGCTAAGAAGATTGTCCCCTTGTAAAACTGGTTGTGTCTTTGAATTGCAAGTAGAGTTTTATTGTGCTCTCCAGGATCTACTCTGTAACTTCTTGGGGTGCCCCCAAAAATTTTTGACACCACTAAGGTGAAAATGAGGAAGAACCACTTCATTTTGAGGGTTCAAAGCCATGGACCAGGCTGCCCAGAGACATTGTGGAGTCTCCTTCTCTGGAGAGATTCCTAATCCACGTGGGCATTGGGATCCTGGGCAACCAGTTCTAGGTGATCCTACTTTAGCAGGGGGTTGGACTGGATGAACTCCAAAGGTCCCTTCAAACCCTCACCATGGTGAGATTCTGTGAAGCACTTTATTTTCAGCATCTACCTGACCCTGGAGATTCCTGAAATTATGTAGGACTTCCAACATATTTTTGGCTTTAAAGATCTAACTCCTGCTTCAGAGCTGAGGGCTGTGCAGTCCCCAGGAGCACGTGATCCTGCCTCTGAGATGTTTGTTGATCAAAAAGCTGCAGCTCCTCAGAAGAAGAGTGGGGACATTTATAGGGAATAACAAAAGATCAAAGATCTCAGGCAGCAAGATGAATCATCGGAAGCTGAGATTGATTTATGGCACTGTAGAGTTCTTGTCAAAAAGAAATGGTTTTGACAGTCTTGAACCACAAGCAGAAGTGGTTCAAAGGGAGCATTTGTCTCTAAAGTATAGGGCCATAGGTAATGACCACTTGGATGTGGCAATGCTTCTGTTGTGGTAAAGCTACACTCAAATCCTGGGTTCAGTTTTGGGCCACTTACGCCAAGAAAGACATTGAGAGGCTGGAGCATGTCTAGAGAAGGGCAACAAAACTGGTACAGGGTCTGGAGAGCTTGTGAGGAGCAGATAAGGGAACTGGGATTATTTGTCCTGGAGTAAATAAGGCTGAGGGGAGACTTTCTGGCTCTCTACAACTCCCTGACAGGAGGTTGGAGCCAGGTGGGTTTGGTCTCTTCTCTCTAATAACAAATGATAGGATGAGAACAAATGGCCTCAAGTTGCACCAAGGGAGGATTAGGTTGGACTTAAGGAACAAATTTCTTCCCCAAAGGGGTTGTCTGAACATGCACAAGTCCATAGGTCCTGACGACATCGACCTACAAGTCTTGAGGGCACTGGCAGATAAAGTAGGTAAACCACTGTCCATCATAGTTGAAAGGTCATGCAGACTGGTGAACTTCCTGCTGACTGGAAAAGGGCAAACATAACACCCAGCTTCAAGAAGCTCAAAAAGGATGACCCTGGGAACTACAGACCAGTCAGTCTCACCTCTGTGCCTGGCAAGATCATGAAGGCTCTGCTAAGGCACATGGAAAACAAAGTAGAGGTGATTGGAGGTAACCAGCAATGGCTTCACCAAGGGCAAATCATGGCTGACAAATTTAGTGGCTTTTTATGATGAAGTCACAGCAAGAGTGGACAAGGGAAGGGCAACTGACATCATCTACCTGGACCTGAGTAAGGCATTTGACTCTGTCCCACGTGACATCCTGGTCACTGAACTGAAAAAGCATGGGCTTAATGGGTGGAGAAGTGCTGGATGAGGAGTTAGTTGGATGGTCACACACAGAGAGTGGTGCTCAAGGGCACAATGTCCACCTGCAGACCAGTGACAAGTGGCTCCCTCAGGGGTCAGTGCCGGCACCAGTGCTGTTTAACATCTTTGTCAGGGATATGGACAGAGGAATCGAGTGCACCCTCAGCAAGTTTGCAGATGACACCAAGCTGTGTGGCACAGTCAACTTGCTAGAGGGCAGGGATCCATCCAGAGGGACCTGCACAGGCTGGAGAGGTGGGCCCAGGCCAGCCTCATGAAATTCAGCAAGGCCAAGTGTAAGGTCCTGCACCTGGGTCGGCACAATCCCAAGCACAGATACAGGCTGGGTGGGGAGTGGCTGAGAACAGCCCTGAGGAAAAGGACCTGGGGTTAGGTGAAAAGGACCTGGATTGGTGAAAAGCTCAACATGAGCCTGCAGTGTGCACATGCAGCCCAGACAGCAGCTGTGTGCTGGGCTGCAGGAAGAGCAGCGTGGCCAGCAGGGCAAGGGAGAGGATTCTTTACTCTGCTCTTGTCAGACCCCACCTGGAGTACTGTGTGCAGTTCTGGAGCCCCCAGCACAAAGAGGACATGGAACTGTTAGAGTGAGTCCAGAGGAGGGCCACAAAGATGATCAGAGGGTTGGAATAACTCTGCTATGAGAACAGGCTACAAGAGTTGGGGCTTTTCAGCCCAGAGAAGAGAAGGCTTCAAGGAGACCTTGTAGCAGCCTTCCAGTATCTGAAGGGGGCCTACAGGAAGGCTGGGGAGGGACTATTGACAAGGTCTTGCAATGACAGAACAAGGAGTAATGGGTTTAAACTGGAAGAGGGGAGATTCAAACTGGATGTTAGGAAAGGGTTCTGTACAGTAGGGGTGGTACAACACTGGCACAGGTTACCCAGGGAGGCTGTGGGTGCTCCCTCCCTTGGAGGTGTTCGAGACCAGGTTGGATGAGGCCTTGAGCGACTTGTTCTAGTGGGAGGTGTCCCTTCTATGGCAGGAGGTTGATACTGGATGATCCTTGAGGTCCTTTCCAACCTAACCCATTCTATGATACTATCATAAAAGGCTACCTGTGGCAGTGTTGGGGTCCCCATGCCTGGAGGGCTTTCAGAGCCGATGGGGGACATGGTTTAGTGGTGACATGGCTTAGTGGTGACATGGCAGTGTTAGACTGATGGTTTGACTTCATCTTGTAGATTTCTTCCAACCAAAACAATTTGATCATTCTGTGGTTCTTCAAAGCATGGTATGCTGGGGCAATTACTGTCTTCTGCAGCCTACTCACACCCATGTCCTTTTCCAGAGCAGCTTTGCATGTTCAGTTGTTGCACTTCAAATCTGATAGTGAACTCCAGAGATTCCCAAAAGATTCCAGATACCAAGAGTCACTTATGGAATCCCAGCCTGGTTTGTGTTGGAAAGCGTGGTCTAGATCAACTGCTCTACAGTGAGCAGGGACATCTGCAACTAGAGCAAGTTGCTGAGAGCCCCAAACAACCTGACCTGGAATGGTTTCAGGGCTCTCTGGGCAACCTGGGCCGGGATCTCACCACCCTCAGTGTCAAACATTTCTCCCCTTTCTCCAGTCTAAATCTCCCTCTTTTAGTTCAAACCATCTCTCCTCTTCTTGTCACTGTAGGCCCTGCTCCAAAGTCTGTCCCCAGCATTCCTGTAGTCCTGAAAAGCCATCAGAAATTCTCCCTGGAGCCTCTTTCTTCTTTGGGTGGAACACCCCCAACTCTCTCAATTCTTCAGCGTCTCCACTTTGTCTCATCAGGTCCAAGATCTTAACTGGAGGTGATCTGGTTCTGAAAGGGGAAAATAACAGCACCGAAGAAGCCAGTTGAGTCTGAATGTTCTGCTGAAGTGTGCTCAGCTCCACGTGACAATGAAGTAATTGGCTCAGAGGCAGGTGATGTTTTGAATTGCTAATGAAGTGCATTGTGGAGCTGCAGGTGGTGGAGCTTGGAATATTTTTGTCTGCCTCAGGAATCGTCTTGAGTTATTATTCAGAACATTCAAAAAGCTGCAGTGCAAGGTGCAGTGCTCTTAACCCTGTCGATGGCAGATGTGTCTGGCTTTAAAGTTCAGTGGGGCACATCTAGGTTGTAAAGCAGATAGATCCTGCTCTGGAGAACTTCTGCTTTGAATAGAAAGGGTCAAAAAGTGGAGATAAAGTAGGAAAAATGATGAGCACAGATGTAATTATTGTGTTCTCTGGGCTGTTTGTCTTGGTAGGTCTCCCTGAAGGAGGGCAAGAAATCTTAAGTTCTCTTGGTAGAGCTACTTGAACAAAGGTTGAAGTCTACCTCACCTTGGTAAATCTACCTGAAGGAAGCAGACAGAAAAAGGGATTGGTGTGGGCAGAAGAAGCCTAATCATAGTAGCAGGCAGCTCTCTGAAGCCAAAGGCAGGACTCTTGAGGCAGTTCTTGTGGCTGGTCCAGCTGGCTGGAGTTTCTGGGTGGCTTTTTCTGTGTCAGAAAGCTCTGCATCAATGTGTGGGACAGCAGGGTGGACATACTGTGTGTGACAGATAAATGGCTGGAGATGGTATCTTCTGGGAATGGAGGTAGTCCCTGTGGTGTTAAAGGTGTAGGGGGATGAAGCCATGGCTAGAGTTGAGAACGTGCTGGTGCAAGCTTGCAGCCCACAGTCCTGCATGTGCTGGCTGGAAAGGTGCTGAGGATTTGTCACTTCAGGTCCGTGGTTGCAGCAAAAGCAAGTTTTGAAAACAAGCTCCCCGCTGTTTTGTGTAGAAACTCCAACCTGTCTCTTCTTTTTATAGAATCATAGAATGGTTTGGGTTGATGCAGTCCTTAAAGATCATCTGGTCTGACCCCCTGCCATGAACACTTTTCATTAGACCAGGCCTCATCTGATTTGGCCTTCAACACTTCTAGTGATGGGGCATCTACCACCTTTTTGGGCAGCCTGTTGCAGTGTCTCACCACCCTCACAGTGAAGAATTTCCTCCTTGGATCTAATCTAAACCTACCCCCCTTTTGAGTGATCAGCCTGCAAACCTGTCCCTCCTTAACTGAGCCAAAGATGCTCGTGCTCTTTCCTCTTGTTTTTCTGTCTCCTAGGTGAACATCCTACAAGAGCTTTAACTTTCAGCTCCTCCTAATTCACAGTCTGCCTTTGGGTTTAATTTGAAAGACTTCAGCAGTTCGATAGCCAACATGAGGGTGATGGGAGGGTGGATATCATTGCTCTACAGGTATGGAAATGAAGTAGGGAGTGCCTGGAGTTCAGCCAAGCCCATGGTAGAACCTTGGCTGGATGCCTGGTGCAAGACCTTGACTTGGCTGCAAAACTCATCCTGTTGCCAAATAATCATCGTTATGGAGATGCTTATCACCTAAAAGCCAACATCTGATGAAAAAATTATGGTTTGAGATCCCAGTTTCTAGACAGAGCTTCATGGAACTCTTCTTCTCCAGATCTTCCTTCACTGAAGTGAGAGTTTGGGTGGAAATGTTCTCCATGTGTCCTTTCCCAGTGTCAGTTCTCCAACAGATCTCTTGTATAAATAGACTTGGGAAGGGTTGTTACTGGAGCTTCCAGTTCCCACGCTGATCCTTATCAGAGCAGATCAGCTGCCAGCCAGAGTTGGTTTTTCCTTTCTTTCAAGGGAGTTAGGACGTCAAAACACATCTCTGGCTTCTGCTGAAACTGCCACCATGCTTGTGGTGACCTTGGACTGGTTGAGAACTTGCTGAGCCACTAGAAAATGGAATTGTGTGGCTTTAGCTCTTCTCACCTCTTCATTACAATTGAAACTGAGACTTGGGTCCTGACTAGCAGCTTTAGGGTTGATGATGATTGATGCGGACAAACATTTGAGCAGGACCTGTTAGGACAGGACAAGGGGCAATGGTTTGAAACTAAATAGGGAGATTTAGATGAGATCCAATGGAGAAATTTGTTATGATGAAGGTGGTAAGACTCAGGCCCAGATTGCCCAGAGAGGTGGGAGGTGTCCCATCCCTGGAACCATTCCAGAGCTACTCCAAACTGTGAGCTACCTGCTCCAGTTGGAGATGTCCCTGCTAACTGCAGGGGGATTGGACTTGGTGGCTTTCAAAGGTCCATTCCAACCCAAACTGTTCCATGGTTCTGTGTCTGAGTCTGTGACTATGAAGTAGTGTCAGCCACACTTCTGGCACCAAGCCCACATACTTTGGTTTCCATCTCTTGGAGAACAGCTGCATTGACGTGAGATGGGTGCTCTGTAGACTAACAAAGCCACTTCAGTCCCCTGATCAGCCAAGCAAGCAGATCTCCTGAGGACAGGAGTGTTCTGGGCAAAACTGGGAGTTTTGGTTGACCTCATCATTGAAAGCGATAAACATCTGAGGCGTCGTCCTGCTAAAAGCAGACAAATCTCCTTGGTGACATTTTTGACCACACATTACCAGCTGCAAGTGGCAGCTCCTCTGCTATTTCAACAACTCCTGGAGCTATCAGGGATTCAAATCTCTGCAGGGGGGTTGCAGTGTCCTGATTTCGTTCTGCAGCTTTGGTCTGGCAATCACTGGAGGAGCTCGTTTTCACCAGCGGCACCAAGACATAAACAGGTGCTCAGCACAACAACTGTGATGCCATCAAGCTTCTCAACTGCTTGATGCTATCTGAAGCCAGGAACACAACATGGAAGTGTCCATGTGTCACCTCAGCCCTCCTTGTGCAGTCAGGTGGCTGTCATGGAATGGTTTGGGTTGGAAGGGACCTTTAAAGGTCATCTAGTCCACCTCCCTGCAGTCAGCAGAGACATCTGCTATTACAACAGGTTGCTTAGAGCCCCAAACAACCTGACCAGGAATGGTTCCAGGGATGGGAAATATACCACTTGTCTGGGCAACCTGGGATAGGGTGTCACCACCTCATCAGAAAGACTTTCTTCCTTCTCTCCAGTCTCAATCTCTACATTTTTAGGTTCAAGCCATCACCCCTTTTTATGTCACAGTAGTCGTAGAAAGATCCTACTGTCCCCATCTTTAGGGGCAGGAAGGCCAACAGAACGTCTCCCTGGAGCCTTCTCTAAAGTTTCAAGTTTTGACTGGAAGATACCTTTAAGATCATCAAATAGATTCATTAACCCAGCACTGCGGGGGCACCACCAAATAGGGCGACAAAGCTGGTGAAAGGCCTGGAACACAAACCCTTTGAGGAGAGGCTGAGGGAGCTGGGGGTGTTTAGCCTGGAGAAGAGGAGGCTCAGGGGGGACCTCATTGCTGTCTACAACTACCTGAAGGGAGGTTGTAGCCAGGTGGGGGTTGGTCTCTTCTGCCAGGCAACCAGCAACAGAATAAGGGGACACAGTCTCAGGTTGTGCCGGGGGAAGCATAGGCTGGTTGTTAGGAGGAAGTTGTTGCCAGAGAGAGTGATTGGCATTGGAATGGGCTGCCCAGGGAGGTGGTGGAGTCACCATCCCTGGAGGTGTTCAAACAAAGCCTGGATGAGGCACTTAGTTCCATGGTCTGGTTTACTGGATAGGGCTGGGGGATAGGTTGGGCTGGATGATCTTGGAGGTCTCTTCCAACTTGGTTCATTCTGTGATTCTATGAGATCACATCCTTCAGCACCACATCTCCATGGCTGTTAAATCCCTCCAGGGACGGGGACTGCACCACTGACCTGGGCAGCCTGGGCCAGGGATGGACAGCCCTTTTAGGGAAAAAAATTCTCTGATGTCCAACCTAAACCTTCCCTGCTACAACTTGTTCCTTGGGAGAAGAGGCCAACAGAGTGTCATGATTTCTCCACCCTTCATAGGAAGGATGTTGAATTCCTGTAGCTAAG
The DNA here is from genome assembly GCF_015220805.1 of Pogoniulus pusillus. Classification (NCBI taxonomy): domain Eukaryota; kingdom Metazoa; phylum Chordata; class Aves; order Piciformes; family Lybiidae; genus Pogoniulus; species Pogoniulus pusillus. The sequence goes on from NC_087277.1 coordinate 20,193,673, forward strand.
TTGGAAATAAATCAGGGAAGTGGTAAACTCTGCCATGGAGAGTCAAAGCCCTCTGTGATGGAGAACCAAAGCCCTTTGGTGTTGGGCTATGATGCTTTTTTGCATAATAAAACTTTAAAAGATCCCCTCAGTGACATGAGTTTGGGTGTTAATAAAATATTCTTTCCCTCAAGGGCTGCACCATCTGTGAATACAGTTTCTCCAAAGAGCTTCTGCAGGGAATGATGCTCCTCAACAACTGTGTAAAGGGCATGAATAAAATCTTCTCTGTTAGCCTAGAGAAAAGGAGGCTGAGGGGAGACTTTCTGTCTCTCTACAGCTCCCTGAAAGGAGGTTTGACTCACGTGGGGGTTGGTCTGTTCCCCCAAGGAACAAGTGATAAGACAAGAAGAAATGGCCTCAAGTTGCACTAGTGGAGGTTTAGGTTGGGTATGAGGAACAATTTCTTCATGGAAGGGGTTGTCCAGGCCTGGCCCAGGCTGCCCAGGGTGGTAGTGGAGTCCCCAGACTTGGAGCGAATGAGCTGTGTAGATGTGCTGATGGTTTAGTGGTGACTTGGCAGTGGGTGGACTTGATCTTAGAAGTTTCTTCCAACCTAGGCAGTTCTATGATTTGGGTGGGCCAGCACTCTTAGATCTCTCCCATGTCCTGTTTTCCACTCTAGATACCTAAAAAAGGTCTGCAGAACTCTCACTTCTTTCCATGGCTGAGTTCAAACATGCTGCACCAAGGACCTAGAACAAAAGCTCTTTAAGGCTTCTGGGTTTAGACATTCTTAGTCCATCAGGAGAACTTCTGGACTCTTTTGCTAAAGAGGCTTATGGAAACATTGTGATCTGGGAATACTCTCGAGGATGTTTCTTGCCTTCATCAAAATCATTATGGAAAATGTTTGGAAGCAGCTTTGGCATTTTCCTTGGTCTGCCGAGTCCTGAATGGCATCACAGGATTGTGAAAGTGCCACTAGCAAGTCAGATCTTTCACAGATGGCATAGAGGGAATCTCTGCATTCCTACCCAGTGTCCCTCCCAGCAGAACATTTACCTCTTTTTCCTGGTTTCCTTCTTTTTTTTTTTTCTCATTAATCTCTGATTTAATCCTGACTGAGGTTGGACATTAGGAAGTTCTTTGCTGTGATGGTGGTGGACCACTGAAACAGGTTGCCCAAGGTGTAGTGGAAGCCCTATCCCTTGAGACATTCAAGGTCAGGCTTGATGGGGCTCTGAGCAACCTGATCTAGCTGGGGGTGTCCCTGCTTGCTGCAGGGGTGTTGGACTAGGTGACCTTTTAAGATCCCTTCCAACCCAGTGCATTCTGTGATTTCTGGTGGACATTTCCAGCAGCACTTTGCTCACCTGGCTGCTGGCCAGCTGGGTGATGGCTGTACCTGGAGAGCAGAAGGAACTTTGACACCTCTCAGACCCAAATCTGTGTGAGACACTTTAGACTTGAAAGCAGAGCTTACTATGCAGATGTCTCCTCTGATAGTTGAGCAGAGCTATGAAATACTGGAGGAGATCTCAATGAATGGAGAGATGGGATGAAGGTCGATGAGGACTCAGGTGCAGGCTCAGCTGTGCTGAAGTATTTTAGTCTGCAGTTAAGTGGGTCAGTGTGGTGACCCTGAGCACTTAGATGGTGACTCCTGATGGAAATTAAACATGAGACCTTTGATTAACTGCTCTTCTTGGCCTCGTTTTCCATCTCCAAGTGATGGCAAGCCCTGAGAGCCCCAGGCTTTGATTCATTTTTGGTGTGTTCTGGGTAGATGGAGGTCCCAGGTGGTTGGTAGAGCATCTACATCCCTGGCAACAGGTGAAGGGAGAGGATTCTGCCCCTCTTCTCCACTCTGCTTAGACCCCACCAGTGCTGGGGCCAGCTCTGGAGTCCTCAGCACAGGAGAGATATGGACCTGCTGGACTGGAGTGCAGAGGAGACCATAAAGATGATCAGAAGCTGAAGCAGCTCTGCAGTGAGGCTAGGCTGAGAAATCCACACTCACAGAATGTTAAGGCCTGGAAGGGACCTTGAAAGATCATCTAGTCCAGCCCCCCTGCCAGAGTAGGACCTCCTGTTGTTTTTTTTAATAGGCCAGTTTTAATTTTTATTATTTTTTTATCCTACTTTCCCCCCATCTTCCTCCTTTCCTCTCCATCTCCTTCCTTTTCCTCCACCTTCCTCTTTTCATCTCCATCTTTTTCCTCTCCATCTCCCTCCTTTCAGCACCACCTCCCCTTTCCCACCCCACACTGCAATTTCCCTTTTTTGCCCCAAACTCAGAGCACCTGGGTTCTGTTAGAGTCTCCTCCCACCCCAGGTGTGACCACTTTGCCCTCCCTACTCACTGCCCTTTATAACGGAGCCAGGAAACACAGAAGCCCCAAGTTTGCCCAACTGGGCAGAGGGATCCTCCTCCTCTCATCACCGGTGAGTCCCCATGGTGCGCACTGGGTGAATGGTGGAGGGGATCAAAGGCCTGGGGGGCCTGGTGGCCCCCCAGGTAGGCAGGTTAGAGAATTCATGATTACTCTATTGTTACTCTATTGTCACTCACGGGTGCTGTCTGGGCCGTCTTACTTAGGCTGAGCTCCTCAATGTTTGGCTGCTTCTTTCTGCTTCCTCATGATCACAGGTAGTTTGCTCAGGAACACATCCAGGCAGGTTTTGAAAGTCTCTAGAAAAGGAGTCTCCACAACCTCCCTGGGCAGCCTGTTCCAGTGCTCTGTCACCCTTGCTGTAAAGAAGTTTCTCCTCATATTGAGGTGAAACTTTCCATGTCCCAATTTGTAGCTGTTGCTACCACTGAAAAGAGATTGGCCCCATCCACTTGACACCCACCCCTCAGATATCTGTACACAGTGGTCAGATCTCAGCCCTCTCTTCTCCAGAATAAACAGCCCCAGGTGTCTCAGTCTCTCTCCATAAGAGAGATGCTCAAGTTCCCCAGTCATCCTTGTGCCTCTCTACTGGACTCTTTCCAGCAGGTCCCTGTCTCTCTTGAATTGGGGAGCCCAAAAATCTGGGGCCCTACAAAAAAGCTGGGGAAAGACTTTTTAGGATATTAGATAGCGACAGGACTAGGGGGAATGGAGCAAAGCTGGAGGTGCATAAGCTCAGACTGGATGTGAGGAGGAAGCTCTTCACCATGAGAGTGGTGAGAGCCTGGAATGGGTTGCCCAGAGAGGTGGTTGAGGCCCCATCCCTGGAGGTGTTTAAGACCAGACTGGATGAGGCTCTGGCCAGCCTGATGTAGGGTAAGGTGTCTGCCCCCATGGCAGGGGGATTGGAAGTAGGTGATCCTTGTGGTCCCTTCCAAGCCTGACTGATTCTATGAAAACTGGACACAGTATTCCAGGTGTGGTCTCACCAGAACAAAGTAGAGGGAGAGACGAGCCTCTCTGGACCTGCTGACCTCACTTTTCCTGATACACCCTAGGATGCCATTGGCTCTCTTGGCCACAAGGGCACATTGCTGGCCCGTGCAGAACTTGCTGTCTGCCAGGACTCCAAGCTCTTTCTCCATGGAGCTGCTTTCCAGCAGGCCAGCCCCCAAAGAGAGTTGGGGTTGTTCAACCTGGGGAAGAGAAGGCTCTGGGGAGACCTCCTGGTGGCCTTCCAGTACTTAAAAGATGCTTCAGGAAGGACAGGGAGTTTTAAGCAGGACTTGTTGGAAGAGGATGAGGGGTGATGGTTCGAAACTCAAAAAAGAGGTTTAGACTGCAGAGCAGGAATAAAGTTGTTATGATGAGGGTGGTAAGGGTGGCCCAGGACTGCGCAGGGAGGTGGGAGATGCCCCAGCCCTGGAACCATTCCAGGTCAGGTTTTGGGGCTGCGAGCGCAACCCATTCTAGTTGTAGATACCTCTGGACATGATGACCTTCAATTGTCCTCTTCAACCTAAACCATTTGATGATCTCTTTGCATCCTTTGTAGCGTTCACACGGAGGTGGAGGAATAAGGAGTGACCCCATCCTGGCTGTCCACGTGAAGACGATCAGGACTAGTTACTGATCATGCATGGTGGCAATATTGAGATGCAGCTGTGACAGGCAAATAGGTCACAGAAATGCTGCAGAACATCTCAGTTTGAGTGGGAAGACACAGGAGGGAGGCAAACAGGGACAAACAGAGGTACTTCAACAAGACTCTGTTCTTCTCCCTGGAGATCTTGCCTCCTCCTAATCAAATGCCTGCTGAGAACCTGCTTTCCTCCGGTCAACTTCATCACACGCTGCCGTCCTTGGCATCTCTCTCTCTTCTGAGCTCTCAGAAGAAAAGAGCAGGAAATTGCCAAGTGCTGACCACTCCATCCTTGGTGTCTTCATAACTTGTGAGGTGAAGGATGGTCCTTCAAGATGAATGATGCTAAAAGGCTGCAAATATAGCAGCCTCATCAAAGTCTCAGTCAGCTGTCAGTGGCTAATTACAGAGATGTCAAGGAGCTTGGAATCTGTCAGCTGGATTTAGGAGTGGAGAACATTGCTTGGAAAATGTCTCTTAACACACACACACACACACACAAAGAAAAATCCCTCAAAGCATAATTATTTGTGAGGTTCTGGCCCATGCTGATGTTCTGGTGGCCATACATTGCTTTTCTTGGGAAGAATCACAGAATCTCAGCATGGTGGAAATTTGGAAGTGACCTCTGGAGACAGTTTGCTAAAGTAGAGTTATCCACTGCAGGTTGCCCAGCATCACAATGTGCAGATGGGTTTGGAATCTCTCTGGAGAAGGAGACTTCACAACCTCTCTGAGCAGCCTGTTCCAGGGCTCTGAACTCTCCAAGCCAATACCCCTTGGCCTTTCCCTGGGCACCACTGACATGGGTCTGGCCTCAACCTCTCGTTCCCCACCCTTCAGCTCTTGCTGAGCATTGGGTAGATCCTCTCAGGCTGCTCTTCTCCAGGCTCAGCAGTCCCAGATCTTTCAACCTTTTCTCCTCACAGAAATGCTCCAAGCCCCTTAGCATCTTCACAGCCTCCACTGGACTCTCTCCAGAAGTTCCCTGTCTCCTTTGAACTTTTGAGTCCAGAACTGGACCCAAATATCCAGAAGCAAGGAAGCGGTGGTCCTACTTAGCAGGATAAGAAGTGGGTCAAGGAGGTGGAAGGCAGCATGTTTCCACCTTGCCAAAACTCCACTGCTGGCTTGTGGCCACTCTCCTGGCCCACTTGCATCAGCAGAGGGGCAGATTTGTTACTCCTCCTTCAGCTCTTCAATCACCAGGGCACTCGGTGGTCACTGTGTTTCATCCCAGCCCCTATGAAGTTGAATGAATTCATCCAGGTGGATTTATCAAGACAGCCATCACAAAGAGCACAGTGCCTATGACTGTCAGTTATTTTGATTGACTGCCTTGAGCCTCTTTACTCACACCACAAGTTCTTCAGAGCTTTGTAACACTGCGAATGTGCTACTAGGCCCCGTGAAGTTGGGTGAGGAGGGTGGACATTTGTGCAAGGGGAATAAAAGGTGCCATGTAAGGTCCAGGTGATGTGTGATGGACACAACTAGGAGCTGGTTATCTCCAAGATGTTGCTTTAAGCATTTCTCAGGAGGTTCCTGAGTTTCAGCTCACTGATGGCTGTTTCACAACTTAGTATCTTTGCCCGAGTCACAGAATTGTGGTTATGACTGGGTTGCACTGGGAGAGTCCTTTATGATCATCTAGTGCAACCCACCCTGCTACACTTGGGGACACCTTCCACTAGACCTGGTTGCTTAGGGGCCCATCCAGTATGGCCTTGAACACTTCCAGGTGTGGAGCATCTGGAGCACCTCTCAGGGCAACTTGTTGCAGTGTTGCACCACCACAATGAAGCCCTCCTTCCTTACTTCATGTTGAGTTTTTCATCAGCCAACACCCCCAAATCCTTCACAGGGCTGCCTTCAACCCACTCATCACCCAGCTTGTGCTTATCTTCTGTCCCTGTTGGTTCAAGCCACCCCAGCCCTGAGATGGTGGAAGGAGTTGAAGGTGGGAATTCCTTCCCAGCTCCACTTTAGTCTTGACTAGAACAGGATGAGAAGAATCAGGTGACAGTTGACTTTTCTGAGAGGAATGGTGAACCTGGCCAGCTGGGACTGACTTTGCTCATTAGAGGAGGCTTTGTCCCTCAGCTGTGGTGCTCCATGGTTCACCTCCTAGGCTGTCTTCAGCACAGAGGGGCTGCAGGCCATTTCTGTGACCTTCAGCTGGAGGATTTTCTGTCTGTCTCTCCTGATCTCCTGTGCCCTAGGGGGATGTTGTTTTACGGATGAATAAACCACCACAAACAACTTCAGAAGCTCTTCTGAGCTGTGCTCAGACGGCAAAGCTTCCAACAAATGACCTTTAGCATCTCCATTGCTCTTCAGCAATTAGGTGCCAGCAGAGGACAAACCCCATTGCAGTAGATGTTGACAAACCTATGGAGAGTCTCCTTGTCCCCAGAGCTTTTGTGTTTTCTAGAGGGATGAAGAAGGTTGAACACAAGTTGGAGCTGGGTGCTGAAATCCTCCCACTTGGGTGGATTTTTCACCCCCTGACAGTACCACCAGCACACACAGAGCAAATGTTGAGTGCAGTGAACTTGCCAAGTCATGAGAGCAGGGACTTGTTGCCATTCCCCAGAACAAGGTCGGTCTGTCCTGGCACTACGTGGGCACTGGTGACGAGGTGGGACCTTGGCTCGATCTTTGTCCCTGACATGAAACTCCAGCCTCAAAGCCAAATGCCATTGCTACGTGGGAATAAAGGGACCTTTTCTTCCAAGGGAGGGAAGCATCTAGGGTGTGGGACAAGGAGGAGAGGTAGGAACTGCAAGCTCCAAGCCTTGGCTGTGGTGTTTGGTGGCAGATGAAGGGGAGCGAAACTAAGTCATGATGCAGGGAGAAAGTTGGCTTAGCTCTGTGTTTGACAGGAGAGCAGGAGACTTGGGAGCTTTATGGTTGGAACAGATTTCATCTTGCAAGTGTCCACTAGTACTCTTTAGAATCACAGAATGGTGGGGGTTGGGAGAGACCTCTGGAGGTCATCTAGTCCAATCCCCCTGCTAAAGCAGGATCACCTAGGTTAGGGGTGATTTATTTGCACTAGATGATCATCATAGGTTCCTTCCAACTGAAAATGTCCTGTCTTATGACAGTGGGACATAACCCATGTCCTGGGCTGATTCCCAGCAGTGTGGGCCCAGGTAGAGGTAGGGGATTCCATCCCTCTGCTGAGACCCCACCTGCAGTGCTGGGGCCAGCTCTGCAGTCCTCAGCATAGCAGAGACATGAACCTGTTGCAGTGGGGATGGAGGAGGCCACAACAGTGCTGGGAGGGCTGGAAGCCTTGTGCTCTGAGACTAGGCTGAGAGAGTTGGGATTGTTCAGCCTGGAGAGGAGATGGCTTCAGAGAGGACTGATGGCCTTCCAGGACTTGAAAGAGGCTACAGGAAAGTTAGGTAGAGACCTTGATTGAGGAGTGTTGTGATGGGACAAGGAGTGATGAATTTCAAACTAAACTAGGGAGATTTAGATGAGATGTCAGGGAGAAATTCTTCACTGTGAGGGTGCTGAGACCCTGGCCCAGGTTGCCCAGAGAGATGGTAGATGCCCCATTCCAGCTCAGGTTGTTTGGTCCTCTGAGCAACCTGCTTTAATTGCAGATATCCCTGCTGACTGCAGGAGAGTTGGACTGGATGACCTTTGAAGGTCCTTTCCTGTCCAAACTATGACTCTGTGCTACTCTTTTTCTCTTAGTAATTCTCCTCAGTGATTTAGGAAGGAGCAAACATGAGCAGCCCCCAGGTTTGTCATATCTCTTGAGCTGGAGCAGTCTGCTCTGCTCACACTTCTTGTGGTGTAATTCTGGTTGGACTTTATCACACTTGAAGGTACGTGGGCACTCTAGCTAGTTTGGCATGTGCAAATCCGTGATGAGAAGAGTGGTCTCAGGCTCCATCTACACAGCACAGAGAATTATGGAATGGTCTAGGTGGGAAGAGACCTTTCAGACCATCGAATCCAACTGTTAATGCAACACTACCAGGTCAGCGTCTGTACACAGCACCACATCTCTACAGCTTTGAAACCCCTCCAGGTGTGGAGACTCCACCACTGCCCTGGGCAACCTGGGCCAGGCCTTGACAACCCTTTCCATAAGAAATTGTGCTTCATGACCAACGTAAACCTCCCCTGGGGCTACTTGAAGCAAATTCCTCTTGTCCTGCCACTTGTTCCTTGGAGACACCAACCCCCACTTGCCTTCAGCCTCCTTTCAAAGAGCTGTGGAGAGCCAGAAGCTCTCCCCTCAGCCTTTCTTTTCTCCAGGCTGAACAACCCCAGGTCCCCCAGCTGCTCCTCAGAAGTTCTCCAGACCCCTCACCAGCCTCATTGGCCTTCCACCCACTTCAGGCCTTCAGTGCCGTTCAAGTGAGGGGTTCAGAATGCAACAGTGTCCTGTCCTGTCCCATCCTAGTTATGCCTACTTGATTTTTGCCTCCCTCTGCTACCTGTGGAGCACCTGAGCTCTTGTTTCACCCTGGAGAAGTCCTGGAAGCACTTTTTTGTCTCTCCCTGATGCAGACAACCCAATATCTTCTTGTCAGGAAGATCCAAAGCCTTGCTGAATGATTGGACTCTAGGCATTCAAGAAATGTGTGACCATGGCACTTCAGGACATGGTGGTGTTGGGTTGATGGTTGCACTTGCTGATCGTAGAGATCTTTTCCAGCCCAAACAATTCTATGGTCTTAAAGGTCTCTTCCAACCAAAATGATTCTGTGAAGCCTCTGCCCTTAACCCCATGGAGATGGGTCTAAATCGAGCTAGTCAAGAGAAACTGCAAGCTGGGCACTGATGTTGATCTGTGCCGTGTTGAGTGGAAAAACATTCATCCAGCCTTTGCTGCTGGTCTTTTTTTAGGACCTCTCACCTCATCTACAAGCCTCCACTGGACAACTGCTGACACACACCAGAAACTTTGTTTGCTTTGGCTTTTGACCAGTTGAATGTGGCATTTGGGGGATTAAAATGCAAAATTATGCTAATAGTCTTCTCAAACCATCCCTGGGCTGCTTTGCTAAGGACTTTGTGCAATTCCTACCTCTCTGCTGCTTCCCATTTGTCTTAAATCATTAAAAAGTGAGGAAAAAACCCCAAACCAAAGCAGAGCTTCTTCAAACTCCTGCCAAGTAGGTCAGGCTCTTCCCAAGGGTAGGGTTTGAGAAACAGGAGATGTTATTCAGAGAGCCTTTCTCCAAGTTGTTTGGTGAGCTGAAGACAGCTGGAAGCTCAAGTGTGGTTTCAGGCATTAGTTCAAGACTCATTTTTGAGTGGTGATAAAAATTATTTGGTCTGATCAGAGCTCCCAGGAAAAGGAATCTTGGCAAGCCCTGGAATTGTGCTATTGAGGAGGAGCTGCAGAATCTGAGATAGGGGACAAAAGAAGGAAGTGTGCTACTGAAAGTGGGACAAACCCAGCTCTTCGTGTTTGCAGCTGTTGAAAGTGAACCGTGAGCCAGCAATGTGCCCTCCTGGCCAAGAAGGCAAATGGACTCCTGGGGAGTGTGAAGTAGGGTGTGGCCAGCTAGTCAAGGGAGATTCTCCTCTCCTTCTACTCTGCCTTAGTGAGGGAACAGCTGGTGGACTGGGTCCAGTTCTGGGTTCCAGGGTTCAAGAGACACAGGGAACTACTCTCTCCATTGTAGGCTCCAAAGCTACTGAGAGGCCTGCAGCATCTCTGTGAGGAGGAGAGGGCTGAGAGCCCTGGGACTGTTTAGCCTGGAGAAGAGCAGCTTGAGAGGGGATCTGCTCAATGCTCAGCAAGAGCTAAAGGGTGGGGGGCAAGAGATAAGGGCTAGACTCTTCCTAGTGGCGCCCGGTGACAGGCAGCAGGCACGAAGTGGAACCTAGGAGGTTCCATGAGGAGAAACATCTTGACTTCAGGGTGCTAGAACACTGGAAACTGTTCCAATGCTGCCCAAAGAGGTTGTGGAGTCTTCTTCTCTGGAGAGATTCCAAACCCTCCTGGACATTGTGATCCTTGGTGACCTCCTCTAGGTGGCCCTCTTTTAGCAAAGGAGTTGGACTATATGACCTGCTGAGGTCCCTTCCCACCCCCACCAAGCTGGGATTCTGTGATCTTCAACTAGAGCAGGTTGTTCAAAGCCCTATCTGACCTGACCTGGAAGGGTTCCAGGGGTGGAGCATGTGCCACATCTCTGGGCAGCCTGGTCCAAGGTCTCATCACCCTCAACATTAAGAATTCTTCTCTCCAATGTGAATCTCCCCTTTTGAGTTGCAAACTGTCACCCCTGGTCCTACTGTAGGCCCTACTGAAATAATAATTAAATTGGATTGGATGTACAAGGAGGAGGAGGAGGAGGAGGAAGAGGAGGAGGACAGTTAGACAGGCGGCTGGTGGCCACTGTTGAGCCTAACAGGAACAAAGCGGGGGTGAGTTGGGGTGGAGAGATGCCCTTAAGTGAAGAAGAGGTAGAAATCAGTGGATTTTGAACAACAGCTGCCAGAGCATGAGGGCTCCTAGGCCACCACAGTGTCTACTGGGCTGATAGATGTTAGGAAAGGGTTCTTTATGTGAGTAAGGGTGGTGAGACACTGGAACAGGTTGCCCAGGGAGACTGGAGGTGTTCAAGGCCAGGTTGGATGAGACCTTGAGTGATCTGTTCTAGTGGGAGGTGTCCCTGCCTGTGTGGGGGGTGGAACTGGATGATCTTTGAGGTCCATTCCAACCTAAACCATTCTGTGATTATTAACATCTCAGGAGGCCTCTGACATGAATAAAAGAACCTTCTCCAACAGTCCTAAAGCAATCAGCAGAAGTTGTTTCTGGGATGAAATCAAGCCAGAAGAATCCTCTCCCTCTGCTGTAATTTTCCTTCAACACAAAGTTCTGAAGCTCTCAGGATAAATGATTACTGGGGACCTGTTTTAGGTACAAAGCAGCAGTGAGGAGAAGAATGTGGAGCATTAAAAATGGATTAGGCTGTGTCGTTCTTGACTGCTTGCCTGAGACACATTAAATATGTAGGATTGAAAGCCCAGATCTTCCACTGATTACACCACAGCTCATCCTGGTCTTCTCCAGACTGCTGCTGCTCATGCAAAACGGAGTTTTACCTTGTCCTGGTGGAAGGTTCTGGCTTGCTGGAAGGACCTCTTCTATCAGGTCTCTTTTTCTCCTTTTCCAGTCAAAGCCTGTTCTTCATGCAGGCATCTGCTGCAGCTTCCAGCATCCAACTAATGTGTGGTGAGGTCAAGCCTCCCTTTCCTTCCTAATTTTCTTTTTTTTTGTTCTGAAATAAGGCGGATCTGAAGCAGGTTTCTGTTGTCCCAAAGCATCAGGATGAGGGGATCTATAAGTGGGAAATAACTTGTGTGGTTATTGGTGGTCCCTTGGATCTAATGACTCTTCTGAGCTTCTTGCAGCCTCTGATGAGGTTCTTAGAGCTGTCACACTGAGAATGGGCTCTGAAATGAATAGATTGGAAAATTGGAGTCATAGAATCACTTAATTGTTTTGATTGAAAGAGACCTTTAAGATCATCAAGTCCAACAGTTAACCCAGCACTAAAGCCCACTGCTAAACCATGCCCCTCAACACCATATCTCCACAGCTTTGAAATCTCTCTGGTGATGGAGACTCCACTACCACCCTGGGCCAGGCTTGGACAATGCTTTCCATGAGGAAATTGTTCCTCATGGCCAACCTAAAACTACCCCAGGACAACCTCAGGCCACTTCCTCAGAGACCAACTCCCACCTGGCTTCAGTCTCCTTTCAAGGAGTTGCAGAGAGCCAGGTCTCCTCCTTTTCTCCAGGCTGAACAACCCCAGGTCCCTCAGCCACTTCTCACAAATTCTCCCAGCCCTTCACCCACTTTGTTGCTCTTCTTTGGCCGTGCTCCAGATGCTTTCTGCAACTCCATCAGAAGAAGCAACTCCTTGTTTCTCCATCTCAGCCTCACATATTTAGGAGCCCAGCTAATTAGGACTCTTCTGAAAGAGTGTCTGGCCCCAGCAGACAGCTTCTCTCTGGCTCCTTCTCTTGCAAAACACTGGGGAAGAATGGAATGGGAGGGCAGTGCTGTCACCCACACCACTTTGGAGAGGAGGACTCACTGCCAGGTCCTCTGGAGACAGCCTGCCCACTGGAATAGCCTGCCCAGGGCAGTGGTGGAGCCACCACCCCTGGAGGTATTTAAAAGGCTGTGCACCTGGTGCTTAGGGACATGGTTTACTGGCAGTCTTGCAGTGCTGGGTCGAAGGTTGGACTGGATGATCTTGAAGGTTTGTTCCAACCAAAGGTATGCTGTGATTCTGTGATGTGTTTTGGCAGCCCCATTTGCAGAGCATTCCAGATTAGACCTTTAGACTAGATGTGTCACCAGCTGAAATGAAGAAGGTCTCCCCTGAAGACTTGTCTCCTTAGGAGCCTGGAGGGCTGCTGTGAGATGAAGGATAAAGGGGTGACAGGACTTCTCTATGAAAGGAGGTGGGCATCAAGCTGTAGTTCACAGAATCTTAGAATGGTTTGGGTGAGAAGGGACCTTTAAAGCTCATCTAATCCAAGCCCTTGCAGTCAACAAGGATATCTGCAACTAGAGCAGGTTGCTGAAAGACCCAAACAACCTGGCCTGGAATAGTTCCAGGGATGGGGCTTATCCCACCTCTCTGGGCACTGTGAGCCAGGATCTCGTCACCCTCAGTGTCAAACATTTCTCCCTTCTCTCCAGTCTAAACCTCTCTCTCTTAGTTTCAAAGCATCACCCCTTGTCCTGTCACAACAGGTCCTGCTAAAAAGACTCTCCTCATCTTTCCTGTAATCCCCTTGAAGTCCTGAAAGGCCACTGGAAGGTCTCCCCAGAGCCTTCCCTTTCCCAGGCTGTACAACCCCAACTCTCTCAGCCTGTCATCACAGCATAAATGTTCCAAGCCTCAATACCACAGCCTTACATTACTGGTGGCCCTGAAAGCAGGTTTGCCATGCAGATGGGTTTGTGAACGTGACTTTCTTTCACTTCACTGAGCTCTGTCACACTCCTGGATGTGAGAACTGAGATGATAAAACACTCCCCTGAAACTCTTCTCCTCTTGGTTTTGGGGCAGTGCCTTTGGGGCAGGACAACTTGAAACCTGGTTCCACTCTACTTGTAGACAGAGCAGACCACAAATCACCAGCTTCCCTCTTGGAATCTGTCAGCCAAGCCATTGAGGAGAGCAGGAACAGTGGAGGGAGAGGACAACCAGAATCTCTTTTCCTGGACAGATGGAGATCTGTCAGCAGTTTTGACAGCAAAAGCTTGATGGGCTTCTGGGCTGAACTTCGCTGCCATGCTTCAGAGCTGCCTGCTGTTGCTGATGATCTGTGTTCCATGGCAGGGGGGGTCAGTTAGCTTCACAGTTTGGGTCTTTGGGCTGAAGGTGTCAAGCATTCCTCCTTCCTTCAGCTTCCTCTTCACCCAATGCTCAAGTGGCCTACTCCTTCATAGAGCCAAAGGTGATCTCAAGGGGTGGTTGAGGACTTGGCAGTGCTGGGTTGATGGTTGACCCTGATGATCTCAAAGGTCTTTTCCAATCTAAATGAGTCGATGATGCTGTGACTATTGAGATGAAGCTGGCAGAAGAACAGCTGTGCCCTTTTATCCCTCTCTTCCGCCCTCGCTTGCTGTGACCACATGGAACCACTCCAAAGGGCCTGGAGGAACACTGCTGGCTCTGTTCTCCACCCGTGTCCTGTGCAGACAGCGGATGTGGTCAAGGTCCACAGCCCATGTGAGCACAAGGTGGCCCAGGAGGCCCCAGACCCCATAAGCTTGGTGATGTTGGAGTCTTTTCCAGCTTTCATGTTTCTAAGTTATGCAGTTCAGGTGAGGGGTGGGTGACTTTCTGGAAAGCAGCTCTGTAGAGAAGGACCTGAGAGTGCTGGTGGACAAGTTGCCCATGAGCTCTCAATGTGACCTCCTGGCCAAGAAGATCACAGGTCACCTGTGTCTTCTGAAGAAGAGTGTGGCCAGCAAGACAAGGGAGGTTCTCTTCCCACTCTACTTTGCCCTGGTGGGGACACAGCTAGAGAACTAGGTCCAGTTATGGGCTCCCCACTTCAGGAGAGACAGGGAACTACTGGAGAGAGTCCAGCAGAGTGCCACGAGAATGCTGAGGGGCCTGGAGCATCTCTGTGAGGAAAGGCTGAGAGCCCTGGAGCTGTTGAGCTTCAAGGGCAGCCTGAGAGGGGGTCTGCTCAATGCTCAGCAAGAGCTGAAGCAGGTGAGTGGGGCAAGAGTCTGGGGCCAGTCAGTGGTGCCCAGTGACAGGACAATGGGCGCAAACTGGAAACCAGGAGGTTCTGAACATGAGGAGAAATTTCCCAACTTTGAGTAGAAACCATTTGGCTCTGGGGGCAACAGAGCCCTAGAGTAGGGTGCCCAGAGAAGCTGTGGAGTCACCTGTGAAGAGGCCTGCCTGGACACTGGAATCCTGGGCAACTTGCTGTAGGTGTCCCTGCTTTAGCAGAGGGGTTGGACTGGATGATCTCCAGAGGTCACTTCCCACCCCCACCATTCTGTGTTTCTAAGCCTTACCACACCTGATCTTCCCAGGAAGTCTGTCCAGCTCTGGAGCAACCTAAAACCTCAAGAGCTGCCCCAGGTCCTCCTGAGCATTGCTCAATCTGTTCTATCCTAATTTATGCTAATAAGCTGAGCTTTCATCTCATCTCCAAGCTCTTCCACCGTGGGGCTTGAGTGTGTGTCACCGTCTGGGACGTGTCACCCTTTGCTGTGGGTGGAAATATCTTCTTGATGAGCTGCAGGAGGAGGAGGAGGAGGTTTTTTGTGTTCTTCATTTCAACGCCGTTGGGTTTTTGTACTCTAATCAGGAGGGGTTTGATGCCCTAATTAAAATCAGGGACTTAATAATGGGTCTTCTGCGGTGTGGAAAATCCACAGGCAAAATCCAAGTCAAACTTTGGAGACCAAAGAGCTTTTTATGGATGCTTCAATCGATGGTAATTAGGGGTGTGGTGCATAAGGAATATTAATTAGCCCCATGGGTGAGGCTGGGGAGGCAGAAAAATGCTGCTGCTGCTTCCTCCACCTCAGTTCCTTGTGGAACGGAGCTGCTGAGCTAAGCGTGGAGACAATGAACAGGGTTTGTTAGGTGACCTCCTCCAATATTTGGTTAAAAACAAATCAGCCAACCACAATGGACCACTGTGAGGAGCTAGGTGTCAAGGGCATGGGCCCAGACTCTTTGCAGTGGTGCGTGGTGATAGGACAAGGGGCAGTGGGCACAAACTGGAAGCCAGGAGGTTCCATCAGGAGAAACCTCTTGGCTTGGAGAGTTCAGAGCCCTGTAGCAGGCTGCCCAGGGAGGTTGTAGAGTCTCCTCCTTTGCAGAGATTCCAAACCCATCTGGACATTGGGATCATTGGCCAACCTGCTTTAGCCAGGAGGGTGTGGCTGTTTGAGCTGATCCTCTAGCTCAGACATAGGGGAGAGATGAACATTCCAGGGATAGGCCACATAAATGGCAACAATAGATAAATTAATATAATTTCATTGGAGCATCAAGAACTTAATGTCTAGAAGCACAGCTTGTTCTACCCCTTCTCCCGCTGGCTTCTGCTGCTGCAGCTTCTCCTATCTTCCCCGGCTGCTGTTTTGGCTACTGCTGCTTCTGCTGCTTCGCTGCTGCTTGACCCCTCCCCCATCTCCCTTAAGGTTATTGTATTTTTTTTTTCTTCCTTCCTTCTCTAGTTATTATCTCTCTTTACATTGTTATACTATAAGAAAAATACAATTTCTTCTTTCCCTGACTTTTCAAAAAAAGGGTTCTGTGTTGTGCTGAGTCCACTTTCTTCCTGGGGGAGGGATCAGCCCAAACCCGGGACAGAGGGTTGGACTAGATGATCTCCAGAGGTCCCTTCCAACCCCCACCCTTCTGTGATACTTTACTGGCTGGTTTCACCAACCAAGTTTCCATCATCTCCATCTTTCTCCTTGGAGCAAGTGTTGATGGTTTCGTGACTGTAAAAGATTTGAGAGGACACATAGTAAGTGCTGACAAAGGGGTTGGTTCACCTGTGCGCTGTGGCTGGTGTCTACAGGTGGACAGGTGTCCTGCCAGAGAATTCCCTTGACTGCCAGTGGGATTGGGAGCCTGGAAGATGCCTGTTCTATCACAGCAGGCAGGTTAAGAGCTTCTCTTGCCCACAGCCCTGAGGACAGGGTGAAGGCATCTCGCTATCCTTGGAATATCTAAATCAGATCTAAATTACCCTGGGAATCCTGTGAGGCTGCTTCTGGGTGGGTGATGAGGCAGGAAGCCATCAGTTAACAAGTCCTTACCAACTAAAATAGGGAGACAGACTAGAGAGATGTTCTTCACAGAGAGAGTGATGAGACACTTGACTAAGTTGCCCAGAGAGGTGGTAGATGCCTCATCCTTTGAAACATTCCAGGTTAGGTTGGATGAGGCTCTGAGCAACTTGTTCTAGATGAGGATAGGACAGTCTTCAGCAGGACCTGTTGGGGCAGGACAAGAGGTGATGATTTCAAACAAAAAGAGGGAGATTTAGACTTGGTTTGAGGAAGAAGTTCTTCACTTAGAGGGTGGTGAGGCACCACCACGGACACCATCCAGGTTGCCCAGAGAGGTGGTAGATGCCCCATCCCTGGAATCATTCCAGGTCAGGTTGTAAGGGGTTCTAACCAACCTCCACTAGTTGAAGATAGTCCTGCTGACTGCAGGTTGGTTGGACTGGGTGACCTTCAAAGGTCTCTTACAAGCCAAACCATTCTGATTCTTAGATTCTCTGTTTCTAGTTGCTTGGGGGGGTACAGCTGCTCAGATCTTAGGTGAAGAAATCCAGCTGGCAGCAGGTTTGCTTTCTGTCAGGTGACAGCTGGAGCAGAAGAATGGGTTTGAAGCTTCAAAAGAGAAGGCCACAGCAATTAAAGCCAGTTGGAGGTAGGAGGAAAATAGCTGCAGTAATGACAAGAGTGAAGGTGGTGATCAGGAGGAGCATGGTGGGGTAAAGTTATCAATTAGATAGTGACTCAGGAGATCAAAATGGCCAAGGAACACCTGAATGCTGAGCTTTGTGGGTGACCAGTGTGTGCAAAACTTGTTCTTAACCTTGGTAGGTGCCTATTATTTGATGCAAGAGATGTGCCTGGTGGTCTTGATGACAGTGCAGATGAGCTCAGGTTTCTTCTGATACATTTAAAGTCATGGAATCATTGAAAGGGTTGGACTGGAAAGGACCTTAAAGGGCAGCTAGTCCACCCACCCTGCACTCAGCAGGCACATCTGCAACTAGAGCAGGTTGCTCAGAGCCCTGCACAACCTGGCCTGGCATACTTCCAGGGATGGGGCATCTCCAGCCTCTCTAGGCAACATCTCCTAGTGTTCCACCACCCTCCCAATGTAGAATTTATTTCTAATCTCATCTAAATCTCCTTCTTATAGTTTCAAACCATCACCCCTTGTCCCATCTCCCCAGTCTGTGATGAAGGTCCCTTCCCAGTTTTCCTGTAGCTCCCTTTAAGTTCTGGAAGTCCACCTTAAAATCTCTCTGAAGCCTTCTCTTCTCCAGGCTGGACAAACCCAGTTCTCTCAACCTGTCCTCACAGCAGAGGCATTCCAGCCTTCAAATCATCTTTATGGCCTTCTCTGGGCTCTGAGGACCTTTAACTTAGTGGTGTTTGGATGACATGGTGCTGCTGGTGGCGGGACTGGAGGACCTGGAGAAGTGGTTTCTCTTATGAAGACTGTGTTTGTTTATGGCCTTCTGTGCCTGACACATCAAATCTGTTGTTTGGTTGGAACCAAATGATCTTTTACAGTCCCTTCCCACCCAAACCATGGCTCTATGAAGTTGGGGTTCGCAGCTTGCCAGCATCCAAACACTCAAAGCTGATAGTTGTCTCATGTCCAATGAAGGACAGAAGTCCAGATGTTGAATCTAGGATATCACATCTGTTTTGGAGTCTGATTCTTGGATGATCAGATCCTTTTCACCCTAAAAAAGAAAGAAAGACTTC
The DNA here is from genome assembly GCF_015220805.1 of Pogoniulus pusillus. Lineage (NCBI taxonomy): Eukaryota > Metazoa > Chordata > Aves > Piciformes > Lybiidae > Pogoniulus > Pogoniulus pusillus. The sequence goes on from NC_087277.1 coordinate 20,211,710, forward strand.
CCTTTTGGCAGCGAAATGTCCATTTTTACATTAAAACCAGCTCAAGGAGATGTGAGGACGTGTGAGATCCAAAAGGTCACACCAAGAGTTGAGGTTTGAGCTCTTAGCTGTGGCACATGAAATGGCTTTTTGTGAAATATTCATCTCAGTGGCAGCTGCTTGCTGTGTTCCTCTGAGATCTGCTTAACCCAGTTTCTCCTCCTGCAGCTTCTGCAGCGATGAGATAGATCGTGGTCTGCTGCATGCTCTGGTGGCTTCGTTGTAGGACTGGTGGGGAGCGATGGAAGGGAACCAAGGAACATGAATCATGGAATTATTGAATGGCTTGGGTTGGAAAGGACTTCTAAAGGTCGCCTAATCCAAGCTTTCTGCCTTGGGCAGGGGCATCTTCAACTAGAGCAGGTTGCTCAAAGACCCATCCAGCCTGACCTGCTTCCAGGAATGGGGCATCTGTCCCCTCTGTGGGAAACCTGGGCCAGGGTCTCACCACTCTTGTCAGAATTTCTTCCTTCTGGTCTAGATCTCCCTCTTTTACTTTAAACACATCACCCTTTGTCCTATCACAGCAGAGCTGGAAGTCCACCCCCATCCTTCTTTCAGACCTCCTTTAGGTTCAGGACAGCCAGCAGAAGGTGTCCTTGAAACTTCCTTTTCTTCAGGCTGAACGGCCCCAGCTTTCACAGCATGTCCTCACAGCAGAGGTGCTCCATCACTGAGCATTTCACATCAGCAGACAGACCTACTGCTGCCACCATGTCCTTCCTTTGCTTGCTGTCTTCTCTCCTAGGCCAAAATTTGACTGCAACATCTGCTGGGCAGCTTAAGCTTGGATCCCTGCCTTTGTTGAGCTATGCATAGTGGCTTTAGTCTATTCAGATGAGGTCTTGTGAGGGTTGTCCTGCATCTAGCTGAAGGAACATTGGCAGTGGGGTGGTCTCTTTCTCTCTGGGTTTATTGACTGCTGGAATGTTTGAGGACAGACTTGGTGGGCCAAAGTGCCCTTAGAACCTCCAGGGCTGTAGAAAGCAGTGTCAAAGACAGTTCAATGCATTAGGAAAGCTCCATGGGAATGGGAAGAAGTCTTACACTGCCTCAAGATATGTGGAGATCCCTTAATAGGTCCATTCTGAAGTACTTAATGCTGTGCTAATGGGCATTGTCCCACTAATTAGGAGAAGTGGAGTACAGGAGCTGGTTCCTCTGAGGTTGCTCCAAGAACTCCGTGCATTGTCCCTGTAGCTGCATCTTCCCCAATTCTGGTTCCAACCTTGAGATCACAGGAATAAATGATTTTAGCCAACCTTCATGTAGATCTTTGCTCTCCTGCCACCTTTTCTGGAAGTTACTGGTTTGCATCCATCCTCTTGGATGTTACCCAACTGGAACATGCAGCCTGTGGGAGGGATAACCAAAAAAAGCCCCAAGGGACAACTTGAAAGGTTTCTTACTCCTTGGAGTCTTCTTGGTTCTCAAGTACTTGATGAGTTGCATCTCCATAAAAAATGCTGCTCTGCAGTTAGTTGTGAGAAGAGTCCAAGGCTTGACTGTTTTCAATCTTTAGTAGCTGAATGATCATCATGAGATGGACTCTGGCTTTGTGTTGCCTTTCCTGGCAGGAAACCATGCCAACAATACTTGTTATGTACTTCAGCTTTCTCTGGTTGCTTCTAACTTGTTGCTTTGTGTCCCAGTTGTGGCCACAAAAGAAGGAGCTGTGCACATGATGTCACTGCTGGTGTCTACGTATCTCAGATACTTGCTGCCACCTAACTTAACTGGAGAGAATTCAGCAGTTGGTTAGAGTGGGCATGTCTTAGGTGTAGGTCCGTGGGTGTCTGAGCAGCTAGTTGAAGATGTCCCTGCTGGCTTCAGGGGGCGTGGACTTGATGACCTTCAAAGGTCCTTTCCAACCCAAACCATTTGCCTTGGAATTCCTTTCGGAGGAGGTGTTTATTTCCCAGAGAGGAATGGACTTTCCTTGACCATGTAGCTGATGGACACCAGAGCATGAGCTTGGGCAGGTATTTAGTAGGCTTCCTGCCTTTGTCTGGAGTGGCTTAACCATGAAAGGCAAATGGAAACAAACAGGAAGCCATTTGCATGTGGTTGCACAGTGAAGCTGCAGAAGGTTAGGGATTAAACAACAGGAGACATGGAAGTTCACCACAGTCTGAAAGTTCCTGTGGTCCAAAGATTCCAGAGGTTCTTCTGGAAACTGGCTACCATGACCAGAGTGTGACCATGACCAGCACTCAGCACTGCAATTTCAAAGCTTCCTTCACATTTCATGCGTCTGCCTGGACCAGGTTGCCCAGAGAGGTGTTAGATCCCTCACGCTTGGAGACATTTAAGATAAAGTTTGATGGGTCTCTGAGCAACCAGTTCTAGTTGAATAATAGGAACCAGGAGGGAGCTCCACCTAAGATGCCCCTGCTGAGTGCAGGGGGTTTGGACTAGATGACCTTTGAGGGACTCTCCCAACCCAAACCCTTCTGACATTCTAAGAACTTCACCACCTGTCTCCAGATTTGTTCCTGCAGTTGTAGGACTGGGGCAAATGCTCTTCTCTGTCTTCAGATCCCTCCAGAAGTGGGTTAAAGGCCAGGATATGAGCATGGTTTAGCTCCACCAGCAGCTAGCAGAGCAATTTCTCAGGCTAATTGTAGTCAGATGTGTAATTAAATGGATGAAGGTAATTAAGAGTTGTTATCATTAATAGCTTACCATGATAACACATCCTGCCACAGGGCTCTTCTTATCTGAGACCTCACTGTAACAAATCAGGGCCCACCAAAGATGGTGGTGATGGTTGTAGAGGCAACATTTAGTCTTACAGAAGGAGCAGAACCTCCATCCTCATGGGTGACAAAGCCCTGAAGCAAGCTGCCCGGAGAGGTTGTGGAGTCTCCTCCTCTAGAGAGATTCCAGACCCACTTGGACATTGTGATCCTGGGCAGCCAGCTGTGTGTGACCCTGCTGGAGCAGGGGGGTTGGACTCGGTGGTGTTTCTGATGACCTGCCTTTTGAGAGGGTGAGTTTCATCACAGACTGGATGAACAAAGGCTGAGACAATTGAAGTTGTTCAGCCTGGAGAAGAAAGAAGGCTCCAAAGAGACTTTCTGGTGACCTTTCAGAACTTAAAGGGGGCCTAAAAGAAAGCTGGAGACAAGCCTTTGACAGGGCCTGTTAGGACACGACAAGGGGGGATGGTTTGGAGCTAAAAGAGGGAGATTTAAAGAAGATCCAAGGAAGAAATTTGTTATGATGAAGGTGGTGAGACTCTGGCCTAAGCTGCCCAGATAGGTGTGAGATGTCCCATTCCAGCAACCCAGGCTGACTGGGTCTGTGAGCAACCTGCTCCAGTTGCAGATGTCCCTGCTGACTGCAGTGGAACTGGACTTTTAAAGGTTCTTTCCAACCTAGACCACTCAGCGATTCCACAATGCAGCAGCTTTCCTCCACCTGCCTACTAAAGAAGGCTTCATCCAACCTGACCTTGAATGTTGCTGTGAATGGGACATGCCTCATTAGAGTTGTTCCATCCAGCCTGACCTTGAGTGTTTGCAGAACTGGGGCAGCTACCACCTCTCTGGTTATCCTGTACCACAGGAGATGTGACAAGAAGGGAGGACATGCCGCTCTGGGCCCCACCACAGAGCTAATGTGGGGGGCTGAGATGGTGTAGGCATCATTTGTTTTGCTTGGTAGCATCTGGGGAACATTTTTCTCCGAGGGTTGCCGGTAGCAGGCAGAGCTGGCAGTGTAAGAAGAGCTTTGAATAGCTGGAGCTGAATGAGGAATCAGGGAGGTTGGAGGACTTTGTGTTTCTTCTCCTTTGTTTTAGGACCAAATTAGCACCCAACCCCTCTTTTATTTCCACGCGCGGCTGGAGCTCCTCTGGAATTTGAAGGAGGAGGAACAAAAGCAAAGCTGCCAGCAAGATGTAGTTTTGGAAGCAGTGTGAGGCTGCTGACAAATGGTCTTGGTAGTTCTGAGAATGTTCAGCCCACCTTCAGACCCTGGAGATCAGGATTTAATGGTGGGGTTTGGCTTTTTTTCCTCACCTTGGGAATAATGCAGCAAGTCCTCAGGAGCAGTTTTGATCTTAGGAGCTGTCACACATGAAGTAGTTGAGATGCTTTCTGGATTCAGGCTGTGCTTTGGAGTTGGAGTTGAGCACATCTCCATAAATGGCAGAAAGAGCTGGGATGGAGAGCACAGCTTGTACCAGCCCCCAGCTTCTGTGCCCACCTGAGGAGGCTGCAGACACCTTCTTGGGTCTGGAAGTATCATGAATGGAGTGGGGTCAGAGGGGGATGTAGAATGGTCAAAGGGCTGGAAGCCTTCTGTTGTGAGGCCAGGCTGAGAGAGTTAGGGTTGTGCAGCCTGGAGAATAGAAGGCTCAGGGAGACCTTCTGGTAGCCTCTCAGGACTTGAAGGGTCTACAGGAAAGATGGGGATAGTCCTCATAGCAGAACCTGTTGTGACAAGGCAAGGGCTGATGGTTTGAAACTGAAAGAGGGAGACTTAAACTGGAGCTGAGGAAGAAGGTCTTCACTGGAAGGATGGTGAGAGCCTGGCTCATGTTGTCCAAAGAGAAGGTAGATGCCCCATCCCTTGAACCATTCCATCTCGGGTTGTCTGGGGCTCTGAGCAATCTTCTGTAGTTGCAGATGTCCCTGTTGACTGCAGATGATCTTTAAAGTTCCCTTCCAACCCAAACCATTCCCTGTGATAACTGAAGTGGCTCATCCAACCTTCTGCAGTCCTGGGTGGCTGTGCCCGTGGCAGCTCTTCTCCAGGCGGCCATCCATTTTAAGCAGTGGAGAGGTGTGGGGAGGGGAAAGAGGACAATCTTTTTTGAGCTGGCAGCAGCAGAGGGTGTCTGTAATGGGCTTCACAACCACAAAGTGCTTGGTGGAATTTGAAAAGGGCAAGGTGTGGAACCAGGACCATCAAACATGCTGGAGCTGTTGAGTGTTTGGTCCACACCACGTGTGGTGCTATCTGGTTGTCTTCCAAGGCACCATGATATCACTGCTGGGTTCTTTTTTCTTCCTTTTCTCTCTGCTGGAGTGGGCTGGGAGAACATTACCACATATGGACATCTCTGGATCATGGAGGGCTCTGCGGTACTGCTGGTTCTCAGCAAATATAGCACAGGAAAGGTACCTGTGGTGCTCGGAGCAGAAGAATAATGAGATCTTGGAGCTCTTTGGGCTTCCACGAGGAGCATCAGACCAGGCTGTCTCCTGCCCCAGACAGCCCAGCCTGGCTGAACAGATGGTGCTGCAGGCTGCTCACCCCAGAGAGTCGTCCCGACCGTTGGCTAATTGGTGTGGGGGAGAGCCTCTTCCTCACTGAGGGCCAGATGGGTCTGCAGATCTTTCAGAGGGCATCACAGAATCATGAAGGTTGGAAAAGACCTCCGAGGTCATCATGTCCAACCATTAACCCAGCACTGCCAGGACACCACTGAATCATGCTCCTCAGCTCTATAGCTCCAAGACTTTGAAACCCCTCCGGGGGTGGGGACTCCACCACTGCCTGGGCAGCCCAGACTAGGCCTGCACGAGCCTCAAGGGGCAAAAATTGTTCCTCATAGCCAACTCAAATCTTCACTGGGGCAACTTGAGGCCAATTCTTTTTGTCCTGTTCCTTGTGAGAAGAGGCAGACCCCCATGTAGCTCCAGCCTCTTTTCAGGGAGCTGCAAAGAGTCAGAAGGTTTCCCCTTGGCCTTCTTTTCTCCAGGCTGAACAACCCCAGCTCCCTCATCAGATGGTTTCTCCTCCCTGTCTGAGCTTTTCTGCCTTGCCCAGAACAGATGCTTTTGGGTTTGAGGTTCCCTTCTACTGCTGCCTTAATCCTAGCTGGTGTAATGGTGACATGGAGGAGAAACCTATCTACTCCAAGTGCCTCCTTCAGGTGGTCCTGACATGTGTAGGAAAATCTTGATCTTGATAATGGAATGCAAAGTTGTAGATGCTCCCTCCCTGGAGGTTCTCAAGGCTAGGTTGGATGAGGCCTTGAGCAACCTGGTCTAGTTGAAGATGTCGCTATCTATGGCAGAGAGCTTGAAATTAGATAATCATTAAGGTCCTTTACAATCTAAACCATGCTATGAATTTGTAATCTACATCCTCTGGGGAGCAAGAATGGTTCTGAGGGAAAGTAGGACAAGGGATGATGTGCAGAATCCATGTGGTGCTGCGGGACATGATTTGGTGTTGGACTTGATGATTTTTCCAACCTCAACAGTTCTATGATCCTCTGGCTGGATGCTCCAGGGCAGACCCATCATAGATGGTGAGATGGTTTGAGAGAAGTAGGAAGATGGGGAGCAACCTGCTTTCCTCACTGGCTTCTGGATCCTTCTGGCAGCCCAAGTGACAGATTTGACACCAACTGTGCTGCACAGTGGGATCCTGAGCTCCTGGAGTGATTTATAGTGGTGGAACATATGACTGGCTCTCCACTCTGGCTGCAGGCCTCTCCCCTTGCTTGGTCTCAGCTTCTTTTACTCCCTGCCTGAGTTTGAAGGAATGATCCAAGGTTTTCATGGAATGGTTTGGGTGGGAAGGAGCTTTTAAAGGTCATCTAGTCCAACTTCCGTGCACTGAGCAGGGACATCCTCAAGTAGATCAGGTTGTTCAGAGCCAACCTGCAAGGTGTGCCTACCAAATTATCATGGAGCCATCAGCTGGTTTGGGGTGGAAGAACCTTTAAAGGTCATCTAGTCCAACCCCCCCGAAGTCAGCAGGTTGCCCATAGCCCCATCAAGCCTGAATGTCTCCAAGGGTTTGGCATCTCTCGTCTCTCTGGACAACCTATTCCAGTGTTTCACCTCCCTCATAGTAAGAATTTCTTCTAATGTCCAGTTTAAGTCTGCCTCTATCTGCTGGCCACACTTCTTTGGCTGCAGGCCAGGCTGGGCTGCAAGTGCCCATTGCCAACTCATATCCACCTTTGCACTCACCAGCACCCCCCAGTTCTTCTCCACAGGGCTGCTCTCCAGCACTTTGTCCCTCAGCCTGTGTTGATAATGAGGATTGTCCCAGTGCAGGTTCAAGGCCTGGTACCCAGCCTTGAACCCCATGAGATTCACCTTGGCCCACTTCTCCTGCTTGTTCAGGTCCCTCTGGATTACATCCTGTGCCTGTGACATACTGGTCACACCTTTCAGCTTCGTGTCATCTGCAAACTTACTGACAGTCCACTTGATCCCCCTTCTCCATGTTATTGATGAAGATACTAAACAACACTGATCACTTTACAGACCCATGAGGGATGCCACTTGTCAGCCATCTCCATCTGGACATTGAGCTGTTGGCCAGTACCCTTTAGATGTGACCATGCAGCCAGTTCCTTTTTATTTTCTACTTCTTGTTCTTGTAGTGAAACGTGGTGCTTGAGGAGCAGGGAAGGAGCTTGAGGAGGGTGGCTGAGGAGCAGAAGCCTCAGTTGTCAACTGCATGTTTGGACTTACTCCTGTATCTCTGCAGAGGATGGAGGAATTTTGTGGTGGGTCAGCAGCAAACATGCCCTTGCTGCTCTGCTTGGGTAGAATCACACAGAATCCCAGCATGGTAGAGAGTTGGAAGGGACCTCTGGAGCTCACCCAGTCCAATCCTCTTGCTCCGTCAGGGTCACCCACAGCAGGTTGCCCAGGACCACCATGCCCAGGTAGGCTTGGACTCTCTCCAGAGAAGACAACACCACAACCTCTCTGGGCAGCCTAATGCAGGGCTCTGAACCCTGTGAGCAAAACTCTTCCTTTGCTGTCTGGAGCAACCATCTTGGTGCTTTATAGCTCTTAAGTTTTCCAGCCTTATCTCCCAGTCCTATAAATAGCGCCGTTGGGAAGAGCAGGGGGAGCGTGCTGCTTCCAGGCATTCTCCTCCTATCAGAGCATGACCAAGAGGTTATCTGATATTTAGGTGGGGGCAGGCTCTTGCTGGTGATCTCCAGCATCCTTCAGAAAGGTCATCTTGTCTTACAGCCTCTAACTGCTCCCGTCATCAGTGGGTCAGACTGGGAATTTGCAGGAGGTGGCAACTGCAACAGTTAACTGGTGTCCTGAGAACAAGGAATGGCTTGTTTTCATCCCGGGGTTGGCATGAGTCATCCCAAATCACCATCCCTCCTCCTCATTCTCCTCCTCCCTCCCGTTGTCCCCAGCCCAGCCGCCATGGGAAATCAAATGATGTCAGGACGGTGACAGGTGGCCGGTTTTTGGCCTCGAAGCGGAGCAAGTCACCTGCCCATGGAGCAGCTGCTGCTTCCAGCCTTGCTCCTCCACTGCCACTGAGGCTCATGTGGGGGTGAGGACAAGGTTCTCCTTATAAAACCACCCCCAAGAGCTCACTCAGTGTTTGGAAGGCAGGTGCTTGCACCCAGTGGAGTTGTGCCAATGGTTAATCTCCTTCTGGAGAGCCCATGGGGTGGAGGAATTCTCTTCCTGGTGTGGCAGCTCTGGTGTTTGTCTCAATATGGTCTTTCACTGATGTCCAGGCCCATAAACATTTGTCAAATGGGTGAAAGCAACCTTTCCAGACCCTCATACAATATAGTTAGAGCTGAGAGTAAATTATTGAGGATTATTCCTTGTTCTCCAAATGCTCTTCTCTTTCTTCAAGTGATGTTAGTTGTTGGAATGCTCATGGAAGGGCAAGCTGGGCACCAGGGGCCAAAATGGTTCATCCCAGCTTGGAGTTAGATATTTAAGGGTTTGTGTTTCATAGAATCATAGAATCAGTCAGGCTTGGAAGGGACCACAAGGATCATCTAGTTGCCACCCCCCTGCCATGGGCAGGGACACCCTACCCTAGATCAGGCTGGCCACAGCCTCATCCAGCCTGGCCTTAAACACCTCCAGGGACAAGGCTTCAACCACCTCCCTGGGCAACCCATTCCAGGCTCTCGCCACTCTCATGCTGAAGAACTTCCTCCTCATGTCCAGCCTGAACCTACCCATCTCCAGCTTTGCTTCATTCCCCCTAGTCCTGTCACTCCTTAATATCCTGAAAAGTCCATCCCCAGCTTTTTTGTAGGCCCCCAGAGAAGGCTGAGAAGTGTGGGTGAAGTGAATGAACAGTGAGGTAGAGGAAGACATGGCTGAAGGATAGAGCTCAGAGGCAGTCCCAGGAAAAGCTGCTCTGGAGATGTGGTGAGGAGAGCTGGGACTGAGCAGCTGCCACCACCTGTGCTGAAATGCCTCCCTGCTTCTCACCCTCACTGCCCAGCTGCCAGACAGGAGCTCTGCCACCATCCTTAGGGATACCGATCCTGCTGACATCAGGACTCAAGGATATCAGCCACAGAATCATGGAATAGTTTGGGTTAGAAGGACCTTCAAAGGCCATCTAGTCCAGCCTCCCCCTGCACTCATCAGGGCCATCTGCAACTAGAGCAGGTTGCCTAGAGCTCCAAACAGCCTGGCCTGGAATGGTTTCATTTCCTAGCTCTCTGGCCAACATGGGGCAGAGTCTTACCACTCTCAGCATAAAATCATCTTTGGTTTTGTTGGAGCTTGTCCCTTCCACTGCAGCAACCTGCTTTAGTTGCAGATGTCCCTGAGGAGTGCAGAATGGTTGGACTAGGTGACCTTTAATGGTCACTTCCAACTCAAAGCATTTCATCACCCTCAAATCTTTAATGACCCTCCCAACCCAAATTTGATTATTCCATTATGATTCCGTGATTCTCTTTGCCCTTGAAGCAGATGTGGAGAAGAGGACTAGGAAAGGATTAATCCAGAGAGGTTGTGAAGTCTTCTTGTCTGGAGAGCTTGCAAAGCCATCTGGCCATTGGAATCCTGGGCACCTGCTGTGGGTGACCCTGCTGGAGCAGGGGGAGCTGCACTGGGTGAGCTCCAGAGCTCTGGAGTTCTTGGTGAGTTACTAAAGACAACTCAAGGAAATCGCTTCTCCTAGCACATAATTCCGCTTTGGAATGTGCTCAGCGAGGCAGCCAAAGCCCATAAATAAGTTCAAAGGAGAGGCAGACAAGTTCAAGGAGGACAACCTCCATCAGTAACTATTAAACAGGATATTCCAAGGTTGGGAAATCCCCAAAAGCAGCAAGATCCCAGGGGAGGTGGAGGGGGAGGGGTTGAAGGATCACCCTGCTCTGCTCCGGATGTTTTTTTCCCCTTCCCAAGGAATTCTTGGCCTTGGAGAGCAGAGTTAGTGTCACACAAAGCATTTCTGCCCCTCTCCCACCACCCAGTGTGCTCTGCCTCTGGCACAGTGACATCTCTTCTGGCCAAAGGACACAGGGATGAGGCAGCAGCTCAGATATTAAAAACCTCCACGGCTTCAAAGGGCAGAGAGGATGGGATGGATCCGATTTCTTCCCTTATCAGAAGACGCTTTCTGGCTCCCAATCCCAGCTTCACAGCTCTGAGTTATCTCCTTCAAGAATGAAAAGCTGCCAGAAAGCTGATAACACAAACCAGCCCCAGATGAATCAGGGATCTTCATGAAAGGTTGACCTCCAGTTCCTCAAAGCAGCTGAAGCATTTTAACTGGAGGCTTTGTGAGATCCTCCATCTCTCCCAACTAATAACATTCTTAAGCTTGGCAGCTTCATCTGGCCAAGCTGCAGAGGTCAAGGGCTTGAAGAAGTTTTCCTTGAAAGGAAGCTGACAGCCAGAAGGACTGAAGTTGTCTCTTTGCTGTGGACTGGAGGGCTCAGTCCACATGGTGTCATGGAGTCATTAAGGTTGGAAAAAACCTCTGAGATCACCATGTCCAGCCATTAAGCCAGTACTGCCAGGTCACCACCCAACCATGTCCCTCAGCACCACATCTACAGGGATGGGGACTCCACCGCTGCCCTGGGCAGCCCAGGCTGGGCCTGGACACCTCTTTCCATGAATAAAGTGTTCCTCATGTCCAACCTAAACCTTCCCTAGGGCAACTTCAGGCCATTTCCTCTTGTCCTGTCACTTGTTACTAGGGAGAAGGGACCAACCCCAACCTGGCTCCAGCCTCCTTTCAGGGAGTTGCAGAAAGCCTTAGCCTCCTTTTTTCCAAGCTGAATGACCCCAGGTCCCTCATCAGCTCCTCAGCAGACCTGTTCTCCAGGCCCTTTGCCAGCTTTGTTACCCTTCTCTGGAGAAGCTCCTGTCTTTCAGGACTGGGTCAAACTGAAATGAAAGTTCCATCAAAAAGAAGATTTTTCTTAATCAAGGAGATGAAGAGATGCAGCCAGCTTCCTCTCCAGGATGCTAAGGTTGGATCTTCAAAGCAACCTTGTGTTGTGATGGAGGCCTCATCCCTGGAGACATTGAAGGTCAGGCCTACTGGGATTCTAGGCACCCTGATCTAGTTTGGGATGTCCTTGCTGGGATGTCCAGTCTTTGGCTGCTCTGGAAGCAGCCTTCCATCTGTTCAAGGTGTTTCCAGAGAAGTTGTGGATGTTCCGTCCCTGGAAGTGTTCACAATCAGGTCAGACAAGACTCTGAGCAACTTGATCCAGTGGACAGTGCCCCTGCTTACCACGCAGGGTGGATTGGACTAGATGATCTTCAAGATAATCATCAACCTAAACCATTCTCTGACTCTGTAATTCCTCTGGAACCTGGCTGACCCTCAGCACCATCTCACTGCTAAGACATGGAGACCCTAACCTCATGACCAGACATCATCTCATTAGGGTTCATTTTCACTGTAAGATCTTCAAGCTTTACTCCCTCAGTTTGATGAGGTTGATCCCTTCAGATTTACCCTCAAGTGAGAAAGATTTTAAAGTGGGCAATCATCTCCTCTTTGTCTTCAGTCTGCCTGCTGTGGCTTTACTTTTCGTGGCTTTTCTCTCTCCTTGTCTGGCCACTGTATGGCTTTTCTCTCTCCCCATTAGACACTTCCTTGTAGATTCCTTTCTTGGGCCTTTCATTCTTTTTCCACCATCTCCATTTTTGGTGTAGTTTCAATGGGAACGAAGACAAAGATGGGAATGGGGCCTACCTAAGTGGGATGTGTCTTTTGTATGTGCAGAGAGAAGGTGAAGTTCAGGCAGCTCCTTGGCTTCATCCCACAAGTCTTCTGTTACAACATGATGTTGTTAGATGCTGATTTATCTACACCTGAGGGGAAAAAGGGTGGGAAACCTCCATGGGAGTGTCTGTGAGCAGAAATACTGGTGAGGCAATCTCATCTCCTGTCCTCCTAGGGACTGTTCCTCAGCTCTCTGGTGGTGAATCTCAGCCCAAATCTCAGGGATTTGGATTCCCAGTGGAAGTGGAGTGGTGCAGCAGGGGTGAGGTTTCTGGTTTAAGAGGCCCAAAATGGTGCTTGGAGAACATCCATCCACGTAATCATTCCAGGTCAGGTTGGACAGTGCTCCAAACAACCTGATTCATAGAATTGTTTGAGTTGAAAGGGACCTTAAAGGTCATCCAGTTCCAACCCCCTGCCATGGGCAGGAACACCTTCCACTGGACCAAGTTGCTCAAGACCTCATCCAACCTAGATGAAGATGACTGTTGGGGAGTTGGACTGTGTGATCTTTGAAGGTTCCTTCTGACCCAAACCATTCTATGAACATCAGACATTCCTCTTAGGTCAGTTCCTGGGTTCCTGGTGGAGTCACCTCATGGTGACATTGTCCTTGGTCAGAGACAGGTGGACATTCTTCTACCCTAGGTGGGTCTGCACATGAAGCAAACCTTGAAGAAATGGAAGCTCTTGGGTTTGTTCCTTCTGCCTTTCAGATATTGTTGTCCCTCAATTAAGGAAGACTCCTTTGTTGCTTGAGGAGATCCTTGCACAGAAGCAAAGGTATCTGCAGTTCCCATAGTGGTTGTAGTATTCATATTTAAGAACAGGTTGTCCAGATGTCTGCTTCTGAAGGAGAGAAAGAAAGTGGGAAGAGCTGGAGTTCCAGCTGGCAGAGAGAGCTGGGAGGTTTCACCCTATGCAAAACCACTCCTTCATGGTTTGGCTTCCAGAAGTACTTCAGAAGAACCTAGGCTAGCTGGGAGCAGGTAGCTCAGGAGCTTTCTCAGAAAGTCTTTCCAGTGAAGTGCCTGAAGCCATGGTGGATCTAAGGACACGTTGTCCCGGTTTAACCAGCGCCAAGAATTACTCCAGGGGTGTAATTTAGGTTGCAAATTACTCCTGAGTTGCAAATCTCATCTTCATATCTCCACCTGTTTGATGACTTGAGGGAAGTTTCATGCAGACGTGGTTGGTTTGGTCAGGCTGTGTTGCCCCTGCCTGTGTCTACAGTTCCTCTAGAGCAGTTCTGTGAGCTGGAGTGTCCAGAAGAGCATCTCCCAAGCCTGGGTCACTGGTGATGAGTGGAAGGGTGGCTGACCTGCAGCATCCTGCTGAATCATAGCTTAGTGGGAGTGGGAAGATATCACTGGAGATCATGCAGTCCAACCCCTCTGCTAAAGCAGGTTTGCCCACAATAGGTTGCTGGGGACCGCAATGTCCAGGTGGGTTTGAAAACCCTTCAGAGAAGGAGACTCCACAACTTTTCTGGGCAGCCTGCTCCAGGGCTCCAGCACCCTCACATCAAAGAAGTTTCTCCTGATGGAACCTTCTGGGTTCCAGTTTGTGCCCACTGTCCCCCTACCCTTCAGCTCTTGCTGAGCATTGAGCAGATCCCCTCTCAGGCTGCTCTTCTCCAGGCTCAACAGCCCCAGGTCCCTCAGCCTTTCTTCCTCACAGAGATGCTCCAGGCCCTCAGCAGTATTCTCGTGGCACTCTGCTGGAATCTCTCCAGTAGTTCCCTGTCTCTCTTGAACTGAAGAGCCCAGAACTGGACCCAGCACTCCAGCTGTGGTTTCACTAGGGCAGAGTGGAGTGGGAGAAGAACCTCCCTGCTGAAGCAAGGGCAGAGATAATGCCCTATGGGCACAACTAAGTCCTCTGGACATCCATCAGCTCCTCTCCTTGATCCATAATTCCATAAACACCCCAAATCTTGTGTCTGGATCTTTAAGGATCTGGAACAAAATCCAGCACGTGACAGCAGCTCTTTATGCCCTGCTCAGCAACAGCTATTTTAGGACACCAGAAGAAAACCGAAGCCCTCTGCTCCATCCTGACAGGGATCCGCAGCGACGTCAGCAGGGGAGAAAGTGCTGATGAAGCAGAGACCCAGCTCTGAAGCCACCTTAGGAGATAATAAAACTGCTCCATCAAAGCCAATCAGTTGAACTTGGGCTTGAGTCTGCTCATCCCTTTCAAAGACACTAAAAAAAGGCAGAAGCTGCTCCAGGAGGCTAAGAGCCGTCGGCTGCGTCTCTTCACGCTGCGTTGGGTTGACGGAGGCGGGATCTGACTTTGGGTGCAATGTCAGGAGAAGGTTGAATGTGGTATAACTCCTGCAGTGCTGGTCAACAGCAGGATTTTTAGCAAGATGAGGCTCTCTGGAGAAGTTGATCAGCTTGAACGTGGTTTTAAGGGTAGTGGAGCATCTGGTTCTATGGTGGAAGAGCAGGACCTGGACCTTCTCATGGAAGAAGATTTAGGTTGGACATGAAAAATGATTTCTTACTGGAACAGGCTGTCCAGGGAGGTGATGGAGTCACCATCCCTGGAGGTGTTCCAGAAACATGTAGACATGGCACTCTGGGGACATGGTTTACTGGCTATGGTGATGTTGGGTTGATAGTTGGTCTTGATCTTAGAAGGCATTTTTGCAACCTGAAAGCCTCTATAAAAAAGAGAAACAGAAAGTCCATTTGAGGGGGATCAGTAGGGAAATGGTGCAGAGATGAGCTTGTGGTTTCCAGGGTTAATAAGAAAGACATTTTGTGCACTGAGGGTGATGAGACCCTGGCCCAGGCTGCCCAGAGAGGTCAGAGATGTCCCATCCCTGGAACCAGTCCCGGCCAGGTTGTGTGGAGCTCTGGGCAGCTTGCTCTATTTGCAGATGTCCCTGATGACTGTAGGGTGGCTGGACTAGATGAGCTTTGAAGGTCCCTGAGAAGAGTCTGGCCCCAGCCTCTTGTCCTCCACCCTTTAGCTCTTGCTGAGCATTGAGCTTATCCTCTCTCAGGCCACTCTTCTCCAGCCAAAACAGCCCCAGGGCTCTCAGCCTTTCTTCCTCAGAGATACTCCAGGTCCTTAGCAGCTTCAGAGTCTACACTGGACTCTCTCCAGTGGTTCCCTGTTCCTCTTGAACCAAGGAGCCCAAAACTGGACTCAATTCTCTAGCTGTGTCCTCACTAGGTCAGAAGAGTGGGAGGAGAACCTCTCTTGATCTGTTGTTCACACTGTTTGTGCTCTTCACCCTAAGCAGGTTCTGCTTGGTGGGAAAGGCTGGGTGGGTTTTTTAAGTAGCTTCTCTGCCAACTCCAGCTGCTGCAACCAGAAGCTCTGCTCCTACCCTGTTTTTTCTTTACAAGCTTCCTGCATCTGTCAGAGCAGTTTGGGAAGGAATATTTCACTGTGCAGGCTCATGCTGTGTTTGCTTTCAAATGGGCACTGTCACTGGAGTTACTGATGCAGAAATGAGCTCTAGATCCCAAAGACTTTGATCTTCTGCTCTCACCTCCTAACCTTTAATTCTGATTCTCTGCAGTTCTGTGTCTGTGCTAAGCCTGTGGTCATCAGATGGGGCTTTAAGGCATGGCATCAAGGAATGACCTTCTTAGAATCATAGAATCATTGAGGTTGGAAAGGACCTGTAAGATCATCAAGTCCAACCAAGGAGTAGCAGACTTGAACACAAGAAGTTCTATCTAACCATGAGGAGGCACCTCTTTAATTTAAGGGTGATGGAGTCTCTTTCTTAGGAGACATTCAAAACCCACCTGGACCTGTTCCTGTGTGACCTTCTTTAGGTGAACCTCCTCTGACAAGGTGGTTGGACTTGGTGATCTCCAGAACTTCCTTTGAAGCCCACAGTGATTCTGTGATTCTTCTGGTGGCTAAAAGAATGGTCTGAAGGATTCTTGCAAAATAAAATGCACAATAAATGAAATAATGGGCCTAGTAACCAAGCAAGGACATGGTTTAGTAGTGGGCTTAGCAGCTTTAGGTTAACACATGGACTTGACGATCTTGAAAGTCTCTTCCAACCAAAATGATTCCATGGTTCTATAAGAAAATAAAATAATGACAAATGAATCAAATTGTTCTGCACAGAGGCAGGTCAGAACAACACTGGATTGATTGTAGATCAGCCCTGCAAACATTCCAGGTCAGGTTGGACAAGGCTTTGCCCAACCTGATCTAGCTGAAGATACTGCTGCTCAGGGACTATGTGACCTTCAAAGGTTCCCTCCAACCCAACTCATTCAGTGATCAATAATTTGTATTTTCATTTTTAAGGATGGGAATGAGCTGTGGGATTAATTTTAAAGGGTGGGAATCTGTCTGGGATTGGGAACTAATGGGAGGTTTTTGGGTCTTGGAGATGTTTAGAGCTCCACTATGCTGAAGGGATCGCCTGAGGGGGAGAGACCTGGGAAGCATAGCACCTCAGGGTCTTTAAAGTTTCTTTCATGGGCCTTGATCATGAGCCATGTCTCTAAAACCACACCTAGCAGCATGGGCAGCAGGTGGAGGGAGGGGGTTCTACCCCTGGGGTCAGCTTTGGAGGCTTCAGCACAGCAGACACATGGACCTGTTGGAATGGAGACAGAAGAGGAGCCTACAGCAGCAATGGGAGAGCTGGAAGCCCTCTGCTGTGAGGCCAGGCTGAGAGAGTTTGGGCTGTTTAGCCTGGAGAAGAGAAGGCTCCAGGGAGACCTTCTGGTGGCCTTCAAGTACTTAAAGAGGTTGATGGGTATGGATTTGATCAGGCAGTGTGGTGGCAGGACAAGGGGTGATGGATTTCAACTGGAGAAGGGTAGATTTAGATTGGATATTAGGAAGAAATTCTTCAGCATGAGGGTGGTGTGACCCTGGCCCAGGCTGCCCAGAGATGTGGTAAATTCTCCACCCCTGGAACCATTCCAGGTCAAGTTTGTGTGAGGCTCTGAGCAACCTGCTCTACTTGCAGGTGTCCTTTCTGCCTGCAAGGGGGTTAGACTACATGGCCTTTGAAAGTCCCTCCAAACCAAACCTATTCCATGATCCTCAGAAGCTTTAGCTCAGGGTAAAGCTGGTGCTGCTTCATCCTCCTGGTTCCAGTTTGCTTCTTTTTGGAGAGTTCAGGAGTTGAAAAGAAAAAGGCCTCCACCTTCTTCCTCCTCAAGGGAAGATCTTAGCTCTGAGATGTTTTTTTCTGACCGAGACGCCAAATCAATGGGAGCTGCTGACCTCATTATGCTCTGACACAGAAAAGATGCTTACACAGCACTTCTTCTCCACTATCAATAAATTCCAGGTCCTTTAAAGTGGAAAATGCTTGGAAATCCAATCTTCTTCTCATCATAGTGTTAATTGCCCTCATGTCAAGTGTGATAACACTGCTTGGTGCCCTGTGAGGACCTCTGCTAGGTCAGGAGCTGGTCCCTGCATAGACTGTGGAGTTCAACACAGAATCACAGGATCCTTTGGGCTGGAAGAGACCTTTAAGGTCATGAAGTCCAAGCATGAACCCAGCACTGCCAGGGCCATCAGCACCACATCTCCACAGCCTTGAAAGCCCTCCAGGGATGAGATCTCCACCACAGCCCTGGGCAGCCTGGGCCAGACCTTGACAACCTGTTCCACGAAGAAATTGTTCCTGTTGTCCAACATAAACGTGGGGAAATGTGAGGCCATTTCCTCTTGCCCCATCACTTGTTCCTTAGGAGGGGAGACCAACCTCCATCTGGCTCCATCCTCCTTTCAGAGAGTTGTAGAGAGCCGGAAGGTCTCCCCTCAGGCTGAACAGCCCCAAATCCCTCAGCTGCTCATCACAAGACCTCTTCTCAAGACCCTTCTGCTTCTCTGGAAACTTCCAAACCCCGCCCTGGATGTGTTCCTGTGTGACCTGCCTTAGGTGATCCTGGTTTGGCAGGGGGGTTGGACTCAATGATCTTTCGAGGTCCCTTCCAACCTCTAGCATTCTTTGATTCTCCAGACCCTTCCCCAAGCTTCATTGCCCTTCTCTGGGCACCTCCAGCCTGTCAGTGTCCTTCTTGGAATCAAGGGCCCAAAACCAACCCCAGGACTCAAGGGACTGTCCCCGGTATACAGGGCCAATCCCTGCCCTACTCCAGCATCTCGATACCAAAACATGAAGCAGAAAATGAGGTTTAACCTTCCTTCCATCACCTCCCCTTCCCTGCTGAGCTCCAAACTGGGCAACCATCAGGCCAACATTGAAGGTTTGGTGGCGAGCACATTGCTCCAGCTCCCTCAGAAACACAACAAAGGGCTTTATTGAAATCATAAAGCAGTAAAGGGAGCTTAGGAGCAGGAAAGAGGATTAGGAGGAGGTCCTAATCCCAAAAGAACAGACAATTGAAGTGATTTTTTTTTTTGAGATTACTCCAAACACTGCAGGTGTCACCTTCTGCTAAGCTGGAGACAACCCGAGGCTTACAGGCAGCTGCTTCTTAGCCAAATGCTTCTTTTTTGGGGTGGGTTGATGTAAAAACCATTGAAGGGAGTTTGGATTTCACCACTATTTCTTTCTTGGGGTCTGTCTTCCTCTGCTTATAGGGTTAGAAAGGGAAAGAAAGAGATGAGGAGAAGAAAAAAGGCCCCCAGGATCCTAAGTGGAACTTATCAAACCAGGTGGCACTTCAAAGTGACACGTTCAGTGAGTCAGAGAGGCGATGGATGGCATCTCCCTGCCTTTTACCAGGAGTCCTCCAGGGCTGGTTCTGAAATGTCCAATTTGCTCAAGTGTTTGCAAGGGAAAAGGTCCTCTGGCAGCTGGAGCTGCTGGTGGCCTGGCCCCAAGCTCTCTGTTGGGTTCAGCTCCTCTTTCAAGATGACTTAGGTTGGATGTGAGGAACAATTTCTTCATAGAAGGGGTTGTCAAGGCCTGGCCCAGGCTGCCCAGGGCAGTAATGGAATCATCATCCCTGCAGGGCTTTCAAAGCCATGTAGATGTGGTGCTGAGGGCCATGGTTTAGTGGTGACCTGGCAGTGCTGGATTAATGGTTGGACTCCACAATCTCAGAGGTCTTTTCCAAGCAAAACCATTACATGAACATGCTGAGCATGCTGCAGCCACCAGGTCCATGCTCTGAGGAGTTCAAGCTATAAAACGTGGAGGGTTCGAGGTGGAAGCCATGGTGATGTGACCTTGGGTGACTGTTCCTGGCTGGCTTGTAGAACTGCTGGATTCTTCTGGGAGCTGAAAAGAATAGGGACAGGCTTGGAGACACTTTATTTAGTGTCAGTAGTGCTGCAGGCCCCAGGACAGTGGTGGAGTCACCATCCCTGGAGATATTTAAATGGCTGTGCACCTGATGCTTTGGGACATAGTTTTCTGGCAGTCTTACAGTGCCAGGTCAAAGGTTGGGATGGATGATCTTGAAGGTCTCTTCCAACCAAAGATATTCTGTGATCCAGTGTCGATGGGGAAGGTAGAGTTTGATTTCCCCACCCACGCTTCTCTCCTCCTCCATCCTGCACTGCAAACCTTGACTCATAGCGTGGTTTAGGTTGGAAGCAACCTTCAGAGCCGATGTAGCTGAGGTCTCTTTCTCTCTCTGTCTGTTGTCCTCCAGGCTGGAATGGGTGGAAATCATCGAGCCTCGAACGCGGGAGCGCATGTACGCCAACCTCATCACCGGGGAGTGCGTCTGGGACCCCCCGGCTGGGGTGAGGATCAAACGCACCAATGAGAACCAGTGGTGGGAGCTCTTTGATCCCAACACCTCCCGTTTCTACTACTACAATGCCACCACTCAGAGGACGGTGTGGCACCGGCCGCAGAACTGCGACATCATCCCTCTGGCCAAGCTGCAAACCCTGAAACAGAACACAGAGTCACCAAGGGCTTCCACAGAGAACAGCCCAGGGAGGAGCAGCAATGTCAGCAGGGAGGGAAGCACCAGCTCCTCCTTGGAGCAGGAACTGGAGGGGAGTGAGAAGGTCCAGGAGCAGAGGTCAAGTCGCCAGTCAACCCAGTACGCCGTGGTCAAAGAAGAAACGGAAAGGTAAAAGCGAGGCTGGTTCTGCTGGCGTGTGTGGTTGGGCTTGGCGATGGGTTGCTGGAGTGAAATGGTGAGTGAAGACAGGCTGGTGGTCTTACAGGGTGGTGGAAGAGCCAAGACCAGACACTTGTCTTGTGCAGAGATGTTTTGTGAGTGGTTCATGGCTGTCTACACCACGGTGCTCCTCCACAAAACAACCACAGGATGGAGTGAAAATGCTTGTGTAAAGTGGTCCTCCATGTGAGGGACAACTTAGATCTTTCCTCTGGAAAGATCCATTACAGAATCATTTCTCACCCTCTGAGATGTTTTATGGATGCTTCATGGCTCTCTGCGCCATGCTGGGTTTGCTCCTTCATGAAACAGTCGCAGGAGGAAGAGCAGAATTGTCTGTGGAAGGTGGTTCTCCATGTGAGAGACAACTCCAGATGTTTCCTCTGGAAAGACCCATTAGAGAAATCATTTCTTGTCTTCTGAACCGTGTGGGTGTAGAGTGTGGTGTGGTTTGAAATGATCTCACGGATAACATCTCCCCACCAAAGCAGCATGATTCATGCTGCAACCATGAGGTTGTCCCACTGGTCTGTGGAGCAACTCACAGAGGTGATTTGTCTTGGAAAGGAAAAGCTTTCAATGAACAATGAGTTAGTGCAGAGTTTCTAAGGTCCAGCAGCAGATGGACAATGCTCCGTTGCTGCTCCATGCTCTTTGCTTCATACTCTGATGTCTTCCAAGCCACAAACAAGGTGGTTTGTGACTTAAATCTGTTTGTAGTCTCCTAATTGAATCACCCTACAATGTTAGCAACCCACCAGTGTCACCAGAGAACAACCACTGGCTCAATCTCTGCTCATAACCAGCTGGTGCACAGAAACTGAAGCCAGGTGATCTCATGGCCATGTAGGATGGGAACAGGAACTCCCAGCTCAGCAAGTGCTTTCATGTGGCACCTCAGGATGCCTCTGGCCAGTGAGGGTAGGCTTTATCTCCCTGAGCTCTTAGAAGGTCCTCTGATAAGATCTCTGAGAATGGAGATGGCACCTCCCAAGGCAGGTGGGGCATGGGGAGGTGGATGGTTTTGAAGTTCAATCACAAGGATGCTGGCTGAGCTGGGTGGTGCTCGCTGCGGGCAGACATGGGTGGGCATGTCTAGAGGAGGCTGTTTGACCTACAAGAAAGATGGAGAGGACCTTCCACAAGTGATAGGACAGGAGGTGGTGGCTTTAAACTAAAAGAGAGGAGATTTAGATTCAATGTTAGGAAGAAATTCTTTACCCTAAAATTGGGGAGACACTTTGCCCAGGTTGGTGGTAGATGCCCCATCCCTGGAAGTCATAGAATACATCAGGTTGGAAGTGACTCTCAAACGTCATTTTGTCCTACCCCCCTGCAGTGAGCAAGGATATCTCCAAGCAGATCAGGTTGCTCAGGGCCCCATCAAGTTTGACCTTGTATGTCTCCAGGTGTCCAAGGCCAGGTTGGATGAGGCCTTGAGCAACCTGATCTGGTTGAAGATGTCCCTGCTCAGGGCAGGTGTGTTGGACTAGATGACCTTTAAAAGGTCTCTACCAACCCAAACTATCCTCTGTCACCTCAGTGTCCTTCTTGGAGTAAGAGACTCAAAACTGAAGCCCATATTTGTGGAGAGGCCTCACAGTGCCCAGTACAGGGGGACTCTTCACCACCATAGTCCTCCATCCCAGCAGCACTCTCCACGAGGGAGCTCTTCCTGCAAAGGCAGCATCATCCCACCAGAAATGGGATGGTCTTTGCTGCTGGAAGGGAAGGTGCTGTGGGTTGGAAAGGGCCATGTGGTTGAACCTGGGAGATGTGACAATTCCAACAGGGATGGGGCAGGTGGGAAGCTTCAGCAACATCCATGTTGTGCTGGATCCACGTGGAATAGGTGTGGAGGTGGGTGGAGGCATCTGCCAAGCGTGCTGTGATGGCCCCATCACTGTATGACCAGAGGAGCTTCTATCTGTCTGGGATTTCTGTAGTGAAGCATGTGAAGGAGGACTTCCTTCAGTTGGAAAAGGCTGCAGGGATTCCATCTCCAGCAGTGGCTGGTCCTCAGGCCTGGGACAGATGAAGCCAAACATGAACTGTGGAAATTAAAAATTGATTTTTGATGGTGGCAGTCAAAGGCTGCAGAGGGCAGAGGCAGGTCAGGCATCAGTGCCTCGAGCTTCTTGGCTTTCAGGGTGTCTCTGAGGTTCGCTGGTGGCTTCTGACACAGTGAGCACAAGCTAAAATTGTAGAGATTTCTGTTCAGTGTTCTTCTGAACCTGTCCAAGGCTTGAAACCCTGGAAGGCTGCTTCAGATGACAAGCATCACAGCACAGACAAACCAGGAGCTTCTTGTGGGGCTTGAGATATCCAAACCCAACTCTTCCTTTCCATCTCTAAACACCGTCTCCTGAGTGGTGTTTACACTCAAGAGGTGCCCCACACCCTACATTGACCCAAAGACTGAAGAACCACATTTGGTAGGAAATGGTGGAGACTGCTCCCACTCCATTCTTCATGTTCTTAGTGCAGTGGTGGCCTGAGCTGGAGCTGGTCCTATCACACATGTGCAGATGGAAGATGCTTCCATGGGGAATGTGCTGTTGCCGAGAGCTTGGGTATCACTGGGCTTGTTTGACGCTGCTGTGGTGAGGTGGGATTTGCACTGAGCTATAATTAGCAGCTGGATCCATCTCTGGAGACTATGGTGGGAAGTGCTGCTGTGTTGTCTCAACTCAGTGAGCATCTGCTCCTCTTTGAGATCTCAACAGCAGGTTTGTCTTGGTGATAAGCAGAAGTAGAGAGCTTCCCAGCAGCAGGTTCTTGGGTATGCTGTCTCACCCACACCTTGTTTATCTTTAAATGGTGAGAGGACCTCCTCCTTGGAGCTCCTATGCAGGACTTGGCTGTGCCCAGTGGGCAGCATCTCTAGCCTTGCTTCACGAGGGAGAGGTGGCACATGGAAGCTTCGCAGAATTCCAGCATCCCAGGATGGTGGGGCTTGGAATGGACCTGTGGAGATCATCTAGTCTAACCCTTCTGTTCCAGCAGGGTCACCCACATCAGGTTGCCCAGGATCAGTGTCCAGGTGGGTTTGGAATCTCTCCTGAGAAGGAGACTCCACAACCACTCTGGGCAGCCGGCTCCAGCATCCTCATCAGCAAGGAATTTTCTCCTCCTATTCAGATGTAACCTCCTGGATTCCAGTTAGTGGCCAGTGCCCCTTGACCTGCCACTGGATACCATTAAGAAGAGCCTGGCCCCATCCTCTTGCCCCCCACCCTTTAGATATTGATCAACATTGACTCCTGGAAGCCAAATGTCAGGCTCGGTCTTATGGGGGGATGTTCAGAGTGATGGGAAGACTGAAGCTCAATCTTCAGTCCATCTCCATTGGCTGCAGAGCTTGTTTGGAAAGTGTCTAAGGTCTCCTCTTGACATGATAATTCTCCAACTCAGGTGTTCCTGAAGAGTTGAGGTTGTTCTGGAGGTTTGCTTCGGAGCACAAATCTTGTGAGGAGTAGCTGAGGAACCTGGGGCTGTCAGCCTGGAGAAAAGGAGGCTCAGCAGAGACCTGGCTTTCTGAAATTCCTGGAGAGGGGGCTGGAGCAAGTTGGGACAAGAGGAAATAGCCTCCAGTTGCCCCAGATGAGGTTTAGGTTGGACATGAGGAACAATTTCTTCATAGAAAGAGTTCTGAGAGAATGGCACAGGCTGCCCAGGGCAGTGTTAGAGTCCCCATCCCTGGAGGGACTCAAAAGCTGTGTAGATGTGGTGCTGAGGGACATGGTTTAGTGGTAGACTTGGCAATGCTGGGTTAGCGGTTGGACCTGATGATCTTAAAAGATCTCTTCTAAGCAAAATGATTCTCTGATTCCTGTTCCCACCTCCAGGCAGTCCCTCTCAAGCAGCTGAACCCACCACAGTTGAGTTGCTCTGAAGGTTTTTTGGTGCTTTAATGATTACCAGACATCCCCTACTGGCTTCATGCTCTTCTGCTGCTTCCATCAGACCTTCAGTTCCATGAACCTTGTCAGATGTCATACAGGGGAGGACACTAATTGGAACCATCACGGTTCACATGGTCCACATCATGGGAGGCTGGGTGGGAATGGGCTTGCAAGCTGTAATTAAAGCCAAGAGGTCTCTGCAGGAAATCACTTTGCAGGTCACGTGTCCTCTTCTCGGCACTTCCACACACTGCGAGCAGATTGCGATTGCATGGAGCTTGCACTCAGAGCTGGAGTCCCAGACTCGTCCCCTTGCAACAGCTTCTCTCTTTTCAGCTCTGCTGTCAACTCACCTGAGGTCCTTCCCACCCATACCATAACCAAAGCCAGCATTCCTGCTCTTCACACAAGATTCTCATCTGCTGATGCTTGGCATCACCATCAACTGAGGCTGGCTTCATGAGCCACTCCCTGGAGGCGTTCAAGGCCAGGTTGGATGAGCAGCCTGGTCTAGTGGAAGGTGTCCCTGCCCATGGCAGGAAGTTGGAGCTAGATGATCTTTAAGGTCCCTTCCAACCCAAACCACTCTATCAATCCTTGAATAAGTTCTCCCAATGGTCAAAGAGCCAACGCAGTTGGACTAGATGATTGTTGGTAGGTCCCTTCCAACAGAAGCAGTCTGTTCTGTGCCTGACTTCATTTGCATTTTTCATGATACCTCCGAGCAGGTCTTGAGGGTCTTAGAACTTGTGGGGTTAACAATGTTTCTGCTGCTGGGTATCCATGTGGATGCTGCATGAGTGACCCCTTGTGATCACCTACTGTAGGTTGCCAACAGTTGTCACCTCCTCTTAAGTATGGAGAGAGGATTTAATGGTTCTGCAGATGCTTCTGCTCACCTTGTTAGGAGAAATTCAAGTGCTGAACTACTTCTGGGTGGGCTTTGCGACTGCAGAGTCCTCTGCCCAAGTGTCTAGAGAAATTAATTGAATCACTCAACTATTTTGTTTGGAAGAGGCCTTTAAAGGTCATTTAGTCCAACATCTCTGTAATATCAGAACTCCTCCCAGAAACTCATCTTCTGGGCCTGATGGATATCAAGCTGACACCAGCTAACCAGGCCAGATTGGATCAATGGGCCAAAGTCAGTGGGATGAGGTTCAATAAGGCCAGGTGCTGGGTCCTGCCCTTGGGTCACAACAACCCCATGAAGGCTGAAGGCTCGGGGCAGACACTGTCCAGTGGGAAAGGACCTGGGGATGTTGTTCAGCGGTGGCTGGAAATGAGCAGAGTGTACCCAGGTGGCCAAGAAGGCCACCAGCATTCTGGCTTGGATCAAAAAGGGTGTGGCCATCAGGACCAGGACAGGAATTGTCCCCCTGGACTAGGCGCTGGTGAGGCCACACCAAAAATTATGGGTTCCGTTTTGGGCCACTCACTCCAAGAAGGACATTGAGGGTCTGGAGCATGTCCAGAGAAGGGAATCAAAGGAGGGCGGTCTGGAGAACTTGTGAGGTGCAGCTGCAGGTCCTGGGGTTGTTCAGCCTGGAGCAAAGGAGGTTAGAGCCAGGTGGGAGACCTTCTCTATAACTCCTCAAAAGCGTGCTGGATTCAGGTGGGGGTCGGTCTCTTCTCCCTAGCAACAAGTGACAGGACAAGAGGAAACAGCCTCAAGCTGCCTCAGGGGAGGTTTAGGTTGGGCACAAGAAACAATTTCTGCATGGAAAGACTTACCAAGGCCTAGCTTGAACTGCCATGGGCAGTGGTGCAGTCCCCATCCCTGGAGGGATTTCAAAGGTGTTTAGATGTGATGTCGAGGTTTGGTGGTCACCTGGCAGAGCTGGGTTAACAGTTGGACTCCATGACCTTAATGATTCCTCCCAACCAAAACAATTCCACAACTCAATGAGCTGAAATCAGGTCCTGTTCCTTTTTAATATCCTCTCCTCCAATTCTCCACCACCCGCTGTCGAGCAGGACCCTGGGATTAGGCCATGCTTATCTACTGCAGCTTACGTAGGTGGTGAGACCCAGAATACACATTACGTAAGCAGCAAGAAAAGCCACCCCTGGCCTTGGAAGAGCAGCAGTGGCTGTAATGAAGAGCGCCAGGACCCCGCCGCCGATGATTGCGGCGCAGGATTAAGGAGCTGGGATTTCGTTTCTATTCCTGGTCCTGCCACCAAGCTCCTGCTATTTCCGTCCAACCACTTTCCCTTCTTTTTTAGACATCAAAGCAGGTCTCCTCTCCAGGCCGTGGTGAAACGAGGTCACTTCCTATTCCAGGAGGAGAAAATAAAGCTTCATTTGTGGGAGTGTAATTTATTAGATGTTTCCTGGTCTACTAGAGCTTCCTGTGCTAAAGATGCCAGCAGGAAACTTAGGATCATGGAATTAGGTAACGGTTTCACAGGACCATAGAGCTGATTCAAGTGGAAAAGACCTTCAAGGTCATCGAGTCCAACTATCAACCTACCACCACCATTAAACCACATCCCCATGTGCCACTTTGGCTGGAAGTGATCTTCAGGATCACCAAATACAACCCTTAACTCAACACTCCCAAGTCCATCACCCTTGACACTCTAAAATCTACCACCTAATTTAACTCAGCACTCCCAAGTCCACCACTGCACCATGTCACTTGTGTCTGTCTTTTGAGCCTTTGGAATCCCAAATTTAGAGTATTAATGGAAAAAAGAACCAAACAAGGAAAAAACACCTTCAAAATTCCTCCACTCTAACTGAGAGAAGCTCCATACTGGAAGAAGGCTCTCACTGAGGGAAAATGCAAATGCTTCCAGCTCAAAATGAAGCTGGAGGTGAGAGGCAGCTCCAAATGTGATGCTCCTTCTGATGTGATGCTCCTATAGATCACAGAATGGTTTGGGTTGCAAGGACCTTCAAAGGTCATCTAGTCCAAGCCTCCTGCAGTCAGCAGTTGAGAGAAGTGTTAGATGCTCCATCCCTCTAACCATTCCAGCGCATTGAAAACCTCACCCAGGTCTTCAGGATTGGCATCAAAGACATTTGGCAATGGGCCTGGGAATCTGGCTTTGGAATGCCAACGTTCCTCCAAGATCCCATCAAAGAAAGGAGTAGCCCCAAGTTCTGGGTCCCAGCTGCCTTGGGGCATGTGATGTGAGAGTTGGATCTCCTCATCTTCTGGAATTGTAATTTGATGATTTATTTTGCCCTCCTAATTAATCTGGATTCCCTTCACCAGTACAGAGTCAGGCTGTGAGCACCCTCCAGCTCTTGGTAGCCATGGAGAAGGTGCAGGCAACGTGGACTGGAGTTGTAGGAGCTCAGTGGGTTGTTGTGGAGCCTGTTCCAGAAAACAGCTCTGACAGGACAAGGGGAAATGGCCCCAGGATGCCCCAGGGTAGGTTTAGGTTCAGCATGAGGAATGTTTCCATCTGCATGTCATGAAAATCCCTCAAGTTGCGCCATGAGAGGTTTAGACTGGACATGAGGAACGTGTCCATATCCATGGAAACAGTCTCAGGTTGCAGAAGTGGAACCTTAGGTTGGATATGAGGAACATTTCCTTGTCCATATCCATGAAAATGACCTCAAGTTGCACCAAAAGAGGTTTAGACTGGACATGAGGAACATGTCCATAGAAACAGCCTCAGGTTGCAACAGAGGAGGTTTAGGTTGGACATGACAAACAATTTGTTTGTGGAAAGGGTCACCCAGGCCTGGCCCAGGCTGCCCAGGGCAGTGGTGGAGTCACCATCACTGGAGGGATGGAAAAGTCATGGAGATGTTGTGCTGAGGGCTATGGTTTAGTGGTGGACTTGGCAGTGCTGGGTTAATGGTTGGATTTAATGATCTTAAAGATCTCTTCCAACCAAATGATTCTATGACATACACCTCAGATGCATAGGAGTGGTGAAAGTGGCCGACGAAGGTCTGGCCCACTGGGAGAAGAGTGACCTCCATCCACCTCCATGGAGTGGAGATCACTCTCCTCTCAGCGGGTCAGACCTTCATTGGTCACTTTCACCACTCCTAAAAGTTCAGTGTGGTGACCTGCAAGCTGTTGGGTGTTAATATTGATCTCAGCCCACATGTAGACATGATGAACTGCTCCAAGATGTTCCCATAGCCTCCTAGGGCAACAATGGGATGATACAGAAGAGCTTTTGCAGATGCTACAGCTTCCTGGTGTCCACCATCAGCAGGAAATTTGTGCAGAGATGCTTTGCTGCTGCTGGGTACTTGTGAGGTACCTTCCTTGGATTTTCTCCATGGACAGGGCAGATATTTTCCATGTTGCTTTCCATGTTCACATGGGCTACATCATCCACATCTCTCCAAGTGTGACTTGCTAGGAAACACCTCCAAGGAGATGGACCTGGGAGTGCTGGTGGGGAGCAAGTTGCCCATGAGCCCGCAATGTGCTCATGCCCAAGACAGCAAATGGTCTCCTGGGATGCAGGAGGAGTGTGGCCAGCAGGTGGAGGGAGGTTCTCCTCCCACTCTACTCTGCCCTGGTTAGGCCACAGCTGGAGTAATAAGTTAAGTTCTGGTCTCCCCAGTTCAAGAGAGACAGAGAACTACTGGAGAGAGTCCAGCAGAGTGCCACAAGAATGCTGAGGGGCCTGGAACATATCTCTGAGGGACCTGAGGCTGTTGAGCCTGGAGAATAGAAGACTCAGAGGGGATCTTCTCAATATCTAAAGGGTGGAGGGCAAGAGCCCAGAGTCAGATTCTTTCCAGTGGTGCCCAGTGAAAGGACATAGGGCAGTGGGCACAAACTGGAACCCAGGAGGTTCCATCAGCAGAAATCTGTTGTCTTGAAGTCAACAGTGTGCTGAATCAGTCTGCCCAGAGAGGTTCTGGAGTCTCCTTCTCTGGAGAGGTTTCAAACCTGCCTGGGCAACCTGCTGTGGGTGACCCTACTTTAGCAGTGGGACTGCACTTGATGATCTCCAGAGGTCACTTCCAACCCTCACCATGCAGGGATTCTGTATCACATCCTCCACGCTAGTTGGTTGGAGGAGATGAGCAGAAATTCTCTCCTCTCATCCAACTTTCATTTCCTTGCCTTCATCTTCCAAGGGTTCATTTCACCTCAGCAGTAATTAGCCACATTCCACACCAGCTCAGCATAATATAGACCTGTGTGGAGGTGATGGCTGAGCAGTTCCACCCTGTGGAGATTGAGGACAGCAAAGATTTGGCCTAGAGCCAACATCACTGCCCAACAGCAGCATGGTGGAAGCTAATCACGGCATCTCTGCAGGGATCCGTGGGTGGTTGCACAACCCCAGGGGTGGCCAAACTGGCTGCTCTTGCTTCTCCAAGACAAGGGGATCATTAAAAGTCACTTGCTGAGATTTCAGCACAAATGAAGAGCTGATGGAAACAGCAGGCATGGAGCTGGCTAGAGACCCAAGAGTAGGCTTGACAACTATTGAATATTTAAGCAGAAGACTTGTTAGGTTCCTGATGGCCAAGCTTCCATGGAACATTTGTCCTCCACCCTTCACCTACCACCCCAGGAAGTTGCTGTCTCAAGGTTTTTAAGACAAGATCCTATGACAAAGGTGAAACCAACAAAATCCTGGGGTGAAAACAGAGACATTTCAATGATGAGGAGGGTGAGAGCCTGACCCAGGTTGCCTAGAGGTAGGAGATGCCCCATCCTTGGAACCATTCCAGGTCATGTTGTGTGGGGGTGTGGGGCTCAGAGCAACTTGCTGGCTGCAGAGTAGCTGGACTAGGTGGCCTTTAAAGGTCTTCTAACCCAAAGGAGGTGACCTGTGCCCTGAAGGAACCATGGAATATAAGGTTGGAAGGGACCTCAAGGAACATGACCAAACTTTCTTGGCACAATCACAGTCTATACAAGATGGTCCAGTATCATGGAATGTTGAAGCAAGTCCAGAGGAGGCCACAAAGATGATCTGAGGGCTGGATGCCCTCTGCTGTGAAGCCAAGCTGAGAGAGTTGGGGTTGTTCAGCTTGGAGAAGAGAAAGCTCTAGGGGGCCCTTCTGATGGCCTTCCAGGACTTCAGGGGGCTACAGGAAGGTGGAGAGGAACCACCTCTCAGAGACTGAAGTGAGAGGTCAAGGGGCAATGGGTTTAAACTGGAAGAGGGAGATTTAGATCAGATATAATGAAGAAGTTCTCCATTTTGAAGGTGGTGAGACCCTGGCCCAGATGAGCCAGGGCAGTGATGGAGTCCACATCCCTGGAGGGCTTCCAAAGCTATGTAAATATGATGCCAAGATGCTGAGGGGCATGGTTTAGTGGTGACCTGGCAGTACTGGGTTAATAGCTGGACTCCATGATCTTAAGAACTTTTCCAGCCCAAACAATCCTCTCATTCTATGATCCTGGAGCCACAGCAGCTGGAGCCTTCCTCTTCAGAAGACACTTGGTGTCATAGAGGAGGAGGGGAAGAAATTCTCTTCCGTGTGCACTCAAGAGGAAAAAAGGATTAAGCTCCTCACTATGGCCATAATTTGAGGGCTCAGAAGTCTCATTAGCTTTGACAGGAGCTTAATGTGATTGCCTCTCACTGCAGCACAATTTTGGTGGCCAATCCTATTAAGAAGATTTATTTCTTTCCCAGTTTTCTTATTCTGAAGCCAACATCTGGTCTGATTTTTATGAACCTGAACCTATTCATGGGCACATAGGGGATGATTTTAGTGCTTTTCCCTCCCAAAACTTCTCCAACCCACCTTACTTTTCCAGATGTTTGCTGTTCTGTTCCAACGTGGAGCCACAGACTCCAGCTTTTCTCTGTGCCTTGTGTTTTTAGCTCATCTCCACTGTGAAGGCCAAAACAAAAACCTTTTTCTGTGCTCATCAAACAAATATGGACCAGAACAAACAATACTGGAAGGTGTTGTCCTTAGGTGAAGAACTAATGCACAGTCCCATGTCTCATTGGGAGGTCTTGGCATGGATCTAGGCTGCTGGCCAAGCCAAGTGCCAAAGGAAACATGAAGCAAGGATAGGTTTGCTCTTCTAGGGGAGTCTTTAAGCTGGTGGTGGTCCAAAGAATAATGTCTAGATGCTGTCCTGCACCTTTGTATGGTTTTATCCATGTTTCTCCAATCACATAAGGTGGGTTGGAGTAAGCTGGTAGCTGATGGTGCCATGATTTTCTTCTCCATCTTCTGGGAGCAAGCCTAGAAGTAACCAACTGCAATGTGGTAGATGAAAATATGCCAAAATAGGACTTTTTCTGGGGCTTGGCTTGTCACCTCTGCTCATCTTGGCTCTGACCATCTGAGAGGAGTAAGAGACTGCTCTTGTGATCTGTAGGTCATGCTTGAGGCATGAGGAAGGGCTGCACTTGGAAAGGACCATGGTGGGACAAAATCATGAGATGTTCCATCCAAGATGGATCTATCCAGGCATGTCTACAGCTGTTCCTTACAGCTAGGAGTGGTTTAAGGGACAATGTGGCATTTACAGGGGTTGAAGTGAAGCCGGAGACCACAACCACAGAGGGTTTGGTCATCGTCCATCTCTGTGGCTGCATCTTCATGAATCCTAAAGTGAAGGAGATGTTGATTAAGTACATGGACACCTGATAGCCACTGTTGGTAACCCTTTGCTCGCTGTTGCTGTGTTGCAGCTCATCGCCCTCCGGAGTGTTTGAGAAAGACTACGACATATATCGGGACTACACCGCAGAAGGTCAACTCCTCCACTACAGGTAGCCAACATTTCCCTCCAACAGCAGGGCTGGGGGCTCTGATGTGGCCTTGGTGGGTGTGGAGGACCCATCCAACCTTCAGGGATGGGGCAGTGACAACATGGGTGGATTCTTTCATGGTCATCTGGTCCTCCTCCCTATCTCCTTCCCTTCATCTTCTGTCAGGTTTAGGTTTACTGCCACCCTTAGATAAACCCAAGTGTGTATTTGAGTGGTTCTTTGGAGAAGGGACCTTTGGATAGGCCAGGAGAAAGTGGTAGGACAGGAGGAAATGGTAGGACATGAGAAGATGGTAGGGTAAGAGGAAAAGATAGGACAAGAAGAACTGGTAGGACAGAAGGAAAAGTTAGGACAAGAAGAAATCATAAAATGAGAAGATGGGAGGAAAAAAGGAAATGGGAGGACAAGAGGAAGCACCTCAGGTTCACCATCATAGTATCATAGAAGGGACCTCAAGGTTCATCGGTGTGAGGGGTGGTCAATTAGTGGAACAGAGAAGTGATGAAGTCTCCAGCCAAACACCCCTTTCTGATGGTCAAGGACAGGTTTGGGGGCAAGGACAACACTCCAGTACCCTTGGCCATGTTGCAAAGGGATGGAGGAAGACGTGGCTCTTTACAACTCCCTGAAGGAAGCTTGGAGCCACATGGAGCTGAAACCTCTTGTCTCAGACATTGGGCCAAGAGGAACTGACCTCATGTTGCCCCACAGGAGGTTTAGGTTGGACATGAGGAACAATTTCTTCATGGAGAGGCTTCTCAAGGCCTGGCCCCAGTTGCCTGGGGCAGTGGTGGAGTCCCCATCCCTGGAGAGGTTTCAAAACTATGGAGCTGTGGTGCTAAGAGACATGGTTTGGTGGTGCCCTGGCAGTGCTGGGTCAGTGGTTGGACTTGAGGACCTTAAATTTTCTTGCAACCTCAACAGTTCCATACTTGGGTTTGTCTGTCCTTTGGGCTCTGCTGTTGCTGAGGGTCTGCTGGGGTTCCAGGACAGCAGTACAGGGGTGTTTGTCCATCTGTGATCATGGAGGAGCTTCACTGGTTGCTGTTTGTCTCCTCAGGACATCATCACTGCGATGGAACGCCGGCACCAAGGAGCGGATGCTGATCAAGGTGACGGATCGCGAGCCCAGCTTCCTTCTGCACCAGGGCAATGGCTACGTGCCCGACAACACACCGGGCACCCGCTCGCGCCGGCCCTCAGGGGGCCAGCAGTCGCCCAACCTCCAAACCTTCACCCCCGAGGCTGACAACTCCGTTTTCTTCCCGGAGAGGAAACCATCACCCTTCTTGAAGAGAGCTGAGCATGTTGGGAGTTGCTCGCCCCTCCTTGGCCGAGGAGACACCTTCTGCTCTCCTCTCCAAACCCAACACCGCAAACACTCCAGCGAGTCCCAGCCTTCCTCTCCCCGCTACGCCTACGAGCCGCCCCTCTACGAAGAACCTCCCATGGAGTACCAAGCTCCCATCTATGATGAACCTCCCGTGGACATGCAGTATGAAGCTAGCGGAAGCTACAAAGCAGGTTCACCACAGAAGTCACCCATCAGGAAGCCTCATCCTTTCCTCCAGTCACCCAAACAAAGCTCCAACTCCCCCTACCAACAGTTAGTCCTCACCAAACAGAAATGTCCCGACCGCTTCATGAGCTTGGAGTACAGCCCAGCCGGCAAGGAGTACGTCAGGCAGTTGGTCTATGTGGAGCAGTCAGGTTCTAGCCCCAAGATGAAGACAGGTTTGAGGCACAAATATTCTCCCAACCCCATCGGTGGATCCTACTCACTGCAACACAGCCCTTGTCTGGTCCGTGACCAACGTTTGGAGATAAAATCTGGTGACTACAGCAGTATGGAAGGACCTGATTTCTGCCCTGGTCCTACAAGTGGCCAAGTGACCCAGGCTGAGGACTCCATGTCATGGTCCAGCCAGCAGGACACTTTGTCCTCCACTGGTTACTCACCCTCCACCCGAAAGAGGAAAAGCCGGAAGCCCTCCTTGTCCCATGAGCCCAATGCCTCCTCCACCGATGGCTCGGGAGACCGGGAGGTGCTGAGTGAGCAGATGCTGGGTGAAGAACGAGCTGCTCCACCACCCAACAGGTCACCCATGAACCGTACGGAGAGCAAAGCGGTAGAGGCAGAGGTGGCACGGGGCTTCCCTGAACCCTTCTTGGCCCAAGCACGCCTGGCCTGGGAAGCCCAGCAAGCCCACTACCACATGAAGCAACGCAGCAGTTGGGACTCCCAGAAGGATGGGTCAGGCTATGAGAGCGATGGTGCCCTCCCTTTGCCCATGCCAGGTCCCGTGGTGAGAGCCTTCAGCGAGGACGAGGCATTGGCACAGCAGGAGAACAAGCACTGGAAGAGGAACACCTTTGAGAAGTTGGGTTTCCCTCAAATCCTGCTGGAGAAGAGCGTTTCTGTCCAAACCAACCTGGCTTCACCTGAACCCTACCTGCATCCATCTCAGGTAACGTCCTCAGAAGGTGTCTTCAGCATTAGAGAGGGTGCCACCAATGTGGCATACTCCACCTGCTTGGAGTAGACCACACCATTTATCCTCACCGTCCTCTGTAAAGCTCCTCCTTCTGGTAAAGGTGGTTTAAACCTCCAGTAGATCCAACAAGTTGGTCCCACACCAGGCTGGGGTAGATTACACCATATGGCAGAGTGGTGTCCTCACCATCCCTCCTTAAAGGTCCTCCTCCTGGTAAAGCTGCTTTAAACCTCTAGTAGATCCAACAGGATGGTCCTCAGGGTGATCCCATATCAGACTGGGATAGACCACACCATGTGGCAGCATGGTGTCCTCACCACCCTCTTTGAAGCTCCTTCTGCTTGTAAAGGTGGTTTAAACCTCCAGTAAATCCAGCAAGATTGTCCTCAAGGTGATCCCACACCAAGTTGGGATAGGGCCACACCATGTGGTAGCCTTCTCTTCTCCAGGCTGAACAACACCAACCCTTCTCAGCCTGGTCTCGCAGCAGAGGGGTTCCAGCCCTCACAACATCTTCATGACCTCCTCTGGACCTGCTTCAACAGGTCTGTGTCTTGTGATGGAACAACATCCACATTTCTTGTGGCTTGGAGGAGCCACCAACCTCCTCCTGGGTATGTGGTCACTATAGAACCATGCTCTAGGGAGGAGGGGTTAACTAGGAGGGTTGGTGTCTCCACCCTGATACTTGAAGTACTGGTGGAGCTCAAAGCCACTTGTCCTTTGTTTGGTGGAAGAAGTCACCAGCTTCTTCTGTTCATGACTGCAAAGACTGAGGGACCAGGCAAAGAGAATCCACCAAGTCAGCTTCTGGATGATCTCATTTATCCAACTTCTCCCTCCTGATGCCACCAGTGCCTTGACTTACCTTGGCCACTGGTACCAGGCTGGGTCCACTTGCCCAGGATTGAGGAGCAGCTCCTTGGAGAGGACATAGCTTTTGGTGTGAGCATGGGGTGAGCTCTTGGTGCTGTGATGGTTGGTTAGCTAGTTTGGTGAGTGGTTGATTGCCTGGTTGGTTTGGTGTTTGGTTGATTGGTTGGTCTGTTGGTTGGTTAGTTGGTTGGGTGGCTTGGTGGTCAGCTGATTGGTTGGTTGGTGGATCAATTGGTTGCTTGCTTTGGCAGCCACTGCTAACACTGACTTGCCTGGCTGTTGTCTCCTAGTCGGAGGACCTCGGTGCCTGCGCCCAGTTCGAGAGCAGCAGACAGACCAGGAACATGATGCCTAGTGCCAGCTGTGTCTTCCCCACCTTCAACCTACGCAAGCCCTCCTCAGAGACGGACATTGAGAACTGGGCCTCCAAGCACTTCAACAAGCACACCCAAGGGCTCTTCCGTAGGAAGGTGTCCATAGCCAACATGCTGGCCTGGAGCAGCGAGTCCATCAAGAAACCCATGATCATGACCAATGACCGTAACGTCAAGAAGGAGGCCTGTGAGATCTTTAAACTGATTCAGATGTACATGGGGGACCGGCGGGCCAAGACGGACCAACTCAGCGTGGCCTTGGAGATCGCCACCAAAGGTTGGAGCATGCAGGGGCTGAGAGATGAGCTCTACATCCAGCTGTGCCGACAGACCACCGAGAACTTCCGTTATGAGAGCCTGGCCAGGGGCTGGGAGCTCATGGCCATTTGTCTGGCTTTTTTCCCACCCACTCCCAAATTTCATTCCTACCTTGAAGGATACATTTACAGGCACATGGATCCAGTGAATGACACCAAAGGTAAGACAGAAACCACTGCCTGGTGGGTTTGATTTCTGCTGACCTTCCAACCTGTATTATTATTTTGCTCTTTTCCCCCTCACCTTCATGAGTCTCCACACTGAAAGGTGGGGAGGAACTCATCCAACCAGCCTTCTGGAGGTGCCACCAGCCCAGTGGTGCCTTCACCACTAGCTTTTCTTCCCCAGCACATGGAAAACCAGTGTGAGACTCAACACAAATGAGATTTGACACCTTTTCTGCAGGCTCAGTGTCACCTTGGCTCTGGGCGGCCATAAGCAGGAGGTCCTTGCACTTCTTCTTGCCTCTTAGTTCTCTATGGTTTGAGCTTTATGGAATGAAAATGGGAATTGGAGCTGGTGGCTGGATGAGCCTCAGGCCCAGCAGCTCCAGAATGATCCCTTCCAACCCAAATCATTCCAAGATTCTGTGATTCCTTCATTGTCATCATCATCACCATCTCCAGAAGCTTATTCTGGATTCTCAAGTAGCTTTGGATCAAAACAAGCCCCATGATGCAAGGAGAACCATTTGATCCCCACCTTCCAAGATGGTTTTTGGTCATGGTACATAGAAGAGCCATAAATTTGAGCTGCTTGATCCCAAATGGTGGGACTTGTAGGAGCTACTCTCCAGCCCTGGGCTTGACCATCCCCGCTTCTTAACTGCAGGTGCCATCTTATGGGTGAGGTGACTTGGTCTGGCAGGGACATAGGAATGGTCAGTGTCTACCACAAGTCTGGTACTGCTGACCACCCCACTCTCTGCTTGCTGGCTGGAGAGTTGGGCATCCCTGAGTCCCATGGGTTGGTGGCATCTACAGTGTGTGGAGGAGGCAAACATGGAGGTCCATGAGGTGCCCTGTTAGCATTATTGGTCAAGCAGCCTCAAGAGATGAAGCTCAAACTGCTCTGCTTGGTTTTGGGTGCCTTCTGGTTCCTTGTGGACCAAGTATGGAGGGCACATGGAGCTACGGTTGTTCTGCTCAGCTTGAAGAACAGCGGAGATGAATCCAAATGACATGTCCATGGGTAAAGTTGTGGGGTGGTGGAGAAAGTCATGACATGGCTGGATGTCCCAACATCCCATGGGATGGTGACATCTCGCAGTGGGTGGTGGGTAAAGGAGAGATGGGGGTCCAGGAGGTCCCAAGTTTCCACCATTGTCTGAAAAGCCTCAGAAGAACTGCTCTGGTTGGTTTTGGGTGCCCTTTGGCTCCTCATGAACCAGATATGGAGGACACATGGAGCCATGGTGGATCTGCCCAGCTTGGGGAGGAGAGGAAATGAACCCAAGCGAGGTGTCCAGGTGAGGTTGCTGAGGACACTTTGGGCAGCAGCAGAGATATGGAGCTCCTGCTGGATTTAGCACATCGGTGGTGAAGAACCTGAGGTGAGCCAACAGAAGAAGGTCCCAGCAGCAGAGAAGTCCTGTGGCCAGCTCCACCCCAGCAGTGACCCCAGCATGGCCCCACTGGTTCCATTGTTTCCATCCCCTTTGTCTCTGTTCGTTTTCCTGCAGTTTGGCCCTGGTTTCCAGCAGCTGATTGATGGGCACCAAGGCTCGGGGTGACAACTGGGCATGGCCACCTGCAGCTTTCATTGCCACTTTGAGTTCCAGTTTGGGTTCCATTGACTGTTTGTTTGCAGTTTTGTTCTCATTCAGTTGTTTTCTTGCAGCTTTCTTTGCACTTTTAGTTTCCTAATTTTCTTTTGTTCATTTTTTTACCTCCTATCTCCATTATTTTTCTTTTACTTCACTTTTACTTTTGGGTTTCTTTTCCTTTCTTTTTATTTCCAGCCTTGTTTTCACTGATCTTTATGTTATTTCAGTTTTCCTTCCAGGATCTTCTTAAGTTAGCTTTTATTAACAAAGGTTTTGGTTTCAGTTGGTTTTGTTTTATTTGAGCTTTATTTTCAGTTTTCAGTTCTTTTTATTTCTAGGTTTAATCTATTTTTCTGTTATTTCAGTTTTATTTGCAGGGAGTTATTACTAATATTTATTATTTCAGTTTTATTTCTAGATTTTGGGGGGGGGCATTTCCATTTATTCCATTTTTATTTTAATTTTCTATTTCTATTTATTTTTTGTTTCATTATTTCACCTTTACTCTCAGTTTTTGTTTTACTTTTTGACTTTCAGTTTTCATTTCTTGCTTCATGTTTAATTTTTTTCAGTTTTATTTTCAGTTCTCTTTTCAATGATTTCTATTTTTATTGTAATTTGTTGTAATTTTATGTTTCCAGCTTTCCTTTTAGTTCTATATTTTCAGTTTTATTTTTATTTTATATTTTTATTTTCATTATTTCAGTTTTGTTGTCAATATTTATTCTACTTTATTTCTATTTTCAGGTTTAGTTTCTTTTAATTTTCATTCTTTCAGTTTTAGTCTCAATTTTTATCCTACTTTATTTTTATTTTCGGGTTTAGTTTCTTTTAATTTCCATTATTTCAGTTTTATTCTCAATATTTATTCCACTTTATTTCTATTTCCAGGTTTAGCTTCTTTTAATTTCCATTATTTCAGTTTTATTCTCAATTTTTATTCTACTTTATTTCTATTTTCAGGTTTAGTTTCTTTTATTTTTCATTCTTTAAGTTTTATTCTCAATTTTTATGCTGTTTTATTTTTCTTTCCAGGTTTAGTTTCTATTAATTTTCATTATTTCAGGATTATTCTCAATTTTTATTCTACCTTATTTTTCTTTTCAAGTTTAGTTTCTCTTAATTTCAATTCTTTCAGTTTTATTCTCAATTTTTATTCTGCTTTATTTTTCTTTCCCGGTTTAGTTTCTTTTAAGTTTCATTATTTCAGTTTTATTCTACTTTATTTCTATTTTCAGGCTTAGTTTCTTTTAATTTTCATTCTTTAAGTTTTATTCCCAATTTTTATTCTGCTTTATTTTTCTTTCCAGGTTTAGTTTCTTTTAATTTTCATCATTTCAGTTTTCAATTTTTATTTCACTTTATTTTCAATTTTAGTTTAATTTCTTTTTATTTCTCATTTTAGTTCCTTGTGATTTATTTCCATTTTCTTTTCCTTCAGTTTTATTTCCAGTTTTATTTCAATTATAATTCGTTTTCATTTTCCATTTTAGATTCATTTTATTTTATATTTTCCTTTCTTATTGATTTTTCACCCTCATTTTCCTTTTTTCTGATTGCTTTTCCTTTATTTTGATTTTTTCATTGTTGATTTTCTCTCCTTGTTGTTGTTTTACTTTTAATTTGGGGTTTCTAATGACTTCCTTGTTTATTTTATTTGGGTTTATTTAAATTTCTTTACTGATATTTTAATTTAACTTCTTTTTTTACTATTTTTAATTTAAATTTTACTTTTCATTTTCATTTTTTCCTTTAATTTTAATTCTTTTTCCTTGCTGTTGTCTTTATTTCCCTTTTATTTTGTTTTAATCTATTTTTTATTGCTTGATTTCCTTTTTAAATTCCTGTTTCTTTTTAGTTTTTTTATTTCACTTTTCTTTTTTCCCCTTTAATTTTCTTTTCAATTTCTGTTTTTATTTCCTCTCTCATTTTTATTTCCATGTCCATTGTGTGCCCCCACATTTTACTCCCTGTGTATTTGATGTCCTCCTGCAGCCGTTTCCATTTTGATTTCCATTGTAATTTCTGTTTCCATTTCCACCCCTGCTGTTCCTGTTCCGTTCCCATTCCCTTCCCGCTCCTCCTGTTGTTCCCTCCCCAGTTTTCCGGCACATTCAGGAGCTCCTGGCCAGGACCCACCAGAAGAAGCAAAAATTGAGAAAGAAACCGCGAGCCCCCAGCCCGCAGCAGCAGGGTAGGGCCAGCACCCCCACCCCAACACCCAGACACTCCAAAACAGACCCAAAATCACCCAAACTAACCCCCAAATAACCCCCAGTCACCCCAACTAACAAAAAACCTCTC
Organism: Pogoniulus pusillus; assembly: GCF_015220805.1. Lineage (NCBI taxonomy): Eukaryota > Metazoa > Chordata > Aves > Piciformes > Lybiidae > Pogoniulus > Pogoniulus pusillus. The sequence continues at coordinate 20,251,495 of NC_087277.1, forward strand.
CAAAACAACAGAAAATAATCCCAAATACCTCAGAACCCCAAAAATCACCCAAACTAACCCCAGAACACCCCCAAATACTTCAAAATCACCGAACCACCCCAAACTAATTCCAAACGTTCCAGAATACCCTAAAACATTACTAAATACTCCAAAATAACTCAAACTAAACCCAAAATCACCCAAACTAATCCCCAAACACCCCAGAATACTCTAACCCCAGAACACCTCAAAACAACTCCAAAATCACCTAAGCTAACCCCAAAATGCCCCAAACTAACCCCAGAACACCCCAAAAATAAAAACTAACCCCAAAAAAACTCAAAAACCCCAAAATCATCTAGACTAACCCCTTAACACCCCAAAATACTCCCAAATAAACTAACCCTGGGACACCCAAAATCAAACCACCCCCAAAACACTTCAACACACCCCCATAAATGACCCAAACTAACACCCAAATATCCCTAGATAACCCCAAAATACTCCTGATGTCACCCAAACTAACCCCTAAACACCCCAAAGCCACCCAAACTAACCCCCAAACACCCCAAAACCTCCTGAACAGGCAGGTTGGTGCCTCACCACGTGAAGCCCCTCAGAAGCTGCCCCAGGTTCTCCTCAGTGACCCCAAGGTGGACATTCATGGTCCTCAGCACTGCAGCCACCACCCCTGGGGTGGGGCCACCTGGGATCAGCTTCTTTCCCAGTGTCCCTCAGGGGTGAAATCTTCATATCCCAGATGGAACCATGAGGTTCCCACCACAAGGTGAGGATCTCAACCACCGGTGATGGTAGGGCAGCTAGAGCTGGAGAGGTGGAGGACCTCAGGAGATGGCTTCAGTAGTGTCCACCGGTCATGGTTATTGGTCAGTGTGTTAAGAAGAGTGTGTCCAGCAGATCAAGGGAGGTTCTCTTCCCCCTCAGCTCTGCCCTCTTGAGTACTGTGTTCAGTTTGGGCTCCCCAGTTGAAGAGGACTTCTGCTGGAGAGAGTCCAAGGGAGGGCTATGAGGATGGTGAGAAGACAGGAGCACTGATGAGGAGAGGCTGAGGGACCTGGGGCTGCTTAGTCTGGAGAAGAGAAGACTGAGAGGGGATTTAATGAGTGTCTGTAGGTATCTGAGGGCTGGGGGTCAGGAGCAGGGGGACAGGCTCTGCTCACTGCTCCCTGGGGTAGGACAAGGAGCAAAGGGTGTAAGCTGCAGCACAGGAGGTGCCACCTCTACACAAGGGGCAACTGCTTTACTGTAAGGGTCCCAGAGCACTGGAACAGGCTCCCCAGAGAGGCTGTGGAGTCTCCTTCTCTGGAGCCTTTCAAGGCCTGTCTGGATGTGTTCCTCTGTGACCTGAGCCAGATTGTATGGTCCTGCTCTGGCAGGGGTGTTGGACTCTTTGGGTCCCTTCCAGCACCTGGCATCCTGTGGTCCTGTGATCAGTGACATAGAGGTTGGGAGCAAGTGTCCTCTCAGGCGTTTGGAGGTGATACCAAGCTGAATGGTGGAGTTGACCCACCCTGAAAGACCTGGACATGGTAGAGGAGGGGGCCCAAGTGAACTTCATGAGGTTCAACCAGGCCAAGGGCAAGGTCTAGCACCTGAGTCAGGGCAACCCCCATCATCATATGGGCTGGGAGATGAAGGCTGGAAGAGTAGAGAAGGACCTGGGGAGACCAGGAGGTGACAAATGGGACATGAGACAGCAAGGTGAGCTCACCACCCAAAAAACCAACCATCTCCTAGGCTGCATCCCAAAATCTGATCTATTTGAAGATGTCCCTGCTCACTGCAGGTGGACTGGACAAGGCAACCTTCAGAGGTTCCTTCCACGCTGAACCAGTCTATGAATGGGCACCAGACTTGAGATCACCCAACCCTGCACATCCCCCAACTTCTGGGGTGGTCCAGAAGGTACCACCAGATCCTTGGGGCTCTTGGCTGCAGGCTATTGGAGTGTATGCCTCTGGATGAGACTGTTGGCAGCATGGGGATGCACCAAGGGTGGTGTCTCCTTGTTGAAGAACAATCAAGAGGAGGGGACAGATGGTGAGGAGAGGGATGAGGGTGGAAGTGGTGGCATCAGGAGAAGTGGGATGGTGGAGGGGAGGTGAAGATGGAAGCCCCAGAACTGGGACATCCCTGCACAAGGCTACCAAAGAGGATGGAACAAAGGTGACTCCAGGGTTCCACGTTTGGTGGATGGGAGGACATAGCTTCTCCAAGCTCCTGACATGTTTGAGGAGCAAGTTGAGTTGTGAGGGACAATCCCTAAAAGAAGGGTCCCAGAGACAGGGGGGACACCTTGTCCTCCTCAGAACCCTTCCCGAGGAGCTTCATGGCAGGGGATAGACCACCACCAAGACCAGTCATGACCTCTCCAAGACCAACTCTATGATGGCTTCATGACCTCCCCATTCTTTCCCTTCCAGGGGTGGCCATCAGCACTTATGCCAAGTACTGCTACAACAAGCTGCAGAAGGCAGCTCTGACAGGAGCCAAGAAGGTATGGTCCAGCCCTTGGGTGTGAAGAAGGTGGCCAGCCCACTAGCTAGGACCACCACAGGGGTTGATGGGCTTTGGGGATGGGGTCTGGAGGAGGAGGAGTGAAGCTGGAGCGTGGTGGGAAGCATAGGAGCATGGGCTAGGTCTGTGATGATGTTCTGGACGTCTCCAATGTGGTTTCATCATTGCTGCAAGACCTCTGGGGAACTTCTGGGGACCTTCTCCATCCCACCATACACATCCACTGTTTCCATCCTTTCTCATGCCACCATGCACACATCCACTGCATCCTCCATGTCTTCTCCAACCCACCACACACATCCACTGTGTCCATCTCTTCTCTATGCTATCACATGTCCACTGCATCCATCTCTCCTTCTCCATCCCACCATACACATCTGTTCCATCTTTCTTGTCTCCATTCCACCATGCACATGTCCACTGTGTCCATCTCTTCTCCATCCCAGCACACAGATCTGGTCAATCCATCCCTTCTCCATCCTACCATATCTCCAGCCAATCACATGTTCTGTGTAGTGGGGAGATCACCAGTGCCCTCCTGTGACCAAACCACCTGCCCCACCAGAGAAGGAACCCAGAGGTGCTGGTGCCACTGCTTCAACCACGCCGCTTCTGATGTCCAGAAGCATCCAAGAGCCATGGGTTGTCCTCCTTCCTACATGGCTTATTGGTGTAGATGCTCCAACATGGCCATGGTCCCATAGCAGAGCATGGAGGTCTCACCGAGCACCATGGAGAGTCTCCAGGTCTGGAATCAAGATGGAGGGTGGAGGCACCTTCCCACCTGATGCCACTGGAGACTTTGGCCAAGTTGGCTGGAGTTCACCCATAGCTCCATCTACCATCACACCATTGGTTTGAGCTCTGGAGCTTGGCCATGGAGGTGCTGGGCATTAAGCAGGACCTTCACATGACTGTGAGGGCACTAACCGCATCTCCTGGCAGCCCCTGTGACCTCCCATCTCTCCCAGGGCTTGAAGAAACCCAACATTGAGGAGATCCGTCACGCCAAGAACGCCGTCTTCAACCCGTCCATGTTTGGCAGCTCGCTGCAGGACATCATCGCCATGCAGAAGGAGCGGTACCCTGACCGGCAGCTGCCCTGGGTGCAGACCCGCCTCTCCGAGGAGGTCCTGGCCCTCAACGGGGACCAAACCGAGGGCATCTTCAGGTAAAGCCATCTCCAGCTGCAAGGAGATCCCCCCAGGATGGTGACAACCTGGAGCTTCTCATGGAGGAAACCATGATGAGACACCTTCTTATGGGGCAGCTGGCCACTTCCCTATGTCTCCATGGATGTCTTTCGCCTCCCGTGGGGCAGAGAGAAGCCCCTCAACTTCTTGCACCAAAGCTGTGAGGATTTGTCCACAGCACAGTGATGCCCATTTTCTGGTGCCCACCAGAGCCATGTCAGGGTCTTGGGGTCTCCAAGTAGCACCCAGCCCTACAATGATTCCAGATGTCACTATGGGGCAACAACCAGGTCCCAAGATGGCTCCATCCCCACCTGATGTCCCCTTTTGGCTTTCCTTGAGACAACCTCAAAGCTGGGTAGGTGAGTCCCCATCTCTTGGCTAGGGACCAATATCTCTTCCCTCCTGCAGAGTTCCTGGTGACATCGATGAGGTCAATGCCCTCAAGCTTCAGGTGGACCAGTGGAAGATCCCCACCGGCTTAGAGGACCCCCACGTTCCTGGTAGGACCTTGGAGATCTTGTGTGGGGGTACAAGATCCTGTCCTTCATCCACCAAGCCTCACATCTCCTCCTCTTCTCCACCTCAGCCTCTCTGCTGAAGCTCTGGTACCGGGAGCTGGAGGAACCTCTGATCCCTCATGAGTTCTACGAGCAGTGCATCACCCACTACGAGAACCCCGAGGCAGCCATCGCGGTTGTCCACTCTCTGCCCAGGATCAACAAAATGGTGCTGTGCTACCTCATCCGCTTCCTACAGGTACCACCAGCACCTCCCCGTGTCACCCCTTCCTGGGGCCACCTCCTGACCCCCTTGCTTCTCTTAAGGTAGTTTTGGGTTCCTCAAGTTGATTTGGGAGGTTAAGCACCTCAGCAACCCTCATCTTATCCAAGAACTGGGAGGTCTGCATGGTTTCTCCACCTATCTCCCACCACCTCACCAATCTTCACCTTCCTCTCCCCACCTCCAGGTGTTTGTGCAGCCGGCCAACGTGGCTGTCACCAAGATGGACGTCAATAACCTGGCCATGGTGATGGCCCCCAACTGCCTGCGCTGCCAGTCGGACGACCCGCGGATCATCTTCGAGAACACCCGCAAGGAGATGTCCTTCATCCGCGTCCTCATCCAGCACCTCGACACCAGCTTCATGGAGGGTGTCCTATAGCAACCGCCACACATTGTCCCCACCCCACCCACGAGTCTTCTCCTCTCTGACCCCACCTGGGTTGAGGAGCATAGGTTCTGTGCTCCTCAAGGTTCTTCAAGGACCCTGCAGGGGTGGCTTGTGTCCATCTTCGTCCCCATCCAACTTGTCCTACAGCAGGACATGGGACTTTTCCTCAAGCCCCTTGGTGACCTTCTGGCCATCTCACTGCCCACCTCTTCGGAGGGATTGGCCATTTTGGGGGTCTCCAGGGATGGCAGCATCCACCTTGGGGATGGGTGATGTCTCCATCCTGGGTGTCCTATGGTCATGGGTGGCAGCAGGTGACAATGTGGAAGACCAGGGAGGTCAAAAGAAGATGGAGGAGACCCATCCAATGGGACCATGTTCCCATCAACAGGAGCTCCACATCTCCATTGGGATTGGGTCTCTGGCTGAGAGCAGAGCTGTGGGGCAGCCATGGGGCAGGGAGGACATCCAGGGCCAGGAGAAGACACCAGTGCTGAGCTGAGTTGGTGTCTAGTACTCGGAGAACATGGGACATCGAGGACCAGAGTGTCCCAGTGCCAAGAGAGGCCCAGCCCATGGACACTGCTGGGGGCATCTGATGGCAGAGCTGGGTGCACCAAGGGGTGGGTGCTGAGGAGGGCCCTTTGGGAGTTGTGGCCCAGGGTTGGTTGTCCACCTTGGGGTGTGGCAGGGACCCATCTCACCATGTGTTGGCACCACCAGACCTGTCTCAGAACCCATCAGGTCTGTTTGGCCTTGCTGCCATCACAGGACCCATCATCTGCTCCTGGCCTTGAAAGGCCCATCCTGACCCACATCATCTCTGCTTGGCTCTGCTGGACTCATCTTGATGTCTGTCATCTCCAATTGCTCCTCCTGGATCTGTCTTGGTGCCCATCATCTCTGCTTAACCTTGCTGGGCCCATCTTGATACCTGTCATCTCCTCCTGCTCCTGGTCAACCCATCTTGGCACTCATCATCTCCTTCTTCTCCTGAACCCGTCTTAGTGCCCATCATCTCCTGCTCCTCCTGGACCTATCTTGGTGTCCATCACCTCCTCCTGCTTCTAGCCACCCATCATGGCGCTCATCATCTGCTCCTCCTGGACCAGTCTTGGCACTCATCTCGGCACCCATCTCCAGATCCTGAACCCATCTTGGCACTCATCATCTCCTGGTCCTGCCCAGTGTCTTGGTGCCCCTCATCTCTGCTTGGCCCTAATGGGCCCGTCTTGGTGCCCTTCATCTCATTCTCCTGGCCAGTTCATCTTGGCACTCATCAACTCCTTGTCCTCCTGGACACATCTTGGTCTCCGTCATCTCCTCCTGGTCCTGTCCAACCCATCCTGGCACCCATCTCCTCCTGCTTCTGGCCTACCCATCATCTCCTGATCTTCTTAGACACATCTTGGGGCAAATCATCTCCTCCAGGTACTGCTCAGTCTACCCTGGCACCCATCTCTTTCTGCTCCTAGTCAACCTGTCATGTCCTCGTCCTCTTAAACCCATCTTGATTCCCATCATCTCCTGCTCCTGGTCAGCCCATCATCTCCTGCACCTCCTAGACCCATCTTGGTACTTATCATTTCCTGGTCCCCTAGACACATCTTGGTGCCCATTGCCTCCTCCAGGTGCTGCTCAACCCATCTTGGCACCCATCTCCTTTTACCCATCATCATCTGCTCCACTTAGACACATCTTGGTGCCCATCATGTGGTCCTCCTGGACATACCTTGGCACCCATCGTGATCTGCTCCTCCTGCACCACCCACTTGACCACCTCCTTATGTTATTTCCCATCCCCACCACTGGAACTCCCCCACACCCCATCCAGGAAGTGTCCCCCCACCCTACAGATGCCCCCCAAGTGCCTTCAGGGCCAAGTGGGGCCATAGAGGGCAGCCACTGGGCAAGTGGGGGGCACCCACTGGGTGTACACCCATCAGAGGATCAAGATCTATAGGAGTTACTAATTAGGACCCTCTAATTAAGCTATTTTTGACAGGGGAGGTGTCCCCAAAGTGAGGGTCTCCCAGATGGGAGGGTCACCAGAATGGATGGAGCTCAGAGTTGGGGGTCACCAGAGCAGAAGCACTCTAGAGTGAGGAGCACCCAAGATGATAGGTGGGGTCTGCAGGGTGGTCCCCAGAGGAGAAAGTCCTTGGAAGGGGAGGGGCAGAGGGGTTGTGAGTCACCCCCTATAGAGAGTCTCCAAGATGGGGGGGGGCAAAGATGGGAGAGTCACCCAAATGGGTGGTCTTCAGGGGGGCACCAGAACAGGACCACCCCAGGGTGGGGGGCAGCCAATATGGTGGGGCTGTGGTCTCCAGGGTGGTCCAAAGAACCTCGAGTGGGGGTGTGGTTCCTAGAGTGGGCGGGACTCAAAATATGGTGGGCAGGATCCAGGTTGGTCCCTGGGGAGCTGTCCCCAAAAGGAGGAGTCCCTAAGGCTGTAGAACCCAAAGCTGGGGGTCCCCAAGGTGGTGGAATCCCCAGAGGGGTGCTCCCCAAAATGTGAGAGTCCCCAGGGTGGGGAGGTCCCCCAGGCAGGAGCACCTCAGGGTTGGAAGGGGGCGGGGTCACCCAAGGTGGAGGATGTCCCCAAATGGGGGATCTCCCCAGGAGGGGGGGGGTGGTCTCCAGAGTTTGGAGGGGTCACCCAACACTACCTCCCAGCTCTGCTCACTGCCAGGGGATGGGGACACACACATACAAAAACACGGTGCCAGGGGGGTCCCCACTCCCCCCCCTTAACATCAGCTAATTAAGACTCATTAATTCCTCCCCACCTCCCATTTGAGTCCCTTTTTGCCCCATTTTGGGTTTATTTATTGTTAAAATAAGGCAAAAAATTCTATAAGGGACAAAACAAAATCCACCATCCCCCCCCTTCCACCCAGCGAGCTGGGGGGGGTGGCTTCTGACTGGGGGATGTATAGAAGCCCTGCCCACCCCCCCACCCCCACCCCACCCATCCCCGCGTGTGAATAAAGCAACGTATGGAGACAACCCACGGGAGCAGCCCTTCACTGGGGCAGGAGGGCTGGGCAGGCTGGGGGCTCTGAGGGGCTAAAAGTGGGGGCTGGGGGGGTTGTGCCCTGTATGTTTTGTAGGGGCTTCTGTATGCTCTGCAGGGGTCTGTGTAACCCCCACCCGGGAGGTGCACAGGGACACCCGTGCCCTGTGGAGTGTCCGTGGGTCATCCACCGCCACGCAGCATCGCTAGGGACACCCCTGCCCAGACCATCTGTCCCCTGCAGGGACATAAGTGGCTCAGCCACCACTATGCCATCATATAGAGGAGCCCTACCCAAGCCACAGAGCTCCTCCGGGGGCATGTTTGGGTCGTCCACCGTCACACAGCAGCCACGGAGACACCCACCCAGACCACGCATCCCCCCTCGGGTCCATACAGCCCCCAGCCTGGCCGTGCACCTCCCGGAGGGCACTCCCCACGGACCCCCACAGGCCACCAGGGATCGTGGCTGGCTGTAGGGGCTCTGGATGCTGGTGGGGTGTGGGTGTCTGTAGGGGCTCTGTCGAGGCTATGGGTGTCTGTAGAGTCTCCTGCGTGTCTCTAGGGGCTCTGAGCATCTATGGAGGGCTCTGCATGTCAGGAGAAGGCTGTGGTGTCTCTAGGGGCTCTGAGCACCTATAGGTGTCAGGAGAAGGCTGTGCTGTCCCTAGGGGCTCTGAGCACCTATAGGTGTCAGGAGAAGGCTGTGCTGTCCCTGGGGGCTCTGAGCACCTATAGGTGTCAGGAGAAGGCTGTGCTGTCCCTAGGGGCTCTGAGCACCTATAGGTGTCAGGAGAAGGCTGTGCTGTCTCTAGGGGCTCTGAGCACCTCTAGGTGTCAGGAGAAGGCTGTGCTGTCCCTAGGGGCTCTGAGCACCTATAGGTGTCAGGAGAAGGCTGTGCTGTCTCTAGGGGCTCTGAGCACCTATAGGCGTCAGGAGAAGGCTGTGCTGTCCCTAGGGGCTCTGAGCACCTATAGGTGTCAGGAGAAGGCTGTGCTGTCCCTAGGGGCTCTGAGCACCTATAGGTGTCAGGAGAAGGCTGTGCTGTCCCTAGGGGCTCTGAGCACCTATAGGTGTCAGGAGAAGGCTGTGCTGTCCCTAGGGGCTCTGAGCACCTATAGGTGTCAGGAGAAGGCTGTGCTGTCTCTAGGGGCTCTGAGCACCTCTAGGTGTCAGGAGAAGGCTGTGCTGTCCCTAGGGGCTCTGAGCACCTATAGGTGTCAGGAGAAGGCTGTGCTGTCCCTAGGGGCTCTGAGCACCTATAGGTGTCAGGAGAAGGCTGTGCTATCCCTAGGGGCTCTGGGTTCCGGTAGGTTGCAGGTTCCACCCGGAGCGGCCCAAACGGACCCACTTCCGCCGTGAGTTCCGCTGCCCGGCCCCGGTAGCACCATGAGAGCGCCACCGGCCCGCTCCTTTCGCCTGCTCCCCGGAGCCTGCGGGACGCCAGCGCCCGGGCTCGTCTACCAGCAGGGGCAGAGCCCAGAGCCGCGGATCCGGGAGTACTTTTACTACGTCGATCATCAAGGGCAGGTACCGCAGCGGGGACGGGGTCCGGTGCGGGCCCAGGCCTCAGGCTGGGCCCTGCTGCCCGCCGCTGCCGGAGCCGCAGCCGGTGTGTGCCGGGAGCGGGGAGCGGCTCCTGGCGAGAGGGGTTTGAGGGCTCTGTCCCCGTTTCTTGCAGCTTTTCCTGGATGACACCAAAGTGAAGAATTTCGTCACTTGCTTCAAAGGTAGAAACCTGCCCCGGAGTGACCCCGAACCCTCACGGCGCTGCCGCCGGTCTGCCCCTCCCGGGCCGCCGCGGGGGCGGCTGTTAGGCCAGGGGGGAGCATTCATTCGGGGTGGTTCTTTAATTAGAGCCTCGTTTTAATCAGGATCTAAGCCTTAATTCGAGTCTCGTCCTTAGTCAAGACCTGAGCCTTCATTAGGGCATCCTTACCAGGGTTAAACCCTTAACTGGGTCCCCGTCGCTGACTGGGGTCTCACCCTCAGTGCGAGTCTGAGCCTGGCTGGGAGCTGAGCCTCACCCGCAGCCTGGTCCTGAGCATCCTTAACGGTGCTGAGTTTGTCTCATCCCACTGGGATCTGTCATCAGGAAAGAACTGAGAACTCGGGACTCAATCCTTAACTGGGCTTTGATCCTTAGCTGGAATCTGACCCTTAGCTGAGACCCAGTCTCAAACCAGGATCTCATCTTTCGTCAGGATCCAATCCTTAACAGCTGAGATCTCAGGATCTGGTTCTTAACTGGGGTCAGGTATTGAGCTGAGATCCATCCTGAGTTTGGTCTGATTTTTGTTATCCTTAATTTGGGTCTGTTCCACCACCAGACAACCCCCCCAAAATTATGTTCCATCACCAACCAATCTCCCCACATGGCACCCCACCACCATAGGCTGCTCCAACGCAGCATCCCACTACCAGATAACCCCCCAAAACAGGGTCCCATCACCGAGCGATGCCCTGAAATGATCTCCCACCACCACATCCTGCTTCTTCACAGCTGAATGCCCCACTGGGGCTGAATTGCCCCTTGGTGGGGTGGTTGGTGGGCCAGGCAGGTGAGGTCACCGCGCCCATCCCATCCCTGCAGATGTGGCCTTCCTCAGCTTCTTCTTCAAACGGCTGGAGCCGAACCGCAGCGGGCGCTACGAGAGCCACTTCCCCTTCCTGTCGCGCTGCGGACGGGAGCGCAACTTCCTGCGCTGTGAGGACCGACCCCTGGTCTTCACCCAGCTCCTGCCCGGCCCTGCTGCCAGCCAGCTCCTCTCCTACTGCGGGGGCGGGCAGAGCCTGGTGGTGCCCTTCCAGCCGCAGAGCCTAGCCATGGCACCAGCAAACGGGCGGCTCTACCACCCGGCACCAGCCAGAGCAGGCGGCGTGGGCCTGGTGCGGTCGGCACTGGCAGTGGAGTGGAGCTCCTGTTTCCAATATGACCAGGGCCCAGAGCAGCCCCCAACACATTTCAACTGGCAGGGGCGCCAGTACCAGCTCACTGGAGAGTTGTTGCCACTGCTGGATGCCAGTGGAGATGAGGAGACGCCAGTTGTGCCCGTGGTGCCACGGCAGGGATGAGGTGGGGGCATGCCAAATGTCACCAGCAGCTTCATGGTGAGGGGTGGTGGAGACTGGCACCAGATCATGGCAACAGTGATGGTGCTGTGGGGTGGGGGCTTGCATGGCAGGTGCCACCACAGTGGGTGCCACCATGATGAGGTGGGTTCTGCTATGGTGAGTGCCACTGTAGTGGGAAGGTTGTTGGCATGGTGGGTGTCACAGTGGTGAGGTAGGTGTCGTGATGGTGGGGACGTTGCTACCATGATGGATTTCATGATGGTGAGATGGGTAGCACCACAGTGGGTGTCACCAGGGTGGGACAGGTCCTGCTGTAGTAGGTGAGATGATTGAATGAGTGCTACCATGGTGGGGTGGCTGCTGCCCTGATGAGGTGGGCATTGCCCTGGTGGATGTCATGACAGTGGGATGGTTGCTGTGATAATTTGTGCCATGATGGTGGGGTGGGTGTTGCCATGGCATTATGGGTGCCACCACTTGACCACAATCCCCATTAAAAACTCACTGAACCCCCTGTGGCCAAGCTTTGTTGTTTCCTCAACATCAGGAGCTCCCAGGGTACAGGAGGGGCTTGGGGGTGCCAAAGCAGGAGCATGGTGTTCCTGTGGGGTCTGGCTGTACACAGCGCCGTGCTCACCACATCACCTCCTGAGAACTGGGAACTTTATTAATTAGTGCTGCTGAACCAAGGTCACCACTTGTCACTCAGTGGCTGCAACCCACAGCGAGGCACTGCTGGTGGGACCAGTGCCGGCAACAGTGAGATGGTGACAAAAAGCACCAGGATGAGGAAGGAGACACCAAAGATGCGGAAGGGAAGAATGGCTGGGACACATGGGGATGCTGCAGCAACCGAGTTACAAGTCAAAATAGTCAGGGGCCCCGTGCCAAGGCAGGTTGGTGGTCCAGACAGCGTCGGATCTACCAAGCTCCAGTAAGAGCTGGCAGAGCTCAGCCTTGGCTGCGTTGAAACGTGCCCTGTCCACTGCATCCTCAAAGAACCACCCAGAGCCCGAGGGTGGCCGCAGGTGGTCAGTGATGTAACAGTCCAGGGGGTAGGGGTAGATGACCAGGCGAAGGTGAGGGAGCACCACAGTCTTCTCCAGCAGAACTTTGAGCGCCGGTGTGGAAAAGAGGTTGCCAAAAAGCCCCAAGCACCGCAGCTGGGAACAGCGGCAAAGCACCGGCAGCAGGTAATGCAGCTGGGAGTCTGTCAACCGGCATTCCATGAGGTCCAAGTGGAGAAGTGAGGGTGAGATCTTCTCCAGGAGCTGCCGCAGTGGCTGAAGACGACCCTCATTGAAATCGTGGCCACTCAGGTCCAGCTTCCGCAGTGCCGAAGCGTGGAGGCTTTGCCGAAGGTAGTTGAAGTCATCCGGAAGAAGGGAACAAAAAGCCAGCTCCAGGCTTTCCAGCGGAGTCTGAAGGTCACTGACGGAGTAAGAAGGTGCTGTGAGCTCACGCAAAGCTGGCACAGACCCCTAGTGGATTAAACCTCATCATGGGGATGATGCCCAGATTACCACTCAGATGTCTACCCAGCACGGCATGGGAAGAGCAAGGTGAAGACTAACTCCACCAAAAAGCTGAGCATGTGTGTAAGCTCACACCAAAGCTGGCACCATGCTGGACCCACTGATGGATAAACCTCATGATGGAGATGATTCCCAGACTGCCAAAGGCAAATTGACCCAGATCCCATCCCACCACAGCATAGAAACAGCAAGTTGAGGACCAGCTCCACCAGAATCTTAATTGAGGAGCTGTGAGCTCACACCAAAGCTGGCACCACACTGGCATGGATCCTCCAATCAGTTAAACCTCATCATGGGGATGATTGCCCCACCATGGTATGAAAGTGGTCAGGCATTGGAACAGGTTACTCAGGGAGGTGGTGGAGCCACCATCCCTGGAAGTGTTCAAGAAACGTGTGGACAGGCACCTGTAGCCATGGTGGTGCTGAGTTGAAGGCTTTTCAACCAAGACAATTCTATGACTCTATAAATAAAGAGCAAGTTGAAGACCAACTCCACCAAAAGCTTACCTGAGAAGGTTCCGGAGATTCCCCGAAAGCCTGGAAGACCCAAAGTTGAGCTCCTTGAGCCCCAACAAACTCCCCAGCTGCCCGGCGAGCTGACGGAGGCTGGCATCTGTCCCCGACACGAACCTCCGCACGTCAACGTTGCTGTAGGGCAAGCGAAGGCTCAGGAGGTTGGGGAACTTGGTGAGATGTGGCAGGACCACGCAGAGGCCAGACAGTCCCAGATTGTTGAAGCGCAGATCGACACGCCGAAGGCTGCAGACATCCAGGCTGTCCAGCAGGGTCACAGTGCTGCCCACAGACAGCTCCTCAGCGTGGAAGTCCCGGCACTTGAGGCGCAGCAAGCTGGTGGTGTTGGCCTGGAGAGCATCTCGTAGGACAACGAAGGACGTGCTGTTGACAAAGAGATCGGCGCGGATCTCCACGCTGAAGGATTGTGGAGGCTCCAGAGCTCCTGAGGGACCCTTCTGACGTTTGGAGCCACGTTTCAAGTGCTCATTTTGGTGTTTGGAGACCTCGAGACAAGCTTTGGCTAAAGACACAGTGGTGGACCACAGGCTCATCCCTGCTGGGACATCATGCGGCAAGTCTATCATGTCCAGCACTCGCAGGCAGCACCGCCTCTCACTGAGCAAGGACAAGAAACTGCTGACATGGTGGGCACCATCAACCTCCCCCAAGCCCAAGACAGGGTAAGAATGCTGGTTTTGCTTTACCCCCAACCTCACCAACCCACCAACTTCTTCCCACCACCAGCTCCAGGTCACCTCCACATCCCTCAGGAGGAAGAAAATGGCTCCTGCTCATCCTGGCAAGAGTTTGGCACCCACCTCATGCCACGATCGGGGTCCTCCAGTGTCTGGCGGAGATGTGCCACAATGGCCATGATGGTAGCTTCGACACAGAGATTCCTTGGTAACCCCTTGGGGCGGTGGAGATGATGACGGTCAAGGTGAGGCAATAAACGTTGGAAGCTGAGGACTGGGAAGGGCCAAACAGCCACCAAATCCCGCACCACCAAGGTCCGTCTGTCCAAGAAGGCAGCACTGAAGAGGACAGGGTAGAGCTCACTGGGGAGGATGGCGAGAGCACGGCGGAAATCACTTTCATGGCGCACCAAGTGGCGAGCGCAGAGGAACAACAGGGAGTCCATGGTGGCACCTGGTGATGAGATGGGGAGGACATAAGTTGCTGGTGAGGCTGAGGGGGAAGCCCCAGTTGGGACCTTGCTCCGATTGTAGAGTGGCCTCATGGTAACCCACATCAAAGGTGACCCATGGCAGAAGTGTTAAGATGCCCACCAAAGGGGCAGGATCCCTAACCCAGTTCCCCCCAGACCCAGCCCTCCCATTACATGGACCAACAGCCTCAGTCCAGTTCCTCCCACCACAGGGTCCCCCCCTAACCCAGCTCCCTGCAATACAGGGACGCCCCTAACCCAGCTCCCCCGTTACAGGGACACCCCTAACCCAGCTCCCCCCGTTACAGGGACCCCCCAAAACCCAGCTCCCCCGTTACAGGGACACCCCTAGCCCAGCTCCCCCGTTACAGGGACCGCCCCTAACCCAGCTCCCCCGTTACAGGGACACCCCTAACCCAGCTCCCCCCGTTACAGGGACACCCCTAGCCCAGCTCCCCCGTTACAGGGACCGCCCTAACCCAGCTCCCCCGTTACAGGGACCCCCCTAACCCAGCTCCCCCGTTACAGGGACACCCCTAACCCAGCTGCCCCCGTTACAGGGACCGCCCCTAACCCAGCTCCCCCGTTACAGGGACCGCCCTAACCCAGCTCCCCCGTTACTGGGACCCCCCTAACCCAGCTCCCCCGTTACAGGGACCGCCCCTAACCCAGCTCCCCCGATCACAGGGACGCCTCTATTCCAGTTCCCTCATTTCGTTTCCAAACTCAGGCTACCTGTTACAGGGACTTCCCTAGCCCGGTTCTTACCGTTACAGAGCGCTCCCCCGGACCTCGTTCCCCCGTTACAGGCCGCGGCCTCAAAGCCCGAGCCCCGCGGCTGGCGCCGGCCCTGCCGCACTTCCGGCACCGCGCCGTAACGCCCCGGGCCCTGCCTGCGCCAATCAGAGAGCGTCATCCTCTGTGGGGGCGTGACACGGCGCTCCTCGCTCTCTCATTGGCCCTAGCCGCTGTCCGTCAGAGTCTCCGCCGTTCGCATTGGTTGAGGCGCGGCGGGAGCGGGAAGCTCGCTCTGGCGCCCTGAGGCCCAGCCCCTGAGCGTCCCGGTCCGGGGGACTCCGGGATCCCAGAGAACCGGGCCCGGGCTCGGTGTGGCCGCCATGGAGCGGCAGCAGCAAGTAAAGGTCCTGCTGAAGCGGTGGGAAGCGGATTTCTATGGAGAGCGGCGGAGGAAGCCCAGCCAGGTGCTGAGGGTGGGGAGCAGAGGGGTTCCCCGGCGGGTAGCGGACTCCGAGCTGCGCCCGGAGGGACTGGGGGAGGCCTCAGCGGTGGCTCTGCTCCCTGACTGGCACCCTGGGTACTGGGGTGCGCCGCACCGGCGTCACTCCCTGCCTCTGCTGCTGCCTTAAAGCTCAGAGAGGGTCTGACCGCAGGCCTATAGGGTTCTCTTAGGGCTTTTCCGTAAGCTGATTCCCTGCGGCTCTTCCGCACAGCTCTTCTGTAAGTCACAGTATGGCCAGCAGGACCGAGGCAGTCATCGTGCCCCGGGGCCGGTGGCGCTGGTGAGGCCACTCGGTGATCCCAGGGAGTACTGGGGTCAGCTTTCGGTTCCTCCAACTCCAAAAGAACACTGAGGGGCTGGAGCGGGTCCAGAGAAGGTTAGTGAAGCTGATGTAGGGCATGGAGAACACTGAGAAGGGGCTGGAGACCATCTGAGGAGAAGGTGAGGGAACTGGAGGAGTTTGATCTGGAGCAAAGAAGGCTAAGGAGAGCCCTGGCGTTCTGCAACTCCCTGAAAGGAGGCTGAAGCCAGGTGGGTGGTTTTAAGTAATGGGACAAGAGGAAATGGCCTCAAGTTTCTCCAGGAAAGGCTTAGGTCGCAGGTGAAGGACAGTTCCTTCACGGAAAGGTTTGTCTTAGCCTGGACTCTGCCATGCTGGAGTCCCTGTTCCTGGAGGGTCTAAAAGCTATGGAGATGTGGTGCTGAAAGCTATGGTTCGGTGCTGGACTTGACACCGTTGGGTCAAGGGTTCTTCTCCTTGCAGGCTGACATCGAGGAGGCTCCGGAGGACATCAGACGTGAGTGTCAACCCTGCCACCTCTCACCCACCCTGAAGATATTTTGGGCTCCTAGGTGGAGCTGAGGATGCTTTTGGGTGGAGGGTCACCCCTTGTCCCAACCCAAACCCTCATCATTGAAGGGGGTTTTGACGTCATGGAGAGGTTATCCGGGGACACATCTTGATGGTTCCTGGGTGGGAGCTGCTGGAGTTCCCCAGTAAGGACCAGAATGTCCCCCAAATCATCCCAGGGCTCTACAAGGAGTACAAGATGCTGAAGCAGCAGAAAGAGGAGTTGGATCTCACCCGGATCAGCGCTTCCAGCCCCCAGGAACACCAGGAAACTCCAACCGTAGAGAAGGTACCACAGAAACCCCCTCCCTAGACTTTGGGATTTGTCTCCAGGATCATCAACCACCCTATGATTCAGCCAGAATATGAGGTTTGGGGAGGAATGTTTGGATTTAGCAGGTTTGCAGGTTGGAAAAGTCAGGATTTAGGAAGTTTTGGGGGGAGAAAGTTGGGATTTAGCAGATTTGAGGCTGGAAAAGTTTGGATTGAGCTGGGTTTGGGTTGGAAAAGTTTGGACTTAGTAAGATTTGGGATGGAACAGTTTGGATTTAGGATTTAAAAGTTCAGAACGTAGCAGGTTTGGGGATGTAACAGTTTGGAGTTCAGAGGTTTGTGGATGAAAGTGCTTGGATTTAGCAAGTTTTAGGATTTTAAACTTTGGATTTAATAAGTTTGGGGATTTTAAATCTTGGATTTAATAAATTTTGGGATGAAAAAGTTGGAATTTCATAAATTCTGGGATTTAAAAGTTTGGATTTATCAGGTTTGGGGGCATAGAGGTTGAGATTTAGCAGGTTTTGGGATGAAGAGGTTGAAATTTAATGTATTTTGGGATGCAAAGGTTTGGATCTAACAGATCTGGGGATGTAAGGGCTTGAGTTTAGTAGGGTTTGGGGCATGAAAAGGTTCAAATTTAGCAGGTTTGGGGGTGCAGAGGTTCAAATTTAAATTGTTTGGGGATTGAAAAGTTGGAATTTCCCAGCTACTGGAGCTGAATTTCAGGGTCTGAGGTCTCATTCTAGGTGCCAGACTCTGGGTTTTGGGGTGCACACCTGAACCGCCAGCCCAAAGCCCCCAGGCCCAGCCGCTGTGGCCATGCCGTGCCCAAAACCTCGGCCCAGTGCTATGGGATGAGGCTGAAATCCAACCTGGCAGCTGCTGGCAAGGTCAGGATGGCTGGAACAAGCTTCTCCTCGAGCTGATCCTCACTTTTTTTGTCCCCACTCCTGCCACAGACCCCCAAAATCATTCCCTTCCTGACATAATTCCCCAAAACTATTCCACTCCTGCCACATTCCCCCAAATCGTTTCCTTCCTGCCCAAGCCCCTAAAAATCATCCCCTTACTGCCCAAGCCCCTCAAAATCTTAGCCCACTCTTGCCCAAGCCTCTCAAAATCTTAGCCCACTCTTGCCCAAGCCCCTCAAAATCATTCCCCTACTGCCCAAGCCTCCCAAGTTGATCTCTTACCTCAACCCCCCAAAATTGCAATCCCCCTCACCAGAGCCACTCAAATATTGGCACCCTCCTGCCCAAGGCCCTCAAAATTGTTCTCTTCTTGCCAAAGGCACCCAAAATTGTGACACCACCACCACCAGAGCCACTCACAATCTCAGCTTCCTCTTGCTAGAGTCCCCCTCAAATTGTTCCAGCCCTGCCCTAGCCCCTTGAAATCTCCTCCCCTGCCTAAGCCCCACCCAAATCTCATTCTCCTGCCAGACCCCCAAAGTCATTCCTCTCCTGCCAGAGCCCCCCAGCACTTCAGCTCTTTCCTCCCAGAGTACCCCCATGCCTCTTAACCAGCACTGGGGAGCAGTCCCAAACCCCAGGACAGGTCCTGGTTTGGAGGTGGGGTGAGGAGCTTTGGAAGAGACTCTGACCCACATCTCTCCTTTCTCTGTTCCCATCAGGAGACACCCCTGACCCCACGGAGGATCCCAATTCCCAGGAGGACCCCAGCTGTCCCCAAACTTCAGCCAGATTTGGGGACAAGTGACAAGGCCTCATCCCCAGTGCCTTCACTGAGCGAGACAGAGGAGCCAGGAGACCTTATCCTTCCTCCCTCAGTGTCAGGGCTGGCCCCCATCATCCTCACAGCACGTTTGAAGCCCCCCCAGACACCCCCTCCCAGTAAATTCCAGCAGCTGAAGCAAACAGTGGCACAGAGACTGGGCTCACTGGATCCTGCCTGGCTGCAGAGGTGCCAGGGGACGCTTGGTGACAAAGAGACGATGCTGGGGGACGTGCTGGAGCAGGGAGAGACCAAACAGCCCCCCTCAAAGCAGGATGAGGGTGTCACAGAAGTGTTGGTGGGAGATTCCATCAGGAAAAGGCCACGTGGAGATGGAGATGATGGAGACAACATGGTGGCACCAGCAAAGCTCCAGAGATGCTGCCAAAGCTCAAGCAAGGAAGCATTTGGTGCTGCCAAGGAGTTGAAGCAAAACAAGAAGGAAAAGGAGGAGGAGGATGCATGTGTGGCAAGTCAAATGGAGAGCAGGAAGGTGCCACATCCCTCAGAGAACATCCTGGGGGAGCTAGAGGAGGAGGAGGAGAAGAAGAAGCCCAGAGCCACTCGTGGAGCCAGTGCTGCCAGGTGGGTGCTAAGGAACCAGCTGCTTTTCCCCTAAATCCTTTTCTGCTGTTTGTTATCTGGCTTGGGAAGGAATACATCTGGGGGTGGGCTAAGCCCTATTTTCTTACCTATTATTATCTTTGCCACCCCTTGAGCTTCCTCACTCTTTGGTGGCATTTTCAGAGTGAAACATGGAGATTCTGACCCTCAAAGCCACTCTGTGTATGCTGGATGAGGAGACTGAGCACCCTTGGTTGGGAGATGACACTAAACTGGTTGTTGAGCTGCTGGAGGGTGGAAACTTCTATAGAGGGATCTGGCCAGGCTGGATCGTTGGGCCAGGCCAGTGGGATGAGTTTCCACAAGGCCAGGTACTGGGTCCTGCACCTGGGTCACAGCAACCCCAGGAATGCTGCAGGCTGGAGACAGAGGGACTGGAAACCGCACAGTGGGAAAGGCCCCGAGGGAGTTGTTCAGCAGTGACTGGAGATGAGCCAGAGTGCCTAGGTGCCTAAGCAGGCCAGCAGCAGCCTGGCTTGGATCAATAAGAGTGTGGCCAGCAAGACCAGGACAGGGATTGTTCCCCTGGACTATGCACTGGCAAGGCCACACCTTGAGTCCTGGGGTTAGTTTTTGGCCCCTCCCTTCAAGGACATTGAGGGACTGGAGCAGGTCCAGAGAAAGGCAGCAGAGTTGGTGAAGGACAGAAGAAGGAGTAGGGTGTGGAGAAGTGAGGAGCAGCTGAGGGACCTGGGGGTGTTTGGCCTGGAGCAAAGGAGGCTGAGGGGAGACCTTCTGGCAGTCTGCAAGTGCCTGAGAGGAGGCTGGAGCCAGCTAGGGCTGAGATCTCTTGTCCTAAGTGATGGACAAGGGGAAACAGCCTCGTGTTGCCCCAGAGGAGGTTTAGGTTGGACATGAGGAACAATTTCACACACACACACACACAGTATCACACACAGTAACATCAGGGTTGGAAGAGTCTTCACGGAAAGAGTTGTCACAGCCTGGTCTGGGATGCTGAGGGCAGAGGTGAATTCTCCATCCCTGGAGGGATTTAAAAGCTCTGTAGCCGCGGTGCTGAGCGGCGTGGTTGAGCGGCCATGGCAGCGCTGGCTTGAGGGCTGGACTCCATGATCTCGGAGGCCTTTTCCCACTCAGGCCATGCTGAGATTCTCTCTGCCTTCTCCCCAGAGCCCCTCGGCAGAGCCGTGGCAACTTCGTGCGGCTCAACCTGAAGAGCAGATCCCACGTCCGCGGCTTCGCCCTGCGCGGGCATCGGCTCCGCAGGCAGGTAAAGGCCTCGCCTGGATTTCTTCTTTTCCCTTCTTTTCCATGTGTTTTTTTCCCTTGGGTGTTTTTTTTCCCCCCTTGGTTTTCACTTGTTTTTCTCTGGGCTGTTTGTTACTGGGCTCTTTTCCCCTTCCCTTTTTATTTGTTTTGCCTTGATTTCCCATCTTTTTTTTCCCCATCAATTTCCCCTCAATTTCCCTCAGTTTCCCCCTGACTTCCCTTCAGTTTTCTCTCTTTGCCTTACAGGCCTTGAAGCAGAAGTGGCAGAAGAAGTGGAGCAGCTCCGCAGCCCTGGGCCGCAGCTCTGACCTCTGCTTCCGCTGCGGCGGGGCTGGGCACTGGGCCTCGGCCTGCCCGGGGCAAGGTGAGCAATAACTGGGAGTTGGGAGAACATCCTGTGGGAAGCCCAGCTGGGGTCTTGGATGTGAGGAGGGCTGTGCTTCCTCCCAGCAGGGATGGCTCCGACTGCACTGCCAGGGGAGAGCAACCGCCTCAGTGAAGAGGAGGAGGAAGAGGAAGAGCCTCCACTTCCCACGCTGGAGGAAGTGGCTCAGCGCACCAACAGCACCTGCCCAGAGCTCTCTGGTGAGGCCTGACCTGCTCTGGCAGCATTTCCCTGTCCCCGTGGGAAAGTTGTGCTCCTGGGACGTCTGCTTTAGGCTCCCTTTGGAACATTTTACCTCTTTGGGGACCATTCTTAGGTCCTTTTGGATCATTTAATCTCCTTTCAGGCCATTCTGAGCTCTTTTGGTGTTTTTTATGCTTTTTTGTGCCATTTTGGTCTCTTTTTGGGCCATTTTATCCCTTTTTGAGCCATTGTGGGCTCTTTTGATTGCCTTTTGGGCCATTTTGGGCTCCTTTCAGGCCAGTTTAGATCTTTTTAGGTGCTTTTCAGGCCATTTGGTCCTGTTTTGAGCCATTCTAAGCTCATGTCTGGCCATTTTAGTACATTTTGGGTAGTTTCATTCACCTTTTGTGCCAGTTTGGGCTCTTAGGGGTACTTCTGGGCTCATGTGGGATCCTTTTAGGTGCCTTTCAGGCCATTTTGAGCTCATGGGGCCATTCTGAGCTCCTTTTGGGATATTTGGGATCTATTTGGGATCCTTTCGGGGTCCTTTTGTCTTTTCTTGGTTAACTTAGGCTCCTTTTGGTTGCCTTAGAGGTCACTTTGGCTCCTTTTGGGCCATTTTATCCCTTTCTGGGTCATTCTGGAACAAGGTGGGAATAGGTGCCTGTGGATCCCAACTTTTCCACCTTCATCCCTGGCAGAGGGTGGAAGCAGCAGGAGGAGTTTGGAGATAGGAAGTCACCTGGATGTGAGGAGACCAATGTACGAGCCGCCCGCTGCCCCTGCACCGGTGGAGCCCTTCTATGAGCCAGGGAGCATCCAAGGTGAGGCCAAAGGTCCTCTTGTGTCCCCTCATGTGTCCTCTTGTCCCATCCCTACATCATATCCTTGTCCCCATAGAGACCCCAGAGGAGGTGATCAAGGCTCTGAGGGCCCTGGGCTACAGCTCGTTCCGCCCAGGCCAGGAGGTGGCCATCATGAGGATCCTCTCAGGTGGGTTTGGTGTCCTACCACCTCCATGGAGATCAGGGTCCTTGAGAGGCAGCTGGGTTGTCCCCAGGTGATGTTTCCAGCCCTTATTCTATCAGGTCTGTCCACCCTGGTGGTGCTATCGACGGGGATGGGGAAGTCCTTGTGCTACCAGCTCCCTGCTTACCTCTACCACAAGCGCTCCAAGTGCATCACCTTGGTTGTCTCCCCACTGGTGTCCCTCATGGATGACCAGGTACCACCCCAGTATCCCAATTGTCCCAGTCCAAGCACTTCCAGCTACACCTCAGACAGAGAGGTGGTCACTGGAGACTGATGTGGCTTCTCTTCCAGGTGTCAGGGTTGCCACCATGCCTGAAAGCTGCCTGTGTCCACTCCAACATGGCCAAATCCCAACGGGAAGCGGTGATGGAGAAGGTGAGAGCTCTGGAATCTCCCGGGAAGATCCAGTGAGATGGGCCTGGTGGTGCCATAGTCCTGATCCTGGTGTTCCTGGCTCCCGTAGGTGAGGCAGGGTGAGGTGCAGGTGCTACTGCTCTCTCCTGAAGCCCTGGTTGGTGGATCAGGATCAGGATCAAGCTACCTACCCTCTGCTGACCGCTTGCCACCCGTGGCCTTTGCCTGCATCGATGAAGCCCACTGCTTGTCCCAGTGGTCCCACAACTTCCGGCCCAGTTACCTGCGGCTCTGCAAGGTACGAGAGGTGTGATGCAATCCCTGTCCAGAGGAGCCCAAAACAGCCCAACGGGCACCTAAAAGCAGCCCAAAACAGCCCCAGATGAGCCTGAAGTGGATAAAATATCTCAAAAGGAGCCCAGAGTGGCACAAAATATAATTAAATAACCTGAAAAGACCCCAAAAGGTGCCTAAAAGAGTTCAGAGTGCCCCAGAAAGGGCTACAATATCCCTAAAGGAGCCCAGAATGACCCAAAAGGTGCCTAAAATGAGTCCAGAATGGCCCAAAGAGATAAAATGTCCCAAAAGGACACCAAAATTACCCAAAAGGTGCCTAAAATGAGCCCAGAATGGCCTAAAAAAAGGGATAAATTAGCCCCAAAGGAGCCTAAAATGGCACAAAAAGGAATACAATAGCCTGAAAGGAGCCTGAAATTACCTAAAAGTAGCCCAGATTAGTCCACATGTCCTAAATGAGCCAAAAATAACCCCAAACCAGACAAAATGGACCAAAATAGCCTCAAACCAGAGGAAATGGCTCAAAAGGAGCCCTGAAAGGCATGCAAAATGGCCTAAAAGCAGCAGAAAATGGCCAGAAAGGTGACTAAAAGGAGGCCAAAATGGCCTGAAAGAATCGTAAATTGTGCCCAAACTACCCAAAAGGAGCCAGAATGACCCAATATAAGGCCAAAATGGCTCTGCAGCCTAAAATGCCCCAAAGGGCACCTAAAAGGAGCTTGAAAGGGTCCAAAATGCCCCGAAAGAGCTCAGGTGGCCCAGAGAAAACCCACACTGTCCCAGAAGTTCCCACTTTTCCCTTTCCACCTGCCAGGTGCTGCGGGGCCGCCTGGGCGTGCGCTGCTTCCTGGGACTGACTGCCACGGCCACCCTGGGCACGGCACAGGACGTTGCCCAGCACCTGGGCATCCCGCCCCAGGAGGGCATCCCACTGCGCTCCGCCGCCGTGCCACACAACCTCCGCCTCTCCGTCTCCATGGACAGGGACAGGGATCAGGTCAGGGTCAAGGATGGGGGTGGATGGGTGATGGTTTAGGGTTGGAGGAGGGGCTGGAGGAGGTGGGGAAGGGCTGGAGAAGAAGGAGAAAGGGATGGGGGATGAGGGGCAGGGTCTGCAGAAAGAGGTTCCAGAGCACAATGGGATGGATTTGTGCTGGACTCCAAGTGGATCTTGTAGGACAAAAGATCCCAACTCTTTTTGGAGTGACCCTTATCTGCTTTCTCTGCCCACAGGCCCTCATCTCCCTGCTGCAAGGGGAGCGTTTTGGGGACCTCAACTCCATCATCGTCTACTGCACGCGGCGGGAGGAGACTGTGCGGATCGCGGCGCTCATCCGGACCTGCCTCCAGGGAACTGCGCTCCGGGAACCTGCTGCAGCCAGGGAGCAGACCCAGGGTGGTGCAGGGAAGAAAAAAACAAAGGGTAGGTGCACAAAACGAGCTTAAATGGCCCAGGAGGTCCCCAAAATTACTTGAAATGAGCCTAAATTGACCTCTAAGGAGATAAAGTAGTCCAGAAATGCCCCAAAAGTAGCCTGAAATCAGTTCAAAATTGTCCAAAAGGATCTCAGATAGCCTGAGGTGAGCCCAAAATGTTCTGAAAGTATCCCAAAATGCCCTGAAAGGAGACCAAAAGGAGCCCGAAATTACCTGAAGAGCCCCAAATGACCCAGAAGGAACTAAAATGGTCCCAAAGTAGTGCTATGTGGCCCAACAGTAGCCTGAAATGAGCTCAAAGTAGTCCAAAAGGGGTGAAATGGCCTGAAATGAGCCTAAAATGTTCCAAAAGGAGCCCAAAATTACCCCAAAGGATCAAAAAATAACCTCAAAGGAACCCAGAATGAACTGAAATGAGCCCCAAATGGCCCAGAATGAGATAAAATTGTCCAAAAGTAGCCCAAAATGGCCTGAAAGGATCAAAAATTACCTGTAATGAGTCTAAAATAACCCAAAGTGTCCCGAAAGGAGCCCATCAGGGGCTGAAGTGTTCCAAAAGGAGCCAAGAATGGCCTGAAGGGATCCTAGAATGGCCCCAGAGAATCCCAAAATACCTCCAAATCACCCAAAATATTGCAGGAGCCCATAAGAAGCCCAAAACGTCCTGAAATGAGCCCAAGATGGCCCCAAAAGAGCTGAAGTGGTCCAAAAGAAACCCAAAGTAGCACAGCCCAAAATGTCCTGGTAGGGCCCCAAATGTCCCTAGACCACCCCAAAATCCCAATTGCTGCCCCATTCCACCCTTTCTTCCCACCTTTTTCCAGCCAGGAGCCTCCTGCCCACCTGGCTGGCTGACTCTTACCACGCCGGCTTGTCCCCTGCGGAACGGCGCCGTGTCCAGAAGAACTTCATGAGCGGCCACCTGCGCGTGGTGGTGGCCACGGTGGCTTTCGGCATGGGCTTGGACAAAGCTGACGTCCGCGGTGTTGTCCACTACAACATGCCCCAGAACTTTGAGAGCTATGTCCAGGAGATCGGCAGGGCCGGCCGGGATGGACAGCCAGCTCACTGTCACCTCTTCCTGGATCCAGAGGTACCTCCAGTAGGGACCTGGGGCTGGGGCTGGTTTCTCCTGGTTTTTGAAGGTCTTCTCACTGTTGTCTCACCAGGGCGGGGATCTCCACGAGCTGCGGCGTCACATTCATGGTGACACACTGGATTTCTTCACCGTCAAGAAGCTGGTGGAGAAGGTTTTTGCACCTTGCAAGTGCTTGGAGCTGCACCAGAAAAGGCAGGAGGTCATGAAGGTGAGGAAGAGGGGATGGAGGCCTCCTCTTCTGGAAATTGAAAAGGAGAAGGGGGTTGAGAAGCTTGAGGAGAAGGAGGGTTTGGAGGTCAAGGAGGAGACAGGGTTGGAGATCAAGGAAGAAAAGGGGTTGGAGATCGAGGAGCTGTCTGGAGGACAAGGAGAGGAGTCTGGAGCAGAAGGAGGCAGGAGTGTGCCCATCCTTTCCGTTGGCAATGTCACACCATGTCCCTGGCAGGACAAGGAGATGGAGGACTCCAAGGTGACCATGAAGGAAGAGGAGGGGAACGCCGCCCAGCGGATCTGCCACATGCACGAGCGCACCATCCCCATCCACCACACCGTGGAGGCCTTGGACGTGCGGGAGGAAGGTGAGGAGGGGGAACCAGCTTTGTGTCATGGAGGCTTGGTGGGCACCAGGTCGTGGTGAGTGATGAGTTTTTGGTGTCAGAGTCTTGGTAGGCACCATATCTTGGTGGGGGCAATGGATCTTGGTGTCTCAGAGTGTTGGCTGGTGGTTCTTGGTGGACACTAGGTGTTGGTGGCTGGTGGGTCTTGGTGGACACTGGGTGTTGGTGGGTCATGGGTCTCTGTGGGCAATACAGTTTGGTGGCTGATGGCTCTTGATAGGTAATGGCTCTTGGTGGGAGACCCTTGGAGACTCCCATGAGATTGAAGATCTCACCACATCTCCTGGCTCTCCAGGAATCGAGACCCTCCTGTGCTACCTGGAGCTGCACCCACGACGCTGGTTGGAGCTTCTGCATCCCACCTACTCCCGGTGCCGACTGCAGTGCTATGGCGGCTCCCGGCAGCTGCGGGACGTGGCTCGGAGGTTGGAATGCCACTGTGGAGCCACCACAGTCTGCGGTGGGTGGGCTCCAAGATGTGTTTCCAAGCTGTGGTGACGGTGGATTTTCAGTATCTTCTGTCCCTCAGCTCTCCACCCATTGCTGTGTTCCTGGCTCGGGAGCGGCTGCAAGGGAGGGAGTGGAGCCATGGAAACTCTGTGGAGTTTGATGTGGTCACCTTGAGTGACTCCATGGGCTGGGAGGTGGCCTTGGTGAAACGAGACCTGCGGCAGCTCCAGTGGGACCAGCGGCTCCAGAGAGGTACCTCTGGGGACAACAGGGGCTTGGTGGGCACCGGGTCTTAGTGGACAGTGGCACTTGGTGTCACAGGCTCTTGGTGTGTGACCAGTCTTTGGTGTCATGGGGCCCTGGTGGGTGCTGGGTCTCGGTGTCATGGGGTCTTGGTAGGTGCTCGGTCTTGGTGTATGCCAGATCTTGGCACCAGATCACAGTGGGTGCCAGAGTGTTAGGTGTTGGATCTCCATAAGCTCCATATCTCAGTGGTTGCCACATCTCATTCAGCACCACCTCAACCAGCTCTTGGTGCCTTCAGGTGGTAGCAGTAAGGGGAAGAGCGGGGTCCTGGTGGAGTTTGATGACCTCTCCTTCCACTTCCGTGCCTATGGTGACCTCAGCACTGATGAGCTGGACTCTGTCTGTGACTTCCTCCACCAGCGGGTGGTGGCCAGGGAGAAGACAGCTCTTGGCCAACTCCGCACCTGCTTCCGAGCCTTCCAGAGGTAAGAGCACACCACCCAACCTCGGCGGCCCCACCATATCCTTCCTCCCAGTTTGATACTGGGAAGGAGAGAAGGTTGATACCAGGGCACAGTGTGGCCTTCCAGACCTGGGGGCCTCACGAGGAGGAGGAGGAGGAGGAGAGAAGCTCTCAGTTGAAGGCTCTGCTCAGTGACTACTTTGAGAAGGAACCTGATGGCTGTGAGGAGGAGGAGGAAGAGGTGGAAGATCTTGGTGACCCTCAAGTGAGCAAATCCTTACCTGGGGAGTTGTGGATGAGTGGGGTGAGGAAGATGAGGGTGGTGACCTCCCAATGTCCTTGTGGCAGATAGAGGATCAGGAGGCCCAGGTCCGCATGGACATCCGCCATTTCCTGGCCATCCGCCCCGAGGAGAAGTTCTCTGGCAGAGCCATTGCCAGGATCTTTCATGGCATCGGTGAGCAGCCCCTGGGAGAGGTCAGGTTGAGCTTCATCTCCACCACTTTCCAGTCTTCTCCTAACTGGGCATTGTGCACCTGCTCCAGGCAGCCCCTGTTTCCCTGCCCAAGTGTTTGGCCGCGACCGGCGCTTCTGGAGGAAACATCTCACCTTCGACTTCCACCGCCTCGCCCGCTTGGCCACCCAGGAGATCCTGGCCAGCAGGTGACACATCCTGGGGACCACCACATCCTTTAGGTGCCACCAAGGAGATCTTGGTCAGCAGATGACACTTCCTGGGGCCACCACATTCTTAAGTGCCACAAGGGATGTGACTGGTCCTTCCACCAGCTGAAGATGACATTTTGGTGGAACCAGAGACTAAATTAATGCCGAGAAACATGGCGTGACCAGTTTTGGGCTCATTTATGGTGCCCTCAACCACCTTTGTGACCTTGGTGGGATTTTAGTCTGCATTTGACCCAGAGTTGATCAAGGAATTAATAAAAAGCCCCAAATTCACCCCAATTCTGCCTCCCTTTTGCCTCCTGCACCCATGGAGGTTCTCAAGCACCATGGTTGGTGGTGGATCCATCACCTTGAAGGTCTTAAGGTCCCTGTTATCACCTTTCTCATCCAGCTGTGACCATGCTGGGTGCTACACTGGCACCCTGCCTGCTGAGTGGGACCTTCTCCCTGTGGTGTGGGACCTTTTCCTTACAGCTGGGACCTTCTCCCTGCCTATGGGCAAGGAGACAAAACTGGGTGCTCTTCCCCCATCGCCCAACTCTTGAGGAGCTCCAGTGAGGTTGAATCCCTGCACCCACCACCAAAACCAGTCTGGCTTTCATCACCAGCAATGCTTGGCTAACCAGAACCCACCCCAGTAGGACTGGAGGCTGGTTTCTAAGTGGAGAACTTCACGC
This sequence comes from Pogoniulus pusillus, assembly GCF_015220805.1. NCBI lineage: Eukaryota > Metazoa > Chordata > Aves > Piciformes > Lybiidae > Pogoniulus > Pogoniulus pusillus. The sequence continues at coordinate 20,279,573 of NC_087277.1, forward strand.
CCTGGCGCTGGGACATGACGACCTTCAGCGGTGTGGTGTCAGGATGGTGGTTTGAGAAAGTCACACCATGGTAGCACCCTACACACCTTGCCAAAACCAGTTTAAACTTTAACTGGTGGAACTGGGAGCCAGCTCTGGGTGCTGAGGGACACCAGTGCCACGCAGCCTTTTTCATCCCTCCTCCTCCAACACCTGAGGACCTTCTTCTTGTGGTTGGAACCTTTCTCCTCCTCGTGGTGGGACCTTCCTCGTCCTTGTGGTTGGAACTTTTCCCTTGTGGTTTGGACCTTCTTCTTGGTGGTCCTTAACCACAGCCACACCACACCATGACCCTACCATGGGTTCTGTTGCTGCTCAGTGAGGTCTTGGCACAAGATTCAGCCACTCAAAACTGCCTCCTCCCTCCAACTGGTGAGTCTCAACCCTTCCACCTCTCCAGAATGACCCCTAGTGGGATCAATCCTCACCAGGATGCTTTGGTGATGGGTCTCACCCTGCTTTGGCAGCCTTCAATGCAGCTTTGGGGCAGCCAGCCAGCCAGTCCTCGGTCTTCCCCAACCTCAGCATCGCTGCCAACGCAGTGGATGGCAACCGGGACGGTGTCTGGCAGCATGGCTCCTGCGCCAGGACCTTGGTGGAACCAGAGCCCTGGTGGAGCGTGGACCTGGGGGGACAGCGCGCAGTGGCTGCCGTGCTGGTGAAGAACCGGCAGGACTGCTGCTGGCAGCACCTGAGGGGGGCCCAGGTCCACATTGGGGATGCACCAGCAGAGCAGGGAAGGGACAACCCCATGTGAGCCAAAACCAGGGCATCACTGCTGGCACCATATCCTGAGCTCTATTTCTTTCTCTTCGGCACCAAAATGGGGAGGGTTGGGTGGGCATCACTGGTGTCACCATCTCCTGAGCACCATTTCTTTCTCCTTAGAACTAAATGAGGGTGTTTAGTGTGGGCATAACCAGTGCCACCACCTCCTGAGCTTCACCTCTTCTTCCTGGCACCAAACAGGGGGCTTTGATGTTGGCATCATCTGTGCCACCATCTGACCCTCATCTCTCAATACTCAACACAAAACTGGGTGGTTTGGGGGTTGGTGTCACCACTGCTACAACCTCCTGATTTCCATTTCTTCCTCCTCACCACCGAAGTGGAGGGGTTTGGGTGGACATCACTAGTACCACCACCTCCTGACCCCCAATTCTCCTCTGGCAGCTGTGGCACCATCACGGATGCTGGGCCTGGTTCCCTCAGCACCATTTGCTGCCAGGGACAACGCGGTCGCTTTGTCACTGTGCTGCTGCCAGGTCGGGAGGACACTTTGGTGCTGTGTGAGGTGGAGGTGATCCTTCAGGGCTGCCTTCCCTTGCCTGGAGGTGAGGAGCTCACCAGGGAGGGTTTGGTGAGGTGCCAGCCACAACCACCAACCTCTTGGTGGTGATTCCAGCCCTCAATATGGCTCTTGGCCGTGCTGTGGCACAGTCTTCCACTGTCAACACCGGTGGCTTGGCTGCCAACGCTGTGGATGGCAACAGTGACGCCAGCTGGGACCATGGCTCCTGTTCCCACACTGAGAAGGAACCAGAACCATGGTGGAGGGTGGACCTCGGCCAGCGGCACTTTGTCTCTGCTGTCACCATCACCAACCGCCGTGACTGCTGCTGGCAGAGTCTCCTTGGTGCCCAGGTCCATGTTGGAGACTCCTTGGCTGATCATGGCAAGCGCAACCCTATGTGAGTGAGGGCCTCAGTGACATCCCCCCAACCCTAAGCATGGTAAATGGGGGCTTTGAGGTTGTCATCTCGAGTGCCATCACCATCTGAGCTCCATTTCTTCCTCCTGGTATCAAATGGGGCTGCTGGAGGATGGCATCACCAGTGCCACCATCTTCTGGGCTTCATCTCTTCCTCCCTAGCAGTTCTAGTGGGGCATGTTTAGGGTGGGCATTACCAGTGCCATCACTTCCTGCGACCCTTTTCTTCCCTTCCAGCAGCAAATGGGGCTGCTTGGGTTGGCATCACCAGTGCCACCATCTCTTGAGCCCCGTTTCTTCCTCCTGGTACCAAACTGGGGGCTTTGGCTGGATGTCACTGGTGCCATCACCTCCTGAACCCCATCTCTTCTTCTCTGGCAGCTGTGGCACCATCTTGGACACAGGGCCAGGTTCCACCAGCACCATCTGCTGCAACGGGCTGCCAGGACGCTATGTCACCATCATCATCCCTGGCCGTGATGATGTCCTCGTCCTCTGCGAGGTGGAGGTGACAACACAGAGCTGTGCCCCCTCGCCTGGTGGTAAGGACCCTAAAACCCCACGCTGGCAAAGAGCTGGCACACACCAGATGGTCACTGGTGCGTGCCAGCTGGTCACCAGCGAGCGATGATCTCACTTGAGCCCCTCAGAGGTGATTTGGTCCCTGGGGACATAGTGGGACACGGGTTGGGGATGTTCCCAAGTGGGTGGCTCAGTGGAGAGGCCACTGGCAGAGAGGACATCGTCACCACTCCATGGCATCTCCCAGCCCAAAACCTGGCCCTGCGGCGCCCTGCGGTGCAATCCTCCAGCAGCGGCCTCGCCGGCGGCGCCATCAACGCCGTGGACGGAAGCAGGGACGGGCACTGGCAGCACGGCTCCTGCTCCCAAACCCAGCTAGAAGAGGAGCCATGGTGGAGGGTGGATCTCGGCCAGCGCCGCGCCGTGGCCGCCGTGCTAGTGAGGAACCGCCTGGACTGCTGCTGGCACCGGCTGAAGGGCGCCCAGGTCCACGTCGGTGATTCCCTCGCTGGCCACGGCACCAACAACGCCCTGTGAGTGCCACTGTGCCCAGCTCACGGGCACTCGGCTGCTCTCACAGCCTCAGCCTCACGGCCTCATCCCCCCAGCTTTTTTCCCCTCCTCCTCTTTGTTTTTCCCCTCATTTTTCCTCACCACTTTTGCCCCTCCTTTTCCCTTCCCATCCCCTACCCTTTCTTCCTATTTCCCCCCTCTCCTTTTCCCTTCCCTTCCCCCCCTTCTTCCCTTCCCTTCCCTTCCCTTCCCTTCCCTTCCCTTCCCTTCCCTTCCCTTCCCTTCCCTTCCCTTCCCTTCCCTTCCCTTCCCTTCCCTTCCCTTCCCTTCCCTTCCCTTCCCTTCCCTTCCCTTCCCTTCCCTTCCCTTCCCTTCCCTTCCCTTCCCTTCCCTTCCCTTCCCTTCCCTTCCCTTCCCTTCCCTTCCCTTCCCTTCCCTTCCCTTCCCTTCCCTTCCCTTCCCTTCCCTTCCCCCCGCCCCCGTTATGTTTTTCCCTCACACTTTTCCCTCTCTTCTTTCTACTCCGTTTTTCTCACTGCTTCCCCCTTCGTATCCCTCCTTCCCCTTCCCCCTCTCGCAGCTGTGGCACCATCACGGACACCAGCCCCGGCTCCACCAGCACCGTTTGCTGCCGTGGTCTTCGCGGTCGCTACGTGACCATCACCGTGCCGGACCGAGAGGAGCAGCTCAGCCTCTGCGAGGTGGAGGTGGTGGAGGAAGGCTGCAGCGTGCTGCCAGGAGGTGAGTGACGCCTCGGCGGCGACACCAGCGCGGTGCTTTTGGCGGCACCAGCACCTTCACGCATCCCCGCAGCCCAGAACGTGGCCCTGGGCCGCCCGGCCGCGCAGTCCTCGGTACTGGACCCCGGCAGCGGCGCCGGGAAGGCCGTGGACGGGAATCGGGACAGCGATTGGGAGCACGGCTCCTGCGCCCACACCGCCGAGGAGCCCGAGCCCTGGTGGCATGTGGACCTCGGCCGCCGGCACAGCGTCTACGCCGTGCTGGTGCAGAACCGCCGCGACTGCTGCTGGCACCGGCTCAAGGGTGCCCAGGTCCACGTCGGCGATTCGCTGGTCGACCACGGCCGCCGCAACCCCATGTGAGCACTACCCCCGGTCCCGCCACCGCCTCCCGCACCGGGGCTGCGCTGGCCCGGCCTCGTCCTCCTTACCTAGCCCCACTGTTCCCCTCTTCCCTTTCTATCCTCTTCCCTCTTTTTTTCTGTCCCTCCTACCTGCCTTCCCCTTCTATTCCTGCCCTCCGTCCCCTCTCTGCTTCCCCTCTCTCCTCCCCTTCTCTCCTTCCTGCCTCCTCTTCCACCCTGGCAGCTGTGGCACCATCACGGACGCCGGCCCCGGTTCCCTCATCACCGTTTGCTGCCGGGGCCTGCGCGGTCGCTTTGTCACCGTACTGCTGCCGGGCCGGGAGGACACCTTGGTGCTGTGTGAGGTGGAGGTGATCCGCCAGAGCTGCGCACCGCTGCCAGGAGGTGAGACCCACCACAGCCAGCCACAACCCAAAACCCCACCAGATCTCCACTGAACTCCACCCCAAGCAAAACTCCACCAAGACTCCACCACACCCTCACCATAACTTCACCATCACCAAATTGCCACCAAATGCCACAACTCCCAAACCCCACCATTACCAAACCTCCACCCAAACCCTACCAAATTCCACACTCACACCACAGCCAAACCACAACTGCACCACACTCTCAGAATTCCACCCAAACCAAACCTCTGCCAAAACTCCATCCAATCTCCACCCACCCTCCACATAAACCAAACCTCCACCCCAACTCTACCCCAACACCATCCCAATCTCCACTCAAACAAAACCTCCACTCTCCATCCAAATTCTACCCAACCTCCACCCAAACCAAACCTCCATCCAAGCCACACCTCCACTCCCTCTCCACCCTATGACCCACCAACCCTTCCCCCCCCATGCTTTTGGCAGCTCCCAATGTGGCACGGGACCAACGGGCAACTCAGTCCTCCACCTCCACCAGCTCCGGTGTGGCCACCAAGGCAGTGGATGGCAACCGGGATGGCATCTGGCACCATGGGTCCTGCAGCCACACACGGCGAGAGCAGGAGCCCTGGTGGAGCGTGGACCTGGGTGCCCGGCGTGCAGTGGCCACCGTGGTGGTGAAGAACCGGCAGGACTGCTGCTGGCAGCGCCTGAGGGGAGCCCAGGTCCACGTTGGGGATGCGCCGGCAGAGCGGGGCAAGGAAAACCCCATGTGAGCCAAAACCAGGGCGGGTTGGGGTGGGCATCATTGGTGCCAGCATCTCCTGAGCTCCATCTCTTCATGCTCATCACCAAAAAGGGGGTTTTCAGGTTGGCATCACCAGTGCCACCACCTCCCCAGCCCTATCTCTTCATCCCAGCACCACACCAGGTGGTTTTGTGGTGAATACCACCAGTGCCCCCATCCCATGAGCTCCATCTGTTCATCCCCATCACCAAAAGGGGGGGATTTGTGGTGGGCATCACTGTTGCCACCATCTCCTGACCATCATCTCTTCCTCTCTGGCAGCTGCGGTACCATCACAGATGCCGGTCCAGGTTCTCTGACCACTCTCTGCTGCCACGGGCTGCCCGGACGCTACGTCACCATCACCATCCCCGAGCGGGAGGAAGCCTTGGCACTGTGTGAGGTTGAGGTCTACAGCATCTTCCCAGAGCTATGAGGGCTTGTGGTAGGCACAAGTGACAGGTGGTCTGTCCCCAGAGCCACCCCACGGTGACTAACACAATAAATGCCACTGTGGCCACTGGTTGTAATGTTCTTGGGCTCCCACCAGCATGGTTATGATGTCATGGTGGTGGGGGATGGGCTCAGGAGAAGGCTTGGATGAAAGTGGCGTGGAAGTGGGTGAGAGCCAAAAGAACCCGCTCCAGTGTGGGGGCTGGTGGCAGTAGTGACACCCTGGGATAAAGGGACACCAGAAGTCAAGGGGACATCCAGCCCCAACTGTCCCCAAACCCACCTGGCCTCCAAAATTCAACCTGTCACCACAACCCAACTGTCCCCAAGGCCCAGGCCACCAAAACTTGGACCAACAAGACCCAACTGGACCACCAAACCCAACTGGCCCCTGAGACCCAACCTCCTTAAGCCAACACAACCTTCCAGGCCCACCCAGGTCCCTCGACTCAACTCCAAACCCTCTGACCAGCCTCCAACACCCAACCCTGTGCCAACCCCCCCCAAGATCCAGCCCCCAACTGTCCAACCTCCAACCGCAACCTCCCAGCCCCACCCAGACCTCTACCCACCCCACTCCATCCCCCACCATCCCATGACCCCTCAACATGTCCCACCCAGCCTCAAAACATCACCCCAAGGGCTGCTCTCCACCTTCCCACCACCTCCCAGCCCCAGCACCCCTGCACCTACACCACGTGGTAGGTGCCCTCGGGCTGCCCAAACTCGCTGCCTGGGGCCAGCAGCACCCCGGTGGCCTCCAGCAGCTGCTGGCAGAAGAAGACGTCGGGCTCCAGGCCGAGCTCCTGGGGACAAGGGACAGGAAGCTCTCCCTGAGACAGGGGTGGTGGCACCAGGGCCTACCACGTCCCCTCTCCCTGAGCGTCCCCAGGACATGCCAAAGCTGCCAGGGTGTGCAGTGGCTCTGGAGAGCCCCACGGCATCATGGTCCTCATGGTCCCACGATGCCCCATGGCCCCGGGATGGCCCAGCCCACTCCCACGGCACCCCATGGCTCTTATGCCTAGGATGCCTCATGCTCTGCTGTGTCCCATGCCCCCAGGGCACACCCCTGTGTCCCCATGGTGTCCCACATCCCCATGCTGCCCCATGGCCCAGGGTGCCCCATGGCCCACGTGTCCCACTCTGCAGTGCCCCACATCTCCCCCAGACCCTGCAGCCACCCCTGTGCCCCCCATGCCAGGGTCCCCATGGGGCTCACCTGTGCCTGGCGCAGGGCACGGGGTGGCAGCTGGAGCCGGGGGCAGGCGCGGGCACCCCCCTGGCCAGGCTGGCAGCAGAGGGACCCCTGGCCCAGCACCTCCTGCAGCAGCTGCCACTGGTGGGCCAGGTGACGGCACAGCCCCTGCCGCTGCTGGGGGGAACAGAGTCAGCTGGGGGGCACTGGGGGGGATGGAGGAGGGATGGGAATGGAGATGGAGGTGTGAGAGGGAGGTGGAGGAGGGATGGGAATGGAGGTCTCAGGCTCACAGGATGTCAGGGGTTGGAAGGGACCCAAGGTGGTCATTGCAAGTCCCCCACCAGAGCAGGACCACATGATCTAGCTCAGGTCACAGAGAAACACATCCAGACAGACCTTGAAAGTCTCCAGGGAAGGAGACTCCACAGCCTCCCTGGGGAGCCTGTTCCAGTGCTTTGGGACCCTTAGACCCTTACAGTAAAGATGGAGATGGAGATGGGAAAAACATGGGGATGGAAAGGATGGGGTGAAAATGGGGATGGGATAGAAATGGGATAGGGATTGAGGTGGGATGGAGATGGGATAGAAATGGTCATGGGATGGAGATGGGATGGGGATGAAGATATGGGGGTGGAATAGGGATAGAGATGTAGTGGGGATGGAGATGGTCATGGAGATGAAGAGAGGATGGGAAGAACTGGAATGAGGATGAAGATGGGATAGGACAAGGATGGAATGGAGATGGTCAGGCCGTGGAGATGGGGTGGGACTGAAATGGGATGAACCAGGTTGGGATGGGATGAGATGGTGCTAGAGGTGGGATGCATGAGCTGGAATTGGATGTGGGTGGGATAGAGAGGGGCTGAGGTGGGATGTAATGGGGATGGTGCAGAGATGGGGATGGAATGAGCCAGAAGATGAATGGAGATAGAAATGAGGATGAAAATCCTGCACCATCTCTCACCTCCTCCAGGGCCTGCTGGATGGGATCCCCTTTATCAGGTGGATCCATGAGGATGTCCAACAGGATCCTTCCCAGGACACAGGGCCGGGGGATGGACTGTGCCAGCTGGAAGGGTCTCACCACACCCTGCTCCACGTTCACCAGCTCCAGGAACCCCACGCGGAAACCACTCCTGGTGGGATGGGACATGGACTTCTTTCTCATTCCACCTCACCACCTACCTGCCCAAGCTTACCTCTGATCCCACCACTCACTCGCCAGCAATGCTCTTGGAGAGGGAGTAGAAGGAGACAAGCTGGATGGTGGAGGAGAAGGGGGCACCCATCTCCCACAGCACCCTCTTGAAGGACACGAAGGGGTGGTCAGGGTCAAAGGCTCGGTCCTGCTGCCCCTGTGGCACTCAGAGGTCAGGAGAAGACAATGTGGACACCAAGGCCACCACCCAGCAGTTACCACCAGCACCCACCTCATCTGCCAGCAGCAGGAGGTTCTCCTCAGCCACCAGCTGGATGATGTCCACCATGTTCTGCCAGCTCAGCACGTGCCCTGCCAGAGGGACCACCCTGCTGTCCCCTCATTCACAGGTAAGGAACCCACTGGTGTCCTCCCATCCACACGTAAGGAGATCGTTGGTGCTTCCCCATCCACACACGAGAAACCCACTGCTGTCCCTCATCCACATGTGAGGAGCTCACTGGTGTGTGCTCCACCCACACATGAGGAACCTACTGCTGTCCCCCATCCCCACACAAGGAACCCACTGCTCTCCTTCATCCACACGCGGCCAACTCACCTGTGGGGTCACCAGGGTTGACCACGCAGAGCACCTTGGGATGGCACCTGGCCTGTGCCCGCCGCAGCTCCTGCCTCACCATGTCCACGTCCACGGCCCAGCCGCGCTCCTCAGCCAGCTGGTATGGCACAGCCACTGCCCCTGCCAGTGCCGCGGCCCCGGCGTGGACTGGGGGACCTGGCACTGGCACCAGCACCCCGGTTGGACATGGTGAGGTCACGTCCACCAACAGTGACATCATGAACTGGGGTAAGGGATGGTGGTGAGCTTGCCAGTGCCCAACATGATGAGCTGGTGAGTTCCACCATGGTGGTGAGCTGGTGGGTTCCCTGGTGGGTTCCCCCATGGTAGTGAGCTGATCTCATGGGGTTCTGGTGCTCACCGGGAGGATGCTGGAGGTGCCGTTGGTGAGGACGATGCTGCGGGGGTCACTGGGGGCACCATCACGGCGCTGGAGGAACCGGGCCACTCGCCTTGGGACAGCCAGGTCCCGGTGCTCGTGGTTGTACCCTCCTGGGAACAGGGACAGGGGTACTGATGGGCACCCCACAAATGCCACAGGACCACCCCATCACCCTCATCCCATGACGGTCTCACCAGGGTGGGACACCTCAGTGGGGTTGGCAATGGGCACCGTGGGGGGTTCAATATCCAGTGGGCTGTTGTGGGGTGCCCCGTGGGACTGGGCACCCCATAGCTCTACCTGGGCACTCCATGGGCACCCCACAGCTCATACTGAGCATCCCATGGGCACCCTGTGGGATTGAGCACCCCGTGGACCATACTGGGCACTCCATGAGCACCCCACAGCTTACGCTGGGCACCCCATGGACTATGCTTGAGCACTCTGTGGGACTGGGCACCCCATGGCCACCCCATAGCCCATACTAGGCACCTCAGTAGCCATGCCAGGTCCTACCAATGTTGCCAGCCTCCATCTCCTGCAGGATTCTCTGTGCCCGGCATCGGGCACCCTCTGGCACCGCAGGGTCCTCCAGCAGCTCAGGGTAGGTGCAGGCGGCCGCAATCTGGGTGACAAGGACCTGGGCTGGCACCAGGCTCGGCACATGGTGCTACTTCGGTGGTGTCAACCCCGGTGCCCAGCAGTACCTGCCGTAGGATGGTCACTGGTGCCAGTCCCATAGCGTGAGCGTCGTCACTGCTGCCGTCCAGGGGGGCATCGGACACTGGGGGTGGCATGGCTGGCATGGCTCCCCTCGGCCGTGGCTGCTGCCCGGGCAAGTGCCAGGGGGTGGGAATGGGGCGGGGAGCTGGGAGGGGAAGGGGGCGGAGAGCTCAGAGGGCACTGTGGAAGCCAAGCGCTGTGCCAGCGGAAGAGTCTGGAAGTCCTCTGCCCTGAGGCCAGGCTGAGAGGGAGACCTCCTGGTGGCGTTGCAGGACGTCAGGGGGGCGCCAGGAAGGTGTGGCTGGACTTGATCAAGGAGTGTGGTGATAGGACATGGGGTGATGGCTGCAAACGGGAGAAGGGCAGGTGGAGCCTGGAGCTGAGGAAGCAATTCTGCCCTGGGAGGGTGGGCAGCGCCTGGCCCCGGCTGCCCAGAGCGCTGGGAGATGTCCCATGCCTGGAACCACCCCAGGCCAGCTCGGCTGGGGCTGTGAGCAACCTGCTCTGGTTGGAGACGTCCCCGGGTAGGACCTGATGGGCTTTGAGGGTCCCTCCCAACTCACACCGGTCTGAGAGCTTATCAAATGGGGCAGGGAGGCAGCGGGGGGAAGGGAGCAGGGAATGGGGAGGGGAAGTGGGAGGAGAACGGGGAGGGGAAGGGGGTGGGGAAGGGGGTGGGGAAGTGGGAGGAGAACGGGGAGGGGAATAAGGAGGGGAAGTGGGAGGAGAACGGGGAGGGGAAGTGGGAGGGGAAGGGGGTGGGGAAGTGGGAGGGGAAGGGGTGGGGAAGGGGGAGGGGAAGGGGGTGGGGAGGGGCTGGGGAAGGGGGTGGGGAAGTGGGAGGGTCCTGGGGAGGGTAAGTGAGGAGGAGGCCGAGCTGAGCAGTGTGGTGGGGCCCTGCTAAGGGTGAGGGCAGCAGAGGGGACGGTGGGGCTGGAGCTGAACTAATGGGAGGCAATGGGTGGTACTGGTGTAGGCGGACATCACCCCCCTCATGGCCCCAGCTCCCAGTGGTGTCCCCGTGTCACCCACGGCACCTGGCATGGACCAGGCACCCTTGTGCCAGGTGGCCCCAGTACTGCCCGTTCCAGCCACACACCACCAAGCTCCTAACCATTAACCAGGGCCACCTCCCCAGCTGTCCAAGGGGCCACATTTGCCCTTGGCCACCACCCAAGTTCCAGCTCCTGGCCTGGCCATGGCAGCAGTTGGCACCTCAGGGGACACCAGCAGCTCCCCCTTGGCTCCAGTGAACCCCGGTAGATGGCACCCAGCAGTGTCCCCACTGCAGACTCTGCTGAAGCGGGCCACCGCCATTGAGGAGGAGCTAGCCCAGGTGAGAGCGCCATGGGACCGCCCAGGGGTCACCGTGGCCACCAGAGCCCCACAGGTCCCTACAGCCACCCAGGGCCCCCCCAAGTCCTCACGGTCACCCACAAACCCAGAATCTCATGGCTCTCTACGAGTACCCACGACGCCAAGTCCCTGCTGGGCTTCGCGTCCACTCATGGCCCCAGAACCTCCTGAGTCCCCATGGCAAACCAGAATCCTACCATGGGGTCCTACCTCCATTATGGTATCCTCTCCAAACTCCACAGCCCTGTCCCCTGGGATTTGGGAGGGGGACACATGGTGGGGCAGAAGATGGTGGCCCCACTGAGCCACCTCCTGTCCCCAAGGGCCAGAAGAAGCCCTTCGCTGAGGTCACCCACTGCTATTCTGGGGATGCAGCTGCTGCTGGCCACCAGCCCCTCACCATCCTCCAGCAGGTAACTGGTCCCCACCCCACCACTGCTGGCTGTCCACCAAACCAGATATGGGGCACAGCTGGAGCCAGCACCCCCCCAGCACCCTGTGGGTGAGTGGTGGGACCAGGTCTTGACCCCTCCGTGGTGTCAATGAGGGTTTGCGCCCATGAGTGGTGGCTGGGTCCATGTAGGTGGCTGCCATCTGTGCCTACCCTGAGCTGTTGGCTACTGAGGACATGCCAGTGGAGGTCAAGTGCCGTGCGGGCCAGATCCTGCGGCACCTGCAGGGTGGTAGCCCAGGTATGGTGGAGGCAGACATGTCACGGTGGGGGGCAACAGGCCCTGTGGATGGGGTGGGAGAGGTCACTGGAGTCCCCATCCCATCTCAGTTCACCTCCATCCCATCTCTGTTCGTCCCATGTCCATCTCCATCCCCAACCCACTTCATCTCATCCCATGTCCATCTTCATCTCAGTTCCAGTTCATCCCATCCCAGTCCCAGTTTATCCCATGACTGTCTCCATCCTCATCCCAGCTCATCTCTATCCCATCCTCATCCCACATCCGTCTTCATCCCAGTCCCTGTTCATCTCCTCTCATCCCAGTTCATCACATCCCATCTCCATCCTGTCTCCATCCCCAGGGGCCTACAACCTGGAGTATGTCGTGGGCCGGGTGGCCCTGACGGCGGCCCAGTACCTGGAACGAAGGGACAGGGGTGTCCCCAGTGACCCCCGCTGCATCGTCCCCTGCAGTGGCACTGCAGCTGCCCTGGTGGTGAGTGTGGCACTGGGATGTGGTGGTGGCACCTCCATGGCCATGAGAACACTGAGGACCCACCAGTCATGATTATGAACCTGGCATGAGGACCTGGTGGTGGTGCCACCATGGGTACATAGAGGATCCTCCAGCCATGATGATGAGCCTGGCACTGGGGCATAGTGGTGGCAACTCAATGGTCATGAGATCCCCACAGACTTTCTAGCCATGGTGATGAGCCTGGCACAAAGACCTGGTGGCGACTTCTCTATGGCCATATGGACACCATGGAGACATAGTGGATTCTCCAATTGAAATTGGAACTGGCAGATGATGGTGGCAACTCCATGGCCATGAGGACACCAAGGACCTTCTAGCCATGGTGATGAGCCTGGCAGTGGCAGATGGTGGTGGCATCTTCACAGCCATGGGGACACCAAGGACCTGCCAGCCATGGTGATGGGTCTGACATAGAGATATTGGTGGTGCCACCCCCATGGCCATGAGGCCACCAAAGACCTTGTAGCCATGGTGGCTTTTCCTGGCAGGACACGATAACACTGTTGGTGGACGTGACCTCACCATGTCCAACCGGGGTGCTGGTGCCAGTGCCAGGTCCCCCAGTCCACGCCGGGGCCGCGGCACTGGCAGGGGCAGTGGCTGTGCCATACCAGCTGGCTGAGGAGCGCGGCTGGGCCGTGGACGTGGACATGGTGAGGCAGGAGCTGCGGCGGGCACAGGCCAGGTGCCATCCCAAGGTGCTCTGCGTGGTCAACCCCGGTGACCCCACAGGTGAGTTGGCCACGTGTGGCTGGGGGACAGCAGTGAGCTCCTCCCATGTGGATGGGGGACACCGGTGGGTTCCTTGTGTGTGGATGGAGGGGCAGCAGTGAAGCTTGTCACCTGTGAATGAGGGGACAGCAGGGTGGTCCCTCTGGCAGGGCACGTGCTGAGCCGGCAGAACATGGTGGACATCATCCAGCTGGTGGCTGAGGAGAACCTCCTGCTGCTGGCAGATGAGGTGGGTGCTGGTGGTAACTGCTGGGTGGTGGCCTTGGTGTCCACATTGTCTTCCCCTGACCTCTGGATGCTGCAGACAGAGCAGGACCGAGCCTTCGACCCTGACCACCCCTTCGTGTCCTTCAAGAGGGTGCTGTGGGAGATGGGTGCCCCCTTCTCCTCCACCATCCAGCTTGTCTCCTTCTACTCCCTCTCCAAGGCACTTGGGGGGTGAGTTTTGATGTCCCCAACCCCCCCTAGACCCTCCAGAACCTCCTCTTCCACTCATCTCCACCTCCAGAGGTGGCTTACGAGCAGGTTTCTTCGAGTTGGTGAACATTGACCCAAGCCTCCTCAAGTGCTTCTACACCTGGGGGTTGTCTATCTACCCCTGCATCCTGGGCCAGGTGATGCTGGAGACAGCCCTGGAGCTCCCACTGCCCACCGAGGCTCCCTGCCCTGGCTGGGAGGAGGTTGGTATTGATGGGTCCTTGTCCCCTGGATGCCACTGGAAGCTGTGGGGCCTGCTGGTGGGAGGAGGTGGTGGTCCAAGTGGTGGCTGAAGGAGATGGGTGCTGTGCAGCCCTGCACCATCTCTGTAACACCCCCATCCCAGCTCCACCCCACCACCATTCCCACCTCCGTCTCATCCCATCCTACTCCATCCCTTCCCATCTCCAACACATTCCACTCCTCTTCATCCCATCGCTTTTTCCAGTTCCATCTTGGTCCCCATCTCATCTGCATTCCCACCCCACCCCATCCCATCCCCATCTAGTCCCCATTCATCCATTCCTCTCATCTTCATCCTCATCATCATCCCATGGCCATCCTATCTCCATCTCAACTCCATCCCACAGCCACTCCAGCCCCATCATCATTCCATTCTCCACTCTCATTCCATCTCATCTCCCCCTCTTCTCCTCTGCCAGTGCCACTCCATGCCATCACCACCTCCACCCCCATGACTGTCTCCACCCCCTCACAGTTCAGCCCATCTGCTCCCTCCATGACCACCTTCAGCCTCATCATGTCTCCATCTCCAACTCCATTCCCATCCCTCCTCCACCTCCCTCTCACACCTCCATCTCCATTCCCATCCCTCCTCCATCCCCCCCAGTGCCCCCCAGCTGACTCTGTTCCCCCCAGCAGCGGCAGGGGCTGTGCCGTCACCTGGCCCACCAGTGGCAGCTGCTGCAGGAGGTGCTGGGCCAGGGGTCCCTCTGCTGCCAGCCTGGCCAGGGGGGTGCCCGCGCCTGCCCCCCGGCTCCAGCTGCCACCCCCGTGCCCTGCGCCAGGCACAGGTGAGCCCCATGGGGACCCTGGCATGGGGGGCACAGGGGTGGCTGCAGGGTCTGGGGGAGATGTGGGGCACTGCAGAGTGGGACACGTGGGCCATGGGGCACCCTGGGCCATGGGGCAGCATGGGGATGTGGGACACCATGGGGACACAGGGGTGTGCCCTGGGGGCATGGGACACAGCAGAGCATGAGGCATCCTAGGCATAAGAGCCATGGGGTGCCGTGGGAGTGGGCTGGGCCATCCCGGGGCCATGGGGCATCGTGGGGCCATGAGGTGAGCTCTCCAGAGCCACTGCACACCCTGGCAGCTTCGGCATGTCCTGGGGATGCCCAGGGAGAGGGGACGTGGTAGGCCCTGGTGCCACCACCCCTGTCTCAGGGAGAGCTTCCTGTCCCTTGTCCCCAGGAGCTCGGCCTGGAGCCCGACGTCTTCTTCTGCCAGCAGCTGCTGGAGGCCACCGGGGTGCTGCTGGCCCCAGGCAGCGAGTTTGGGCAGCCCGAGGGCACCTACCACGTGGTGTAGGTGCAGGGGTGCTGGGGCTGGGGGGTGGTGGGAAGGTGGAGAGCAGCCCTTGGGGTGATGTTTTGGGGCTGGGTGGGACGTGTTGAGGGGTCATGGGATGGTGGAGGATGAAGTGGGGTGGGTAGAGGTCTGGGTGGGGCTGGGCGGTCGGGAACTGGTTGGAACTGAGAAATTGAGGGTGGAGGTTGGACAGTTGAGGGCTGGACCTTGGGGTTGGTTGGCACTGGTTGGCACTGGTTGGCACAGGGTTGGGTGTTGGAGGCTGGTCAGAGGGTCTGGGGGTGGGTCGAGGGGCCTGGGAGGCTGTGTTTGGTCACAGAGGTTGGGCCAGTTTGGTCTTGGGGGCCCAGTTAGGCTTGGAGGCTAACCTGGAGCATGAGGAGGTCCCTACTGCTAGGACTAGGGAGACAGAAGGTGCTGAGGAGCTTAGGGTTTGGCCATCAAAGGGTGGCTGGAGGACAACAGGGCTGGGGTGGAAGTAATCATGTCCCCCCTTGCCCACCCAGGGTGTCACTGCTGCCACCAGCCACCACACTGGAGCGGGTTCTTCTGGCTCTCTCCTCCTTCTACACCACCTTCATCCAAGACTTCTCCTGAGTGGGGGGGGGTCACCCCAGCCCCGTGTCACCCCTCAATCCCATTAAAGCCCCTGTCAATGCCACCATGCCCCTTGGTGGACCCATGTCACAAGTGTGTGGGAGTCTCGACCCAACCCTGGTGAGGTAGAAGAAGACAGCCATGGGTGGTCAGCCTAGCTGGTCACTAACCTTTTATCAATGGAGTAAACATTGTGGGCTCCCCCCAAGCCCTGCTGCCTCCTGAGGGAACATGGAGACAGCAGGGTGGGGGGACACCAGCCCCACGACATGAGGAGCCCTCATGTCCAACCCAAAAGGCATGAAGAGGTTAAAGGCACTTGAAGACCACCAAGAACATCCCAGGGCAGAGGTCCAGCCAGTAGCACTCAGGGCTTGGTGGGGGAGCTGGGGAGTGCTGGGGAAGTGCTGGTGGGTGGGGGGCGTTGGTGTTAGGAGAACTCCTTGACAAACTTGGTGTAGAAGCTGCTGAGCTTCTCCAGCAGGACCTGGAGCTTCTCAGTAGGTGGCAGGATGGTCATCCTAGGGGTGCAGGAAGGAGATAGGACCAGGGTTGCATCAGGGAACACCACCTTGAGCCACATATCTCTATCTGAGACCCCAAACAAGCCCCTCACCACCTTACACCAAACCCATGGAGCACCCAAGACCTTCTCTCTGCTCCACCAGGCCTTGGTCCCTCCTACCACCCCCAGGTGAAGACAGAGGTCTCGGAACTGGGAGTCCTGCCCTGTATCTCCATCTGGGACCTACAAGTTCCTCACCATCCTTCACTCAACGCAGGCAGCACCTAAGTCCTCCGTGTTCCTCCAGATCCAGAACTTGCACCCTTCCACCATTCCCAGTTTGAGGCCAAGGCTCTGGGGCTGGGTAGCCAGCCCCATATCTCCACCCAGGAGCCTCAACCCCACCCCTGCCCCAGCACCCACCGGAAGTGAAAGGTGCCCTCTCGCTGCCCAAAGCCGCTGCCTGGCACCACGCAGATCCCTGTCTCCTCCAGCAGCTTAATGCAGAAGAACATGTCCGGGGCTTGGCCTTGCGCCTGCAGGATGTGGTCAGGCTCAGCACCACCACCAGGTGACCTGAGTGGCTTCTGTGGGGCTTGGACCCATGGCTGGGGCTGAGCTCAACGCCGCATGGCATGGAGGACATTGTGGAACACCTGCTGGGACTCGTCTTGGCCAACCTTATGGACAGCAGGATGGATCTTGGCCAGCCTCACAGCACCCAGGTCTCATCCTGACCAGCTGCATGGGCACCAGGATCGATCCCACTCAACCCAATGGGCCCAGGTCTCACCCTGACCAGCCCCATGGCCACCAGGGATGGATCCCACTAAGGCCTGTGACCACCATGTCACCCAACCTGACGATCCCAGAGATGGATCCCACCAAGCCCCCTGGCTCTCGGGATCTCACCCAACCTGTTTGCCCAAGGAATAAATCCCACCGAGTGCCATGGCCCCAGGGATGAATCCCACCCAATGCCATGACCGCCAGGATGCATGCCACCAAGCCCCTTGCCCGCAGGGACGGATCCCACCCGGTGGAGGCGCCCGGGGCTGGCTGCCGGGCGAGGCGGGGGCGGGTGGCACCTGTGCGGCGGCGCAGGCGCGCGGCGGGAGGTGGATGCGCGGGAAGGAGTACATGGCGCCCTGCACAGGGTTGCAGCGGATCCCGGGAGTGCGGTTGAAGATCTCCTCGGTCAGACGGGCCTTGTGGGCCAGGTTGCCGAGGACCTCATTCTTCTCCTGCCAGGACATCCGGGCTGAAGACAGCTCCTGCCAGCCCCACCACTTCCCAGCCTTCTCTTCATCTTGTCTCATCTTCATCCCATCTCCGTCACATTTAGTTTCATCCCAACACTATCCCTGTCTCCATCTCCGTCTTCATCCCATACTATCCCCATCCCATCCCAACCATCCTCATCTTCATCCCATCCACCTCTCCATCCCCATCTCTACCCCCTCCATCTTCATTCTCATCCTGTCCCATCTCCTCCTCATCTTCAACCCACCCAATCTCATCCCACTTCATCTCATCCTACGTCTATCACCATCCCATTCCCATCTCTATTGCTATCTCCATCCTCATCCCAGGTCATCTTGTATCCATCCTCATCCCACTGCATCCCCCATCTCCATCCCCATCCTTATCCCCAGCCCCAGCCCAGCCCATCCTCACAGCCATGAAGAGCTCGTATGATGGCTCCCCAGGTTGTGGTGGATCAACGACAGCGTCCAACAGGATCTGCCCTGGCACTGGTGGACACAACCTCACTGACACCAACTTGGACAGTTGCTGGTGGACCTCAGGATCCATGTTCACCACCTCCACATAGCCACCACGGAATCCACACCTGGCATGGACACAACCCATGGTGGCACCAACCACGACCCACGGGGTGAAGTATGTGGGTGGGGTGCCATGGGTGGAGACCTCTAGATGGGACCCAAAAGGTGAGTACCCATGAGATAAGATCACGACTAAATGGGGGACAGGAGATGTGGATGGGGATCCATGGACAAGACCCTACAGAAAGACCCATAGATGGGACTCATGGATGGAGATCCATGATGGGAGCCTGTGGACATGAACCTACAGAGAAGGTCCCACAGATGAGACAAGGAGGGTGGGGTCCTTGATAGCGACCCACAGATGCACAAGAAACCACCAGTTTGTTGCATCTTAAGTCCCCTGAGACCATCACCATCCTCACCCCTGGGACCCATGGGGCTATGGCATCACCATCCCCAATTCATGATGAGACCCACGAGGTGGTGTCATCTTCACTTTGGCCCTAAGGGATCCATAGGTTTGGAGTATTTCTCATGGGGCCATGACATCATCAACTCCATGGTATGGAACCCATGAGGCCCCCAAGGGGCCATAGCATCACCAGCTCTATCCCATGAAGCAGTGCCATCACCAGTCCTCCACCAACCCTTGTCCCATGGCCCAAGTAATCTTCATCCATATCCCATTTCTGTGGCAACCTGAGAAACTGTAAGCCCATGGCCACCCATCATTGAGTTGACAGCGTCAAGGACAAGGTGGGACTCACTCTCCCATGAAGCCCTTGGAGACGGAGTGGAAGGAAGCCAGCTCCACTACCTCTGAGTAGGGTGGTCCCATTTCAAACAGGACCTTCTTGAAGGAGTGGAAAGCTGAGCCCTCGGCATAGATGTTGTCCTGGTAGACCTGGGTGGTGGGAGAGGACAATGAGGTGTCACTTCGAAGATCACCCTGGGGGCAGGGGGACACCCCAGGGCTGCTCCTCACCTCATCAGCCATCAGGAAGAGCTTCTCCTCATAGGCAAACTTGATGACGTCCTCGATGCACTGGCGGCTCTGGACCTGTCCTGAGGGACACGGTGGCATGGGACAGTGTGGGGCTGCCACTGGCACTTCCAGTTCCCATACTGGTGAGGTTTTGTAGGGTTCCCAATAGAGCACTGGGGGCCCAGCTCCAGCACTGCTTGGGGTTTAGGAGGTCACAGTCTCAACCCCAGTACCAGCAGAGCACTGTCAGGTCCAGTGCCGGCTCTGGGACTGGCTGGGTGGCTTGGGAGGGGTCATGGACTCCCAGCACAGTGCTGGGGAACTCAGTCTTGGTACTTGTTGGGTTTTTGAAGGACATGGTCCCAGCTCCAGCATCAGTAGGGCCCTGGGGGGCCCAGTCCCAGCACTGGGTGGGACCAGTTGGGCACTGGGAGTCCCAGCCTTGGGATCAGCAAGTTACTGGAGGGGTCCAGTCCATCCTTGGGGTCCCAATTTGGGCTTGGCTGACACCCATTCCAGGTGTCCCACCCCAACTCGTGTGCCCCTACCCACCCCCAGAGAGCCCAGAGGCAGGTACCAGTGGGGTTGCCGGGGTTGATGATGCAGAGGACACGGGGACAGCAGTGACGCCGTCCCTCGGTCACCGCGCGCCGGAGCTCGGCCACGTCCAAGGCCCAGCAGTTGTCCTCGGCCAAGTAGTAGTTGAGTTGCACAGCACTGAGCTCGGCAATGGCCGCCGAGTACAGAGGGTACTGAGGGATGGGCACCAGCACCCCTGTCCGGGTCTGACCTTCCCCAGCCACCAGCAGCTTCAGGATGCTCTGCAGGGTGAAGGCATCACAAAGACATCACAAGGAACACCATGGGGAGAGGGTGGTGTGAGGTTAGAGAGGGCTTGAGTTGATGGGGCAGTGTGGTGAGGTGGAGGTCGTGGGCACAGACATGGTATGGAGTGGAAAGGTCCTGGGGACATGGTTGGTGGGCATGTGGGATGGTGTGGAGATGGAGGGCATGGGGGAGGAGGGGACATGGTGTGGCTGTGAGATGGTGTGGAGATGAGGAGATGGCCAGCGTGGACGTGAGGTGGAGATGGAGGTGACAGGCATGGGGACAGGTGTGTGGGGACAGGGTGGTGGGATGGGATGGTGATAAGAGGTCATGGTCATGGGGACATGGTGTGGAGTGGGGACACGGTTGGTGAGGGCATGGGATAGTGTGGAGATGGAGGTCTGGGCATGGCGATGGTGTGGGCATGAGGGTGGTGAGGTCACAGGCATGGGGACAGTGTGGGAATCTGGTTGGTGCAGGGACAAGGACACTGTGGGCATGGGGACAGGGATGATGGTGGCATTGGGATGGCATGGGGACAAGGTAGCCATGGGGACAAGGACAGTACAGGGAGCAGGGAGCTGGCACAGGCTCCACGGAGATATGGGGACAAGAGGGAGGAGGTGTGTGGCCACCCTGGAGGCATAGGGACACCAAGGAGGAGTAGGGGCACCAAGGAGGAGTGGAGACACCAAGTATGCATTGTCCTGAACGCCACCCCCTCCTCCTCTTGGCACTGCCAAGCCCACGGGGATGGTGCCAACCATGGCACAAAGGTCCCTTTGTGGGCTCCCACCGTGGGAACGAGCCTGGGGTTGGTGGCAGGCAGCCCGGGGGAGGCTGGTGACTAGGAGGACGGAGTGACGTCACCGTACCACGATGGCATCGCTGGCGCCGGTGGACAGGAAAATGTCCTGGGCCCTGGCGGGGATGCCGTCGCGGCGCTCGATGAACTTGGCCACGTCCCCCCGCACCAGTTCGATGCCAGGGCTGGCGCTGTAGGCACCTGCGCAGAGAGGACATGAAGAAGGTGACACTGAACCCGAAGAGACGCTCCCCGAAGCACGGGTTTGCGCCCCCTTTGGTGTCCCCAGAGTGTCACCCACCGGCGCTGTGGCCACCGCAAGCTTCCAGCAGGCGCCGGGCGCGAGCTTTGGCATCCTCGGGGATGTTGGGGCTGGCCAGGAGCTCCGGGCACAGGCACAGAGCTGTCACCTGGCGGGTGGTGGCACCTGCTTAGTGGCACCTCGAGCATTGGGGTGGCACCGCAGAGGTGTCACCAAGGGCCACCAGCCCACCCCGGTACCTGGCGGAGGAAGGTGATGGGTTTCTGCCCCATGGCATGGGCGTCACCGATGTTGGCTTTGATGACCTCGGTGAAGGGCTTGGGGACACCCTGTGGGGACAGGGAGAGCGGTGGGGACGCGGGGGCAGGGGTGAGGGCATGGCATGGGGGACAGGTTGTAGAGGACAGACAAAGATGGGGCAGGGCTAGAAACAGGGTCAAAGAGAAGGACTGGGACAGAGGACAGGGGACAGGGGTGTGGTTTCAGGAAAGGGAATGAGGACAGGGGTCAGGAATGGGGACAAAAGGGGACAGGAATAAGGATGGGGAGTGAGACAGGGACACGGATCAAGGACAAGGACTGGGACTGGGACCAAGTGATGGGAACAGGGGCTGGAGACAAGGACAGAGAATGGGGACAGGGACGGGGACGTGGATACAGCTGGAGACAGAAAAAAGGGGACAGGCACAGGGAGTAGGGGCCAGGAACAGGGATGGGGACAAGGACGAGGACAGAAGTAGGGACAGGGATGGGGACAAGGAAATGATGAAGGACAGGGATGGGGACAAAGATGGGGACAGGGGCAGTGGTGGGGACAGGAGATGGAGACAGAGGACAGAGGTGGGAACAGGAACAAGGACAGGGACAGAGGACAGGGATGGGGACAGGGAAAAGGACGTGGATAGGGACAGGGTCAGGATCCAGCCACCCTCAAACCCAGAGATGTCACCACTGTGGTGGGGGTGGCACCAGCAGTGACATCACCCTAGCGTCCTCTGTCCTGGAGCGAGGGGAGAGTGGCTGGGGACAGCCGTGGGACTCCAGGGATGGCTGGCACACGGTGACACTGAGGACATCAGGGGCACACTGGGGACCCAGGGTGCTCCCAGCTCTGAGGTGGATGTGGTCAGCTCCTGCCTGGCCTGGGACTTTGGCCACCACCGCGGGACTCTGTCCCTGCCTGGCACCATGCGGCACCCTATCACCTGCTGCCACCAGTGCCACTGCTGCTACCTGCCCATGGGTGCCCGAGCCAGGATCAGGGGGAGGGGTGCACCCAGTATGGTGAGGACACACACACTCAAGGACATCAATGGGGGTCCTCCAGTTCCTTGAGGTGACACAGCTGTTCCCCAGAGTGTCCCCAAGGCTGTCTCTACCCCCATGGGTGCTACTGGTGTCCCCACGGCCAGGTGCCAGGGACAGGGAGTGCCCGGATGAGCCTGGCACTTTGCCTCGGGGGCGGTGCTGGGGGTGTGCTGGGACACACATCCCCCACTCCGTGCCCTATGGGACACCTCTAAGGGACACTCCCACCCACGGGACCATCCCCAACACTTGAGGGACCCCTTCCAGTTACTTCCCCCCCTCAGCACCCAAGAGACCCCCTTAAGGGCCCTCATCACCCATGGAACCATTGATAGCACCCAAGGGAACCCCCTCAAAGGTGAGGACTTCCTCACCCATGAGACCTTCCCCAGCACCCAACAGACCCCTTCCAGCACCATGGGACCTCCCCAAGGGACACTCCCCCCCCCAAGAGACCCTCCCTCAAGGGACCTCCCACCCATGCCACCCCTCATGGCTGCCCCCATGCCCCCCCAAGTGACCCTCACCAATGAAAGGACCCCCCCCAGCAGCCAAGGGATACCCCCACCCTCAGGCATGCTCCTGACAGCACCTGTATGACACCCATGGGACCCTCCCAAGAGACCCCTCTAGGACCCAGGGAACCCCTCCCATGGAACTCCCCCACCCATGACTCTGCCCAGGGCCATCCCCACCTATGAGGACCCCCTCAAGGGACCTCCTCCCAGCACCCATGGGTCCCATGTGGCCATGGGAAGGTGACAGGTGAGTGCAGGGACACAAGGCAGGGAGACATGGGGACAGGAGAGGGGGGGCAGTGGGTGCTCTGGTGTGGGGGGGTTCCCAAATTGGGGGTGTCCTGGGGAGAGTCTGCATTAATTATCTGGGGGAAGGTGTCTCTGGGTCTGGGGGTGTCCCAGTTTGGCACTGGGGTTTTCCCAGTCTGGGGGTGTTCAGCAGTGAGGGTCCCAGTTTAGGGGGAGGGGGATCCGGGGTCTGAGGGCATCGTGAGGGGAGGTCCCGATTTTGGGGGTGCCTGCGGGAGGTTACATGACTCCCCGTTAATTTGGAGGGGTCGGGGGGAGGCTCCAGGGCTGTGGCTGTCCCAGGAGTGGGTGTCACAGTTTGGCTCTGGGGTTTTCCCAATCTGGGGGTGCCGAGCACTGGGTTTCCTAGCTTCAGGGGGAGGTCCTGGGTTTGGGGGTACCCTTGGCAGGGGAGGCGAGTTTGGGGGTCCCGAGAGTGGAGCAGTGTCCCGATTCTTTGGGGTGGGGTGGTCCTTGCTCTGTTGATACCCAGGGAGTGGGTGTCCCAGCTTGGCACTGGGTTTTCCCAGCCTGGGGGTGCCCGGCAGTGCGTGTCCCGCTTGAAGGGAGGGGTCCTGGGTCTGGGGGTGCCCTGGGACGGGGTTACATTTAACTGGGGGGGGGGGGGGGGAAGGGGCGGTTACCTGCCGCAGATCCTGCTCCAGCTGCAGCGCCCGGGTGACGATGGGACCCCGCACGGCGTATTCCAGGCGCCGGATCGCGGGGTTCATGGTGCCAAGCGTCAGAACGGGCCCCCCCCGGGAGCCCCCGGTTCTGCCCAGCTCGCCCAGGTCACTCAGCTGCTGCGATCCGGTCGCCGCCGCCATGGCCATCGCTCGTCCCGTCGGCATTCTGGAGGGTCGGAGAGTTTGCAGTGCCCGCATCACACAGACACCCCCCCGAGAAAGAAACCACCGGCCACCGGGCACCGAATGGGCACGGAAGAGGCAGAGCGATACCAACACCCCCACACACACCCCGCTTGCATGGCACCGCCCAGGGCAATGGGCACCGGGAACGCCCCAGGGGCAGCGGAGGTTGGCACCAGGGCAGCGAACACCGGGGCGATGGGAACTGAAACCAGTACCCGGTATTGGCTCCGAGCACTGGCACCGGGGGCAACGGGCACTAAAACTAGTACTGGGTCCTGGCATTAGGCACTGACGCCGGGGGCAACAGAGACAATGGGTGATGGGCATCAGAACCAGTACCAGTTACTGGCACTGGGAACTGGCATTGGGAAGTGGAACCAGGCACCGGCACCAGTATCAGGTACTGAGTACTGCCACTGAGCATTTGGCATCAGGACAATGGGCATGGGATCAGCTGGCACAGGAACTGGTACCAAGTACTGACACTGAGCCCTGGTACCAGGAACCAGGACTGGAAGCAATGGGGACAGTGGGCACCAAAACCAGTACCAGGCACCAGCACTGGTGTCTGGCACCAGGAACCAGGATCAGGTACCAACACCAGGATCAGGTACTGGCACCAAGACAACAAGCACTGGGGGCAATGGGGACAATGGGCACTGGAACCAGTACTGGGTACTAGCACCGGATATCAAGTACTGGCACTGAGACAACGGGCACTGAGGGCTGGCATCAGGATAGCAGACACTGGGGGCAATGGGCACTGGAACCAGTACTGGGTACAGGCACAGGATATCAAGCACTGGCACTGAGACAATGAACAGAGGGCTGGCATTGGGACAGCAGACACTGGGGGCAATGGGCACCGGGGGCAATGGGGACAATGCACAATGGGCACTGGCACGAGTACTGGGAACTGGCACTGGAACCAAGCACCGGACCTTAGAAAATGGGCACAGGGGGCTGGCACCAGCATGGGAGACTGGAACCGGGCATTGGCAGCAGAACGGGGACAACGAGTACTGGGGGCAATGGGTACCGGGTATTGGCACTGAGACGATGGGCATCAGGACAGGGCACAGGGAGCAGACACCAGTACCGGGTACTGGCACTGCATACTGAGCACCGGCACCAGGACAACAGGCACCAGGGGCTACTAGCACTGGGAGCAGGACTGGGCACTGGCACTGCCCCGAGCACTGGGGGTAACAGACACCGGGGGCTGGCAACAGCAGCAGGTCCCGAGTGCTGGCACCGGCCGCTGGCACTGGGCAGCAGCTCTCGGGGTCTGGCACCGGGCAACAGGTCCCGGGACTGAGTACCGGCCGCTGCCAACCCCCTGACAGCTCCGGCAGCTCCGGTGTCAGGGGTGTCCCCTGAGTGACCTCCCACGGAGTGTCCTGGACAGGGGACATGAGACAGCGACACGAGACAGTGGGACACAGGAGACAGGGGGACACAGGAGACAGGGGGGACACAGGGAGACCTGGGACAGACACAGGAGACATACAACACGGAGGCCACAAGAGACAAGGGGAGCACAGGGATGGGCGACACAGCAGGGGGACACGGGGGACAGAAGCACCTGAGGCAGGACGTGGGGACAGGTGACATGGGGGACATGAGGATGTGGGGCCACCTGGGCCACGGAGACCTAAGACATGGGACGGAAGATGGGGACACGGGGCTCGGTGACGTGGGGACAGTGGCCACCGGGGTCCTGGGGACGCGGGGACTGGAGTGACTCACAGCGGGCCCCTGGCGGTGGGCTGGGACCCACGGAGAAAGCGTAGCGAGGCTGGGGGCGCACACCTGTGCCCTGCCCCGCAGCCTCCCCCGCAGCCTGCCCCGCAGCGCCCACCTGAGGCCAGCACCAGCCCCACAGCCTCCACATCTGCCCCACACCCCACAGCTGCCCCACAGGTCCAGTAACTGCCCCATACCTGCCCCCCCGATCCCGTATGTGCCTCACAGCTGCCCCACAGCTGCCCCACAGGTCCAGTAACTGCCCCATACCTGCCCCCCCGATCCCGTATGTGCCTCACAGCTGCCCCACAGCTGCCCCACAGGTCCAGTAACTGCCCCAAACCTGCCCCCGCCCCCCGCTGCCTCGTGCTCTCCCACGCGCCCCCCCCTCGCGCTGCGCCCTCCCTGCAGCAGCAACGGTCACCGCGCGAGGCCGCGCCCCCGACCAATCAGCAAGAGGAACGGTTGGGCTGGCTCCGCCTGCACAACGCTGATTGGCTGTGGTGGCTGGGGGGCGGGGCGTGACAGCAGGCTGTCGGGGGCGCCACAAATGGCCCCATGGGGACCCTGCTCTGAGCGCCCCATAGGGACCCCTGCCCTGAGCGCCCCATAGGGACCCCTGCCCTGAGCGCCCCATAGGGACCCTGCTCTGAGCGCCCCATAGGGACCCCTGCCCTGAGCGCCCCATGGGGACCCTGCTCTGAGCGCCCCATAGGGACCCTGCTCTGAGCGCCCCATAGGGACCCTGCTCTGAGCGCCCCATAGGGACCCCTGCCCTGAGCGCCCCATAGGGACCCTGCTCTGAGCGCCCCATAGGGACCCCTGCTCTGAGCGCCCCATAGGGACCCTGCTCTGAGCGCCCCATAGGGACCCCTGCCCTGAGCGCCCCATAGGGACCCTGCTCTGAGCGCCCCATAGGGACCCTGCTCTGAGCGGCCCATAGGGACCCTGCTCTGAGCGCCCCATAGGGACCCTGCTCTGAGCGGCCCATAGGGACCCTGCTCTGTGCGGCCCTATAGGGACCCTGCTCTGAGCGCCCCATAGGGACCCTGCTCTGAGCGGCCCCATAGGGACCCTGCTCTGAGCGGCCCATAGGGACCCTGCTCTGAGCGCCCCATAGGGACCCTGCTCTGAGCGGCCCCATAGGGACCCTGCTCTGCGCGGCCCTATAGGGACCCTGCTCTGAGCGCCCCATAGGGACCCTGCTCTGAGGGGCCCCACCGAGTCCTTGGTGTGCAGTGTCCCAGAGACCCCTGCTCTAGGGTGCCGCACACAGAGCCCGGCTGTAGGATACCTCACACAGAGCCTCTGGCGTGGGGCCCCCCACACAGACCCCTACTATAGGGTGCCCCACGGAGAGCCTGTGTGTGGGGTGCCCCAGACACAGCCCTGCTATGGGGTTCCACAGAGAGAGCCTTTGGTAAGGGCGCCCCACAGCAACCCTTGCTAAAGGGTGCCCCACAGACACCCCTGCCATGGGGTGCTCCATAGAGAGCCTTTGGGAAGGGGTGCCCCATACAAAGCCTTTGCTGGGGCATGCCCCGTACAGAGCCCTGCTATAGGGTGCCCCACACAGAGCCTTTGGCAGGAGGTGCCCCATAGAGACCCCTGCTGGGGTTGCCCCATTCTTTTCCTCCCAGAGAGCTGGGGGTCCTAGCCCCATGAGTTCAATTCCAGTCTGCGGTGGGTCCCAGCCCCACACACTCCCCCACAGTGTGCCATGGATCACAGCCCCACACGTCCCCTTCCAGCATGCTGTGAGTCCTAGCTCCACATGTTCCTTTCCAGCCTGTTATGGGTCCAGCCCGCCATATTCACTCCCAGGGAGCTGTGGGTCCCAGCCCCACAAGTTCTCTTCTAGGCTACTCTGAGTCCCAGCCCCATAAGTTCACATCCAGGTTTCTATGGGTCCCCAGCCCTACATGTTCCATCCTCCAGTGGCTCCCAGCCCCACACATTCCCTTGACCCTCCTATGAGTCCCAGCCCCACACATTCCCTCCCAGCCTCCTACAGATCCCAGCCCTACCTGTCCCCTTCAGGTCTCCCGTGGGTCCACACCACTTACAGGTCCCAGCCCCCCAAGTTCTGTTGCAGCCTCCGGTGCATCCCAGCCCCACATTTTCTCTTCCAGGCTGTTATGGATCCATACACGTTCCCTCCAAGCCCCCTATCTGTGGGACAGTGCCCTCCTTATCTGCCTCCTCCGGCCCGTCAACCACCACCACACCCCCTTTCTTCCCTCCCCCCCTGCCATAAACTCTCTTCCCAGCTCCACATAGCTATGGGGCTGGGCCCCCTAACTGCCCCCTTGCCCTCTGCCCCCGACCTGCTCACCTCCTTCCTTGGGGTAGGGATCTATGGGGCAGGGACACAGCAACAACAACCCTGTGACCTTTAAACCACAGAACAGCAGCTGCCAGCTCCCTAAATAACCACAGACAGCAGCTGCCGGCACTGCCCCATGCCCAGCCCCACTCCTCTGGGGCAGAGACCCCCACGAGGGGCATCCATGGGTGCTAAGGGGTGTAGGAGGGCACCTATGGGTGCTGAGAGGAGGGGGCAAAGAGGGCTGCTTCGATTTTACAGTGCACTGAAAGATGAGGCAGCAGCAGTGGGGCAAGAGGCTGATATGAATCATAGTTGAAAAAGGCCAAAACAGGGTAAAAAATAGGGGTGTAAGGGGCACCCATGGGTGCTACAGGGATGGGAGTCACCTATGAGTGCTGGGAAGGGGCCAAAATGGGGCTGGTTTGGTTTTGCAGCACAGTGAAAGACAATGAGGAAGCAATGGCTAAAGAAGCTCCTTTTGGGGTGGAAAAAGACCAATAGAGGCCAAAAACTGGGGGGAAGGGAGCATCTGTGGGTGCTAGAGAGTAGGGGGTCACCCATGGGTGCTATGAGTGGGTCAAAGTCACCTATGGGTGCTGAGGTGAGGCCAAAATAGGGCTGTTTTCTCCTGTGTGGTGAAAGGTGAGGAAGCAGTGGTGGAAGAGGCACTTTTGGGGGTGAAGAAAGGCCAAGAATTGGGATGAGGGGATGAGTGGGTCTTAGAGGTGTGTGTGGGGGCACCCACACATGCTATAGGGGGATGAGAGTCACCTATGGGTGCTGCAAGGCGTCAAAATGAGGCTGTTTCAGTTTTGCCACGCAATGAAAGAAGACAAAGAGGCAGTGGTGAGAGGCACTTTTTGGGGTGAGAAAGGCCAGAAGAGGCCAAAAGAGGCCAAAAAATTTAGGGTGGGGAGCACCCATGGGTGCAATAGGGGGGTAGAGGTCCCCCATGGGTGCTCACATCACCTTACAGCAGCGTTGCTTCTGTGCTGGCGGCTCCTCGGCCGGCGCGGTCAGTTTGAGGAGCGGAGGCTCGCCAGTGCCATCCCCGGTGCCACCAGTAACACCAGTAAGAGCAGTGTCACCGGCCTCCCCTGCTACGGTGGGTGTCGCTGGGTCCCCTCCAGGGGGGTGCTGGAGCTTGGTGGCCGCCCGGTGCCGCTTGAGGTCAGGGAGGGTGGCGGGAAGGTGGTGGCGTGGCGCTGGATCTGGCACCGGGTGAACGGTGGCACCGCTGCCACTGCTGGGGCCATGGGCACAGAGGGCGGAGCCGTTGTGGGGTGGGGAGTGGGGCAGGAGGTCCTGGAAGGGGCAAAGAATGAGAGTGGAAGGCAAGTCATGGCCAATGGGAGCCGTATCGTGACAGTGGCACCCATACTGCCTCTGTCATGATATACATTGCAACAGGGAGACTCACACTGCGACAGGGGGACCCATATCATGACCATC
The DNA here is from genome assembly GCF_015220805.1 of Pogoniulus pusillus. Classification (NCBI taxonomy): domain Eukaryota; kingdom Metazoa; phylum Chordata; class Aves; order Piciformes; family Lybiidae; genus Pogoniulus; species Pogoniulus pusillus. The sequence continues at coordinate 20,308,773 of NC_087277.1, forward strand.
AGAGCCTGAACAGCAATGGTGGGACCTGAGTTGTGGCCACCAGCACCCAAACTGTGATGCTGGGACCTGAATCACAGCTGGTAGGACCCATATGGTGATGATGGGACCCCCAGCATGCTCATCAGGACCTGAGCAGCCATGGTGGGATCTGAACTGTGGCCAGTCGCAGATGGTAGCACTCATCACAATGGTGGGACCTGAATCGTAGCCAACAGGACTGACAAGGGTACCACTGAGACCTAAGTTGCAATAGTGGGACCCATATCATGGTCACCAGGACCCGTATCACAGCTGTCAGGATCCATATTGTGGTCACCAGGACCTATATCACGACTAGTGAGACCCAAACCTCAGCTGCCAGGACCTGAATCATTTGTTGGGACCCATGTTATGGTCACCAGGACCAGGACATCAGGACCACTGGGACCTAAATCATGGTCACCAAGACTCATACCATGACCACTGTGACCCAACCCATGGTGACCAGCACCCATATGGTGACCATTGGGACCCAATCCATGGTGACCAGGACCCACACGGTGAGGGCTGGGCCCCAGCTCGGCAGGACCCGTGGCGGTGACTCACGGCATCTGTGTGGCGCCGCAGCTCGGCGTCAGTCTGCCGGTCGTCATCGTCGTCGGTGCTGTCCCGGCGGGCGGCTCGCTGCCAGACGATGGCCTCCCGCTCGTGCTCCCGCCGGTAGAGGCTGGAGCGCTCCGAGACGCTGACCCTCCGCACCACCTTCCTGCCACACAGCCGCACACAGCACCATTCGGCCACCAAACCTCCACCCAAATCCCACTTCTGACATCAGTAGCCCCTGGAAATCCCAACTTTGCCACCAACCCCCCTTGAAATCCAAATTTTCCTGCCAAATATTCCCCAAACCGCCAAGTTTGTACCCAAATATTCCCACAAATCCCGTTCTTTTCCTACCAAATAACTCACAAAACCTCAAGGTTGTAACCAAATATCCCCAAAAGTCCCAGTTTTGCCACAAAACATTCTCTGAAAATCCCAACTTTGCCACCAAACCCCCTTGAGATCCCAATTTTCCTGCCATGTAGCAGGAAAGCTATATGGGCTTGGGCTTGTACCCAAATATCCCCAAAAGTCCCAAATTTTCCACCAGATATCCCTCCAAATCCTGAATTTCCAGCAAATACTCACTGCAAATCCCAACTTTTCAATCAGATAATCTCTCGATTTTTGCCACCAAACCCCCTCAGAATCCTAATTTCCACACCAAACATCCCCCAAGACTGTACCCAAACACCCCCCAGATGCCAATTTTTCAAGCAGCTGATCCCCTGGCACCACCTTCCCTGTGAAGGGTGGCACAGAGGTGGCTCTGGTGGGCTCCACATCGTGATCAGCAGTGACCTCACCATCACCGCTGGCACCACTCACCCACGGCTGCCAGCGCTGGAGGTGCGGCGCTGGAGAAGAGATTTGTGCCTATGGTGGGACCTCATCATGGCCTCATGTTTGTGTTTTAGCTCCAGCAGCTTGGCCCTCACGTCTTCGTCACCGCAGACATCTGCCACAAGCAGCTTGATGGCAGCCACTGGCACCACTGGCACCATGAACTCACCCTACTGTGCCACCAAAACTCACCCAAGGGAGTCTCATCTAGTACCGATTTGCTGTTGAGGTCGGCGCCATGGGCCACCAGCAGCTCCACCAGCTGCACCTGGAGTGGCCAAAGGGACAAGGTGAGGGGACAGGGGGTGATTGTGGCAAGTGCAACCGGTGGCATGGGCTCTCACCTGTCCCCAGCAGGCCGCGGCGTGGAGTGGCTGCCACCCGTCCTCATCCCGGCTGCCGACACTGGCCCGGTGTTCCAGCAGCAGCTCGGCAGCTTCCGTGTAGCCGTTGGCAGCCGCAATGTGGAGCTGCCAAAGGGACATGGGGACAATGCCACCAAGATGTCCCCAGCCACCTAGGGTGGTCATGGCTCCCCAAAACCCAATTCTGTCACCAAATACCTTCCCAGAATCCAAATTTTCCACTAATTATCCCTCAAAATCCCAATTTTGTCACCAAATATCCCACCAAATATTCCCCCAAGTCCAAAATTTTCCTTCTAGATATCCCTTGAAAACCAAAATTTTTCACCAAACATTCCCCCAAATCTTAATGTTCCCAATAAATACCCCTTCAAAATTCCAATTTTGCCACCAAATTCCCTCCAAATCCTAATTTTGCCACCAAATATCCCTCAAAATCCCAATTTTGACACCAAATATATCCTAAAAAAAGTCCCAACTTTTGCACCAAATATCACCAAAATCCCAATTTTGCCACCAAATCCCCTCAAAATCCTAAATTTCCACCATGTCCCAAATATTCCATTTTTCCACCAAATATCCCCCAAATCCCAATTTCCCCCCAAAATCCCCAAACTTCCCAACAAATATCCCTCAAAATCTCAAAATCCCCATCAGATATATTTAAAAATCCCAATTTTCCACCAAGTATCCCTCCTAAATCACATTTTTTCCAAATACCCTTTCAAAATCCCATTTTTCTTGCCAAATCTGCCTCAAATCCCCAAGTTTGCCACCAAGCTCCTTCAAAGTCCCAGTTTCCCTACCAAATCTCCCTCCCCTCCCCAAAATCCCGTTTTTCCCTGCCAGGATGTTTGAGGACCCTTTGGTGCCACCCTCCCCACCCTCCCAGTGTCATCCCCACCCTACCAAAGTGGCTTTGTGCCCTCTCGGCGTGTCCAAATCAGCTCCAGCTTCCACCAGCTGCTGGATCTCCACCATCATCTCCCTCTCAGTGGCTCCTCGAGCCTCCTCGATCTTCTCCTGGGTGATTCCTGGTGACAATGAGGAGGACATCAGGGGTGTCCCACCTGGCCCTCTCTGTCACCGTGATGCCGGTGTTGGCTGGGGCAGTGCCACTCACCCTGCTCGGCCATGGCGCTCTCCAGGCAGTCCAGGGTCACCTCATCCTCGCAGAGGTCATAGGGCATGTTGCCGTCGGAGTTGGTGGCCAGAAGATCGGCACCGCTGGGTTTGGGGACAAGAACCGGTGGGTCAGGGCCACCATCAGGTCACCACTGGTGGCCCCAGTGGCCCCCCAGGTACCGTTGGATGAGGAGCTGGACCAGGTGGAGGTGGCCACAGGTGGCGGCGGCGTGCAGCGGGGTCCAGAGCTCACTGTCGCGGGCGTTGACATCAGCGCCAGCATCCAGCAGCACTGGCACCACTGCCCCAGCGTCGTCGATGCAGCACTGGGGAAGGAGGATGAAGAACCAGTGAGGGGCACTGAGAGGGACTGGGAGAGAGCAAATGTCCCCAAAAACCAATCCCACAGGGATGAGTTTGAGGATTGGCACTGGGACAACCTGGGGTGGACAACTGGGTTGGTGGTGGCACCAGCACCTTGCCAGAGCTTCACTGGCACCAGCTCCATGCCAGGGCTTCACTAGGCTGACACTAGAACCAGCTCTGTGCCAGGGCTTTACTGGGCCAGTGCTGGCACCATGCCAGAACTTAATCATCTGGCACAAGCACCATGCCAGGTCTTCACCAGGCTGTCACCCAACCCCATGCCAGGGCTTCAGAGGGCTGCTACTGGAACCAGCTTCATGTCAGGACTTAACTGGTGTAGTACCAGCACCAGCTTCACACCAGGGCTTCACCAGACTGGTACCAGCTCCTTGCCAGGGCTTTACTGGGCCAGTGCTGACACCATGCCAGGTCTTAACTGTCTGGCACCAGCACCTTGCCAGGTGTTTACAACACTGTCACACAACACCATGCCAGGGATTCAGTGGGCTGGCAGTGGAACCAGTTCCACAACAGAGCTTAACTGGAGTGGCACCACCACCAGTTCCAAGCCAGGGCTTCACTAAACTAGCACTGGCTCCACAGCAGAGCTTCACCAGGCCAGTACCAGCACCAGCACCAGTTCCATGCCAGGGCTTTACTGGGCCACCACTGGCACCATGCCAGAGTCTTAACAGGCTAGCATTGGCACCACACCAGAGCTTTGCTGAGCCTGCACTGGAACCAGTTCCATGCCAGAACATAACTGAATTGGCACCAGTCCCATGCCAGGGCTTCACCATGCCAGCTACAGCTCCACGGTGGAGCTTCACCAAGCCAGTGCTGGTATGAACTCCATATGAGGTCTTCACCAAGCCAGCACCAATTCCATGCCATGTTGGTGCCATACTGGTGTGCCCTTACCTGGTGCAGAGCTGTGAGCCCATCCTCATTGCAGAGGTCAGGGCTGATCCCACTGGCCAGGAAGTGCCGGACTGTGGAGAAACAAGGGGTGGCTAACCAGGAGCCTGCTGGCACCGTGGTGCTGGCACCTTGGAGCACCACACCAGGGTGTAACCAGCACCTCGGAGCATCCCATGGCAATTAAAGCACCACCCAGGAGCATCCCACCAGGATTTAGCCACCACTTGGATCCTGACACTGACAAATGCTCAAGCACTGACTCTAAGGGGCTGGTTAGTTTTGGAGGGATACTTGGCAGGAAAATTGGGGGTTGGGGAGCTATTTGGTGGCAAACTTGGGAATTTTAGGAGCTATTTGGTGGAAAGTTGAGATTTTCAAGAACTATTGGTGTGATAATTAGGATTTTGGGGGGTATCTGGTGGCAAAATCAGGACTTTTGGGGATATTTGGTGCCAAAAATGGTATTTTGGGGGATATTTGGTGGCAAAACTGGGATTTGGGGGGATATTTGATAGGAAAATTAGGATTTTTAGGAGCTATTTGGTGGCAAAATTGGAATTTTAGGGGCTTCTCGTCAGGAAAACCGGGATTTTGGTGACAAAACCTGGTGGCAAAATTGGCATTTGGGAGGGAGAGTGAGAAAGTGGGAATTCTCATCTCAAAAATTCCCCATTTGGGGAAGTTTTAAGGGGTTTGAGGTCCCACCAGCACCAGTACTCACCTTCCTCAGCGTCGTGCCGGGCGGCGGCTTCCAGCAGCTGGACGCTGGCAGGGAATGTCACCCTTTTGGCGTTGGCATCGCTCTTCCTTCTCCTCTTTCTCCTCTCAGCTCCCACCTTGGATCCCTGCGGCTCCTTCTCAGCCTGGGCCCATTTTTTGAGCTGCTGGGCTCGGCGCTTCTGGGCGTGTTTCAGCCTCTCTGGGGTGCTGAGCCGAGCCACTGCCGGCATCTCCGCCACCAGCTCTGGGTGCTCCGCCATGGCCGGGGATTTGGCCAAAGGGTGGAGCCAATCCCACTGGGAATGGAGTATGGAGTTGGCAGCCCCTCCACCAGCATCACCCCCTTGGCCAAAAGGGGGAGGTTTATTCCTGTATCCCAAAGCTTTGCCGTGGCGGCACCGCCAGTTCTGCAGACTGGGATGGGTGTTTCGGAATCATCTCCCACGGTTCCAATTCCCGGTGTTTTCCAGCCAAAAAAAATCCCTCCCCAAAAGGGTGGGTGGAGGGGTTGGTTAAGCCACAGAGGGGCTGACCCCGTCCTGGCAGCTCAGAGTGGGATAGATGCGCTCGGCAATGCCGGATCCGAAGGCGGGGAGAAGGGTGGCCGGTGAAACACCCTCGGTCTGATCCCTGGTGCCTGCTTGCTGACGAATTATCCTGAGGAGCTGCTGCCTCCCCACTTTCTCGAAGTGCTTCCTGGTCATTCAGCAGCCAGCACCGCTCTGGAGGTACCAAGGAGTCGATAATCCGGCTGGGAATGCTGCCGGAACAGCAGCAGGTTGTCGGGATGAAGCTTTGCCCCGTTCTGTTTGTGGTGGGATGAGGTTGCAGGCGTCAAAATCCTGCCGGGAAAAGGAAAACGGTTGAGGGAAGAGAAGAAACTCGGCACGGCCAAAGGGATCCTGGCACAGTCCGGTAACTGCCGGCTGGATACGGTGAAACCGGGAGAACCTCGCCCCTGACGCCAGCATCGCCCGGCGGGCAGGGCGGGCCGAGCAGGAAAGGGCAGATTCCGGCAGAGCTGCGCTTCCCAAAGCCGCCTCCGAGGGCGAGCGGCCGCGATTCCAGGGGGCAAAGTCCAACAGCAACATTCCTCCACCTTAATCCCCGCCGTAAATCCCCAAGGAACGCCGGCCGGGCCGAAGCCGCCGGTAAATCCGCGGTGGGATTGAAGGAAAAGGGGTCAGCGGGATGCTGGGATCGGTTTGGGAATCCCACCGACGGTGGTTTGGCTGGGAATGGGTGGTGGAAAAGATGGGAAAAGTGGAGCCGACAACGTCAGCCCCTGGGTTTGGTAGGATTTCACCCCCAAAAAGCCCCGATGCCCTCCCCCAATATCCCCCAAAACACACTCAAAATGCACCAAATATCCCACAAAAATCCCCTCAACATCACACACGCATCCCGAAAATTCCCCAAAACGTGCCCCAAATCCCCAACAATCCACTCAAGACCTCAAAAATCTGCCAAAGCACACCAAATATCCCATAAAATAGGCTACATATCAACCTCCCCCCTCGAATCCCATAAAATAGGACATGCATCCCAAAAATCCACCCAAAATCACCCCACATGCCCCCAAATGAGCCAAAAGATGCACTCCATATCCCCAAAATTTGCCAAAATGCCCCAAACGTCCCCTCAAGCACCCCAAATATCCTCCAAAATACCCCAAATATCCTCTCAAAATCACCCCAAACACCCCCAAAATCAGAGGCACACCCCAAACGCCCCCAAAATTCCACCCAAAAACCCCTCAAAATCTGCCCAAATGCCCCAAATATCGCCTCAAACACCCCAAAATATCACCAAGAGTCCCCCCAAATCCTACAAAATCGGAGACATGTCCCAGAAATCCACCCAACTGCTCCAAAAAACATGCCAAAGACCCCAAAAAGCCCCAAATGTCCCTCTCAAAATACACCAAATGTCTTAAAAATCCCCCCAAATGTCCCCTAAAAACCACACACGCATCCCAGAAACACCCCAAACACACCAAAGACCCCCCTAAATCTGATAAATCACCCCAAATGTCCCCTCAAACACCCCAAGTGTCCCTCCAAAACCCCACAAAATCAGACACGTCCCACAAAACCACCCCAAATCCATGCAAACATGCCTGAGACCCCACAAATCTGACAAAGAGCCCCAAACCTCCCCTCAAACATCTCCATTATCCCTCAAAAGACACATTTCCCCAAAAATGAGATGCACATCCCCAAAATCCCCTTAACACCACCCAAATCCACCCAAAGACTCCAAAAATCTGACACATCCCCCCAAGTCCCCCTCCGAATCACAAGCATGCCAAAAATCTCCCAAAACACCCCCAAAATCCATTCCAAACCCACCAATTTTCACCCTCCCCCCCCCCACATTTTCCCTGAAATACTCCAAACCTCCTCCAAAACAACTATCCCACAAGCACCCCCCCCAAAATCCCCCCAAACGTCCTTGAAAGGCCTCAGATTTTCCCCTTCTCCCCACTCCAAGCAGCCCCCTAAGTGCCCCAAAGATTGCTCTGCGCACCCCAAGTACACCCCAAAAGAGTAACTGCCAAACACCACCCGGAATGTCAGAAGTATCCCACAAAATTCCACAAGATCCCTCAAATATTACCCCAAACACCAAACATTCCCCCCCAACTCCTCCAAATATCCCTGAGAGACCCCAGATATTCCCTCAATTATCCTCTGAACACCCCAAATTTTCACCAAAACACCTCAAATTTCACCCAAACCACCCCTCCCACCCCCCAAGGGCTCCCCTATGTCCCCAGGGCCAGGATGAGTCTGTCTCCAAGGTGTGTGTGTCCCCAGAGCTGACCCTCATTGGGTCCCCCTCCAAAAGGACACACACAGACACCCGGCCCAGGGGACTGTCTCCAGATTCCCCGTGAGGGGACCCCGGTGTCCCCAAGCCCCGCAGGCAGATATCCCCAGAATCCCCCCCCAAAAAGGGACCTTCATGTCCCCGTACCCCAACGGGGACCCCATAGTGCCAGGCTTGTCTTTGAGGGGATACCCAAGTCCCCAAACCCTAGGGGTTGGAGGGAACCGCGACAAAGCCCCCCGCTGAGGGGACCCCCACACCTCGGTGGCACCGGGGGAGACTGTCCCCAGGGTTACCCCCAAGGGGACCTCCATGTACCCAAGTGGCTTCTCCGGGTCTCCAAACGGCCCCCGTGGTCGCAAGGCTGGCCCCAAAGCGCCCTTCATGCCCCACTTTCTGTCCCCACAGTCACCCTCAAAGGCACCTCCACGGTCCCAGGTCACCCCACGGCCGCCGAAGGAGCCGCCTAGACTCAGGCTTGTCCCCAAGGCCCTGATCTGTCCCCTGCCCCAGGAGCCTGTCTGGAAGGGTACCCTCACGCCGGTTCCTGTCCCATGGGACCTCCCCGCCCCATTCCCGACTCCGATCACAGAACCCGCCCGCGGTTCCCATCCCACGGAGCCCTCACCAGCCCCGACCCTGCCCCACAAACACCCCCCAGGCACCGATTTATGTCCCCAAGCACACCCACAGCCCACGCAAGCCTCTCCCGGGTGGTCCCCCCATCCCCGCTCCCGCTGCATGGAGCCCCCCTCAACACCGACTTCGTCCACAGGACCCCCACCGGGCCCCGTTCCTGTCAGCAAGACCTCCCCCCGCCCGCGTGGGCCTGGCCCGCGGAGGCCCCGCACGCCAGTTCCTGTCCCATGGGGACCCTCCCCCAGCTCCGATCTTGTCCCCAGAGACCTCCCGGTCCCCATTCCCCGTTGCTGGCCTCCTCCGAGCCCATACATGCCGGTATGGGGGCCGCGGCCTTGCCCGCTCCTGCCGCGTCCCGGGGCGGAGCCGCCGCTGCCGCTCTCCATGGCAACGGAGGACACTTCCGGCGGCTGCCGGCGGTGTGCGCCCGGGGCCGCGGGAGGCAGGCAGGGGCTGGGTCCCGTCTGGGGGCGGCGCGGCGGCGGGCAGCGCGGGACGCAGTGTCGCCCTCTGGCGGCTGCGGGAGGGAAAGTCATCCTGGGGTCAGTGCCATCTCTGGGGCTGTTGTCCCCAGATCGTGTCCTGTGTTCCCTGTCCCCAGATCCTGTCTCTGTGTCCCCTCTATCCAGGCTGATGTTCCCAAGCCCTGTCCCCGTGTCCC